>NC_135501.1:129192450-129492450 GCF_052857255.1 Amblyomma americanum
TTTCCCTGGCCGTTCTCCACGACGGGGATGCTCACATTGAGCCACTGCTCGCGCATCAGGAGGGCGAACAGCGCGGGTGGCTTGCACCAGTGGTCCACTGGCTGCGTCAGCACGTGAACCGACCAGTAGTGGAACAGCACCTGCCCGCACGTGGCACCCAGACTGACAATAAGAGGCACATTAATATTGCACAACACTTCGCAACATTTAGGTCAGTGCAGACGATCATTCGCAGTAATTTGAGATTAAGTCTCTGGAGATGATGCACTCAGTTGCCCATAGACCTATACATATAATTTTGGACACGACAAATTGCACGTTTACTTGATCAAGCCTACACGTATTGCTTTTTTCTTTGTTGCGATCACACGCCGCGTAAAATGTGTTGCCTTCCTGTGTACCACGGATTCCCATAGAAGGCACCATAGCACAGGCGACAGTGATAAAGATGGGCGGATGAGTTCTGGGAATTTGCATGGATAAAGACAGCGCAGGACAGGGTTAATTGGAGGTCTGCGAGAGGGGCTTCTCTATGCTGAAATGAACGTAGTTAGGCTGGTGAAGAATACGAATGTCATATACTACAATCACCCTCGCGTGCTAGGTCAGCTATCCGTGATGGCGGGACGCTTTCGATCAGAGGGTCATGAAGTAGGTAGTTCTGCCCTGCTGTCTGGATGCGCCATGCCGATGACCTGTCTTATAACCGCATAACGAGGACAGGCCCCTATCCTCACGGATTATCTCTGTGCTCAGACGACTGAGCCACCGCGGCGTCCCCAGCGTAGAGGTATTAATTTCCGGCGGAGATCGAGAAGTGCCAACCGTTCCTTGAGCTTTCCAGTGCAGCCTTAAAGCATGGCTGGTGACCCCCCCCCCCCCCCTCCGTGATTACCCCCTATCAGGTGTACAGGGCATAAAAGAACTCAAGTCTTTGGGTAATAAAAGCCTATAACACTGAAAAAGAAACCCACTGAAGCTGTAATCAAGAGTGTATAAGGAGTGGTGTCACGTACTTCACCTTGTTCGTGAAAAGGGCTGGCCGCTACACCTGGACACTGGGAAACCTGCTGAAGTCGCAGGAGTGCCGCGTGTTGAGCTGCAGAGCCTGTTGTGGGCCTATCTTCGCCGCACGGCGTTTGTCCGGCCTCGTCTTCCCGCGTATTCCTTTGCGTTGCTGTTCCAAAGGGCTTCCGAGGCCGGAGGGACCGTGGCGCGACGCGATCTTCTTCTTCTTCTCCTCAAGTAATATGGCACATACCCACGTGGGGGGGATTGGCCAAGGTATAGAGTAGAATGCCAATGAAGCATTTGCGCGGGGAAGGAAACGTCAGAAGACTGAATCAAGATTAAAAAAATTGGAAAAATAAAATGAATTCAAGAGGTATGAGTCATCCGGAATAGAATCAATCTAGCCTTTTTTGGACATGCGAAAGAATTTTGTATATAGCTAACAAGATAATCGATTAGTTGCACTTATGTAATCGTGAAGGTAGCCGCATACACTGCTTAACGGGAATCCCTTGGCACTCGCACCGAACGATAGAAGAACTGTAAGAGACTGAGGCAGTCCTAGTCTCGAAAGAGGAATCTTCTCTGAAACGCGAACCGCCGGCAAGAGAGGAGAAAATGATCGATTGATTCAACTTGCCCACATGATACGCAAAGGTTTGTCGCAGCGAACCCGCACCTGCATAAGTACAAGTTTAAGTGAGGGATTCTACATCGCAGAAGCGTCATGGACACTTCACAAAGCCTTGACTTACACCACCGGATATTCCATGGGTACTTTAGGTGTTGAAAGTCCACGGTATTGAGCAACGGATCACTCAAAGTGGCTGAAATATGTTGGAACCGCTGGAAACGTGAAGCTGCTAACAGAATGAGGTGAGGGACGGGATATATTACAGGTGCGCTGAGAGCAGACCTTGCCAATAAATCAGCCACCTCGTTAAAACAGACGCCTGAATGCCCAGGTACCCAGACCAAACGGATCTCGCGCACTGTGCTCGGAATAAAAAACCTAAGTGAACGAGTCAAGAAAGATTTTTCCGAATTTTGGAGAGAGACAATAACTGAAAGGCAGTCTGTAAGAATAAGAACCCGTGCGACATTTCTGGGAATTTTGAGAAGAGCCAAACCAATGGCCAAAAACTCTGCTAAGAATATAGGAGTATAATCAGGGATAGGAACGGAGTAGCTCCAAGCTAGATCCTGCGAATATATGCCAATCGCCGCCTTCTCACAGCTGCCGGAGGCATCAGTGGAGAGAACAGTATGATGTGGAAAATTTTGTAGGTGTTCAGAAAGAAGACCATTTAAGGTATGTGCGGGCATATGCTTCGCATGGGACGGGAAAATAAAGTCGTAATAGAAGACGGGATCAGCCTCCGTGTCAGCAACTCGTTGCAAGGAGATCAGATCAACCTGAAGCGGAGCTAACAGATTCTGCGTTTACCTAACTTGCGGAAGCTGATAACGTGGCCAGTGATTAGTCAAAAAAGGTGTGGCTGGGATACAAAAATTGGAATACTAACGCCTGGGGCCGGGTCAAAAGACTTGAGGAAAGTACGCACTGTTAGAAGTTGGAAGCGGGAATAGAGGTTGGGGATACGGGCTTCCAGATAAAGGACAGCGTTGGAAGCTGATTTTGGGAGCCCGAGGCATAGCCGTAGGGCACGCCTTTCCAGTAAGGCTAATGGCTGCAGCTTGTAGTTCGCGCTACCAGAGAACAAAGGGCAACCAAATTCCAAAATCGGTCTCATATAAGCCTTATAGAGCAACAGTAGCGTGTCACAAACGCATGCCAAACTTTTATTGCCAACTCGGGTCAAACGGCCCAGTGCACGTTCCCCTTTAATAACATTATTCCTAATATGGTGTCGCCAGTCCAAATTTTGGTCGTAAGTAAAACCTAGGTATTTAACCGACTCCACCTGCGGAATTGGAGTGGAGCGGTAGGCTAGCGAGATGTACATAGGAGCGTCGGGTGGAAATACCAGCACGCCACATTTGCTGACATTTAGTGATAAATTGATTTGGTCCAACCAGACTTCAAGAGCATTCAGATATGCCTGCAAATACCCGTAGAGCACATGAATATCCTTTGCTGATGCGAAAAAAGCTATATCTGCGTATACATAGACTGTAACGTTAGGATGAATGGGGATGTCCCGAACTAATATGTTGAAAAGCAGCGGAGAAAGAACAGAGCCTTGCGGCACACCTCTTGATTGACCATAGGTATTAGAACAAAAGGATCCGTCTGTACAGAAGAAAAATCTATCTTTTAGAAATTCACAAATCCAGGCGTAGAGGTAATGCGGTGGTTGTAGTTGAGCAAGATTGTTAATGAGGACTGTGCGCTCCACGCTGTCATAGGCCTTCGCAACGTCAAGCGTCACCAAGGCCGAAACTTCTCCTGGCGCATTGAGAGTCGTATTCGGCTCTCGAGATCCACATGCGCGGACCATATGGAACAACCGCGACGAAAGCCAATCTGTGCGGGGCTGAGGCCGTTAATATGATGAACATGCTTTGTGAGGCGACTGTGTACTACTCTTTCTATTAGCTTTACTAAATTTGAGGTTAAAGCAATTGGCCGAATATTGTCTAATTGAAATCCATTGTCTGCAGTTTTTCAAAGTAAAATTATTTTTGCAATTTTCGAACTGTGAGCAATCGAAGAGGTTTCCAATGACGCATTTACAATATCTAGAAGATGAGTTGGAAAGTCGTGCGCTAAAATCTTTAACATGCCAACAGTAATCCCGTCAGATCCCGGAGCAGCAGCGTACATCGAGGAAACAATTTGCAGGAGCTCCGACACGTCGACCTCAGGATAATCCGAGCTGGGGGTGAGAGTGTGCAAAGGTTCTGCTTTCTGTACCTGGAACGTAAGGCCAGCCCCTGCGCGATGCGTTCAAGGTTTTGCTTAGCCTCCTGCGGAGACATTACCATTGACCTTATGCGATTGGAGGGCGGAGACCTGTTATTCTGCGCCATGGATCTATAGAGAGCCTTCTTATTCTGGGGTTTTGAGAGATACGTGTTTAAATTTTGATTATAATCCTCCTTTGCCTTTTTAACAGTTCTTTTGAAACATGCAGAGAACTTATAATTTATCCAATTATCTGGGCTCTGATTATAGGAAAGGCTTTTCCAGGCTGCTTTTCTATGATGATAAGCTTTCTCACACTCCTCCGTCCACCAAGGAGACGGCTGTCTGGCAGGAGCAGCAGTGCACACCTTGAATACAGAGCTCTCAGCAGCATCTTGCAGAAAGGTAATTGTCCGCTGAGCTCTTTGTGCTCGACCTGAGCTATGGAGGGGAGTGAGGCAGATATCAATTTTTTGTACATAATGTAGTTTACAAATTTCATGGTTGCACCACCTTTTCTGATAGGCGAGGTTATAATAGAAAAGGTTATTTGAAAGTGGTCACTAGATGTACCTGAGTCTTCAGTTGACCATGCAGATACGCCAACCCCACGAGATGCTAATGTTAAATCTATGATTGAACGGGATCCTCCTCGCATGAAGGTTACTGCTCCAGAATTACAGCAGCGCACTGCATTCATTGACATCCAGGACCACAGAAGCTGGCCGCAGGAGTCAGAGCGAGTATCCCAGACACAGTGGTGCGAATTAAAATCTCCTGCGATGACTGTGCTGTTTGCGCCGCTCAGTAAGGTATCCAAACAGTCTGTCCAGTGAACACCGATTGGGAAGTAGACGTTAGCAATAGTGACTTTGGCGCACTGTGGAAGAGAGATTTCAACCGCCAACAACTCACAGTCAGGGCGCATAACTGTCTGCGAGATTGATGCCCGGTGACATATTTTCGTAGAGATCATAGTTATTAACCCACCACCCCTGCCATTAACGCGATCTACCCTGAAAACACGAAATTTTTAAAATGTGAATGATTTAAGTGGAGAGAGCCACGTTTCTTGTAAAATCACGATATCTGGATTATGTTTATGAAGTAATTCAAGATCCTGTAAAGAAGAAAGTACGGAGCGACAATTCCTCTGCATAACTTTTAGACCCGCCATGGTTATCGACTTGTTAAAGAGGCATCAACAGCCTCCTTCAGCACATCAGTCTGGGGAATTAATTTGGGGGGTCCTTTCTTTGCTTTGACTTGCGGAACAGCTGACTTCGAGGGTAAGGAAGAAGCTCGACACTTCTGGGAAGTGGTGAGCATTTCAACGTCCATGCTGCAAGTATCGACGTGAGCGACACTGTCAGGAGCGCTGTTGGCAGGCGGTACTTGGGGCACGGTAGGAGGCGACATGGAATGACTCTTACTAGCAGCACTTGGGAGTGATGCCGGCGTAGCCGCCGAAACATGTGATTCAGTAGGCAGAGATTGGCTAGCAACAAGTTGAGATAGAGCCTCGTTGAAACTGCCCAGCATTCGCTCGACCACCACAGAAAGAGCCTGTTCTACTGAGGACACTATTGAAGTAGTCAAACTTGATGGTATATCAGCAACAGAGCTTCGCGCACGGCTGGCATATGTATTATCCCTCCGATCCAGAAGTGCATAAGCATCTGCTCTCAACATCCTTTCGCTTGAATGATATCGAGCAAGCTTTGTTCGACCGCTCGTTTCGAGCAGTTGACATCATCAGCTGAGTGGTTGCCCTTGCATAGGCAACACTGGGGCTGATCAGACGCGCAGCTGTCATCTGAATGCCCTTCTCCACAAACACGGCAGCGGGTCGGCGACTTACACGCTTTACCACTGTGACCGAAACGCCAACAGTTGTTGCACTGAAGAGGACGGGGCTGCAGAGGGTCCACACGATACACTAGCGGCCTAACCTTGAGTTCAGAAGGACAGGAGGAACCGGCAAACGTAGTGATAACTGACTCTGTCGCAACACGCACACCATTGAATTCTGTACTGCACCGGTATACAGAAAGAACCCCCACACCTGCATCCTGAAACTCCTTCAGTATATCCTGCGGGGAAGATGCTGGGTCCACGCCACGAACAATGCCTTTGGAACATGCGGGCTGTTCCGGGGTGAGGCTTTAACCGCTAATGACTGAAAAATTTTGCACTGGAGCAGGTCTGTGTCACAATCAATGTCAGCGGACCTGCAAACAATGCCTCTCCGGCCGAACGGCCGCACCTCAGAGATCTGGAGGTAGAGGGTAGTGAGAGATCTTAGCTCCTGCTGAAGGACCTTGGGGCTTTTCATCTTGATCGTTCCCTCACCGATCGGCACGAGAGCCACAGGGATGATGTCAATTCCATTTTTACGAAAATTTTCTAGCGGCAAGCTTTGGGTGGGCAAGCTGGCAAACCAGGTTGCCGACCCTCCACCCGGGGAGGTCAGCGACATACCTGAGCCAAACGCACCCTCAAATGCACATTAACCTGGCCTACAGACCTAACCTGAGACCTGGCCAAATCCCCCCAAACAGAACGGCCTCACCAGAGATGACCACGTAGGCACCACCAGGACACCACAGTTGAGCTCGAAGCCAAGCACCAGCAAGAACACGTCAGCACCGTCCAACACCTCTTCTTCTTCTGGCAGATTCTTCTTCTGGGCCTCGTGCAGAGCGTTCAGCACTTCCTTTTCTCTTTCGTGCTATGCGCATGCGCTGGAAAACGGACCGAGTGCCTACGTACGCCTGCTGAAAAGTAGGGTAAATATGCTAAGGTTAGTGCAGAGGGTAGCGTGAGCATAAATAATATTGTACAAGTAAAAGAGAAAAAAAAGCAGCAGTCGTGAATCACCTCGTCAATCAGCGTAAACGCTGTCATTTTTTTATATCTTCGTCTTTTTTCACTCCTACCTGAATCCTTTCGGTATCGGTGCGGTTAAGCTCTCTACCCAGTGTAAGACAGTAATCGCGCCTTTCTTTTCCTTGTAACTAATAAGCCACATCAAGACGTGCACTTTCTGTAGGTTCTGCAGAGTGAGGACGCTCATGCCTCGACCTATGACTTAACTCAATTGTGGATTCATCAGCGCTGCAAGTGATACTGCGGTTGTATTGTGGATTTTGGATTCGGTTTAAGTTTCTTTAATGACCTGGTGCTTTCTCTTGTGCGCGTGGACTTCTTTTTTGGCTACTCAGAAGCGAATTAAGTACAATTAATGTTTTGATTATGGTTTACGGTGGTTTAAGGTGCCAAATCGACTCAGGCTATGAGGGTCGCCGTAGTGAAGGGCTCCGGAAAGTTCGGCCACCTCGGGTTGTTTAACGTGCACTTACAAAGTACAGCACACGGGCCTCTGGAATTTTGCCTCAATCGAAATTCAACTGCCGCGGCCGAGATCCAACCCACGTCTTTCGGCTCAGCAGCCGAGTACCACACCACCGAGCCACCCCGGCGGCTAAGTAGAATTAAAGTTGTTGGTTACCACCACCCAACCTGTGAACCTCGTGTTCGTTCACTCACTTCGTCCCGAGGCTCACACTACATTGCCGACGATGACGGTGCGTCAACACTGTACACTGGCGACGCAGCGTTCGGCCAACGTCCCCGGCCACAGCGGATTGTTTCTCCACTTCCATAACTTGTGCGCAAAATTTTCCTCGTTGCTATTTCTCTAAGTATATCAAATAAGCTTCAATATTTATAGCATTTAGTTACACAGCCGCCTGCACGTCTGTTTCGACCACGTGTGAGCTCTGCGAGACTTTCCTTTGTTCGTCGTGACCTGGCGTCGAGGGCAAGCAGGGAGCCTAGCAAGCGAAAATCTCACGACTGCTTACAAGAATGGATTCACCCAAGTATCAAATATTTTGCTTCTCTACTTTCTTCACCTTCATATGTGTCATGAAAGCTATTCTTAATTTTTTTCGAAGTTACCTGATCAGCAGCGTTGGAAACTGGTGTCTCGAAAGAACCGTCCTGCGAGTTGTATTTATTAAATGACATTAAGAAAGTAAGAAGGCAGATTTCAAGAGCTAAATAAGTTCCAAGTGGAAACATGTAAAATATCCTGTTCTCCAAATGACAATAGTCACTAGCACCAGAGGCTTTTTCGTATCAGCGCACATTGTTTCATAGCGAACAACATACCAATCAGCAGTGAACAGCAAGGGTATTAAACTTGTTTCCAACGAAATTAGGTCCCATATCCTTGAAAATGCCTCGCGAGACTGCGCTCTTGCTCAGTACCGGAGCCGTTCCTGCTGTGTCCAGGCAGTTTCTGCAGTTTCTTGCCGCAGTGGTTGCAGAAGAAAAAAAATATCTCACTTTGCTAGGCGGTTCTCTTTCAAAAAACAAAAGGTGTTGATTTTACAACTTGGGTGATTAAGGCAGTCGGATTTAGTATTAAAGAAAATCTGCTCAGCCGATCTCAACGGTAACGATAAATGCAACGTGCGATGGCTCCTCAGATGAGTATTAAGCTAAACAACTGTGTCCATCCGGACTAAAGAGTTTTCAACTCCCTCGCATGTGGTTCCGGAACGATATTCATTGCACTGTAGACGTCAGCAACGTGACGAGGCGATTTCCGAACCTGCCCCCGGACATTCTGATATTTATAGAATGGTCCGAAGAGATGCCGATTGACCATATTGTTAACTGGCGTGGCATCTCAGCGACTCCGACAGAGGTTATTACCGGAGGGATCGGCGCTGTTTTCTACTGTTGTTGTGCGCATACAACACAACATGTGCAGACAGCAAAATATGCCCAAAAAGCACCCAGTGGTGTAACCCGTACAGAAGGCAGCTGCAACGCAGCCACCCATTCATATCGAAGGGCCTCTCCTCAAATCAACTTAGAAAGTGGCAACATGGTCAAGAGTAATACCAACGACCATATCTTCTTTCAAGAATGTCGCCTAATCGTCAAGCCTGCGGCCGCAACGAGCGCCGCTTCAATCAACAGGGGTAAAAAGCACGACAGCAAGATGCTACATGGAACCGCTTCCGGTGTGGTTCCAGTCGGCACAGCGCTTCAGCACCCACCTGTACAGCCAAAAGGAAAGGACGTTTTCTCTGCTCACGAATATGACACTATCAGAGCGTCTCCAATAGAAGCAAAATATCACTGGAAGAATTTCAACATAACCAGTGGCCAGAACAAGAGTCCGACATGAAACTTCTACGAATCAACTCCACGTATTGCATTAACAAAATCGAACGTCCGGCGTTCGCATTCAGCTCTAAGTAGCTCAAGGCAGTCTTGTGGTGAACTCAGGATAGCTCGTACCCATCCTCAATCAGAAGTTATTCACGAGATATTTCTTAACCACCACGGTGCTGCAAGTTCCTCCGGTCACTCTTCTAGATTATTTGAAGAGAAACATTAACATTGTAGGCTGTTTTACTACATCGTGAATTTCAAGAAAGAACTACGCCGATATTATTGTGTACAGTTCAAGAAAGCGTCACGCTATTTGGCTTGCACGCCATCCGAGCTCTAAACATCTTCACCGTTGCTACATTGTAATGCCTGCAAACAGTTGTGCAGTCCTAGTGAATACTGCTACCTTCAGTCGTGAACTGAATTTTGCAACGCTTTTCTCAACAGGAGTGGGTATCGCAAAAGGATACCAAGTTTAATTCAAAGTTCGAGGAAAGGCCCAGCCAGTTTCGAGAAAGTGCGTCGTCTTCCACTTGCTATAAGGCGAAAGGCGTCCGAAGAGCTTCAAAGCCCACAACAAAATACAAACCTTGTACTTATAGCAATACATTCCCAAAAGGGGTATACGGATGCAAGGCATACAGCCACTGAGTGCAATTGACAACTAGCAGCTTGGGTACAATTCGAAAGTCTGCTTTTGTTTTAAAGCAAACACAGTTTTCTCTGGACCCTGAAAACTTCTCAGTCGTCGAGATGCTAGGTTGTGTCACCTGGAGAATGAAAAAAACGGAGGGCTTACAAGTTGTGCAAGGGGTCTTCACATCCTGTCGTGAATTAGTCACCTGTTGGATCTTTTTAATCGCATTTTTCAAGTCGTACTTTTGCTTACAGTAGACAGGCTCTATGTCAACCTTATCAGCCTCACTCGCATAGTGAACCTACATCATCATCATCACGTGGAGCACTGAAACATTCGGGAGGAAGAATTTATCATTTTGTGTCTGCATCTGGACAGCCATTCGACGGGCTCAATGCGCCCAACGATTAAATTCAGCAGAATTGGCGCAAGGGTAGACATTTGGGCTAGTTGTTTCGGTTGCTATTAAAGAACCAGCGCAAAGGATGCGACAAGAAGGAGACAACAGGGCGGGCGCTGACTCTCAACTAACGTTTTATTTCAGATAGCGGTAATGTATGGGCTTTGAGGTCTTGAGAAGAAAGATAAAAATAAGACAACTGTAGCGACACAACTCATAATATGAAGGCAAAAGGGAAGACTCATGTTTTGCTTTGCTGCTAACATTGGTGTGTGGTGTGTGTGGTAAGAAGAAAAACAAGAAAAAACAAAAACAGAAACAAAAGGGCCAACAGAAAAGGTTTGTAAACAAGGAGGGTAACGTGCGGCTTAACGCGCCGGAAGGAACTGATGGTTAAGCATGTTTTCGCATGCGCACTTTTCGTGATATTTCGTTAAAATGTGTCTTTGGTTAAGCAATGGAAAACAATAATCTCAATTGGCCTCGTGACTAGCAAGGTTGCAACCTGTTGTCGATGCAAGGCAATTGAGGAATCGGTGCCACTCCTGCAATCACTCTTTAGGGTTGTGACTTACAACTGGGAGAGCTTTCAGCCTCCTATTTTTGTGATGTACAGGGCTCTCTTTGGTGTGGTTATGAGCAAGTGCAACCTTTTGATCAATCTTACAGCTTTCTGCATACCCCTATTTCCGCAACCAGAAGAACCTAGTCAGTGCCTGGGGAGGTATGGCAACTCGGACAAAGCGGCCGCATCGATTACTTAAAGACAGTGTGATTTTCTGACTAGATGGCATGTGATAAGGCATTATTCTCCCGAACTGTTCGACCGTTATCTATGTGATTTTTTTCTATATCCATATGTGCCTTTCTAAGGTATAGTTCGTAATTCATAACGCTGGAGTAATGCTCAAGCATAACTTCTATATGCACCGCTGGACTTAACGGAAACACATAGTAGTTTATCCCCTGCCAGGATACTCATTGAATCGGCTCCCATTTTCTGGAAAGGGAATATAAAGTTTTATAAAGGTGTAAACAGCTGGTCGACTTCCTTTGTGCCTGAGCACTGCTGACAGCTGATGTGATATTGGAGTCTTGCCTTTGAAAAAGATTTGAAATTGTTTTTGAATAGCAGTCTTTGAAATATTGATTTCCCGTTCTGCATCTGCTGCGTTCGAAAAGTGCTTTCTTTCCAAATTTATAACAAAATCGTGAAACGACTGGCCCATCTTGAGGTTTTTTAAGACTCACACACTCAAGCGTTTTCTGAAACGCAGGCATGCAGGATATTTCTCACGCAGGCCAGCAATGAATTATGGATTTTAATTTGAAACTCTATGCCCGCACACAAAACGGGCGCCGCTGTGAACCCGTATTTCGGCGAAGTGCGGACGCCTGATCTGTTCCGGGGGGCAGGATGCTGCGACGGGGGCTCGCTGTGGCCGCTGCTGTTCTCGTCTCGCTGTCGGTGCCACCAGCAGAACTGGCCACGAGCGGAACTCCTGGGCGTCTTCGGAAGGCTAGCTGCGCTGCTTGAACTTCCACTGGGTGCACTCGCCCCGCCGAAGAACCCCCACGTCTGCGTTGCGTCCAGAATGCACACGACAGCCGTCTGCGGCGGAGGCAATGCGCTATGTCACGAGTGTTTCGATGGGCTGAAGGCCGGAGAAAGAAAGAAAAGGAAGGAACGAGGGCCTTTAAAAAAATAAAAAAGTTAAAACATGGCAAAGGATCTCACACATCTTCCTAACAAAATTTTGAGTCTCTATCGCTTTATAACTTCACTTTTAACTTCGTGCAAATTATCCAATAAATTCCGATAGCTGCCCTTCCTGAGCTGAGGAAAGTAAGAGTTTCTTAGACAAACTCGCATGCTACATGGCCTCGCACCCTTTCAGATACAACATGAATTGTAACCTCTGACAATAACTTTTTGCCGTCACTTGATGAGATTGCCACAGACAGAATTATCTACTTCAAAATCTTCATAACTGCGCCATTGTTGCGATTAAGCACGTAGAAGCCAAGCGCCGTCTTCGAACTACTTCCGTTTTCTCTCAAAGCGTTATCGTGATTTTACCGCATGCAGCTGCCCAAGTTAATGGCAGGCACAAGGGGTTAGAGAAGAGGGATCGGTCACAACCGGCTGTCGGTTGAAATACTCAGCCTATAACCATATATTGCAACCATTGGTCCCTTCAAGCGTTCTGCATACCTGTAACAGTGATCCGTTCAAGTCGCTTCCACTATAAAGCATGCCATATTAAAGCTGATCTGCACCAGCAAGCCAAGCTTTGGCAACGAAAGCCCACATACAACGATAATGTTTTGTAGAAAAGAATGATTCGGATCGCTTTGTATTTATTTCTTTTTTGCGAACCTTGCTGTTGTGACAGTGCAATCGCCCTCCTTTCACTTTTGGTCGTGGCAGTGTATCGCACGGCTGGATCAGTAGTGCAGGCGGCTAACGTGGAAAGCCTTGCGTAAGGATAGTGGTGGCGTTAAATTATAAGGTACATTTCATGGGATCGAATCTAATCGCCCTAGGTGGGGATTTTCCAGATGACATCAGGGAGTAGTATATCTTAGAGCAAAGTAGGTAAAAATCGAATTTAGCTCTTTAGGGTTTGCGTGAAAGCCACAAGAAAACTTTTTTTTCTGATATGTTTTCATAAGTTTTGGATGCCTAAGAAGTGGTGTCCCGAAATTCGGCGCGCACACGGGACGCGGCGCGAAAAGAATCGTGCCCAAGGACGCCATGGAACGTACGAGAATCACGGAAAAAAAATCGTGCTATTACCTGCAACATTCTTGGCAAACAGTTCGGGATATTGAAGTGTTGCAAGGTACATTTATGGAAATATTGAAGCTAAGAGTTCAATCTTTTGATGTGCAGCAAAATCATTATTTCCGAGTGTTTCCGACACTCGCATCGAACACTGAAGACTGCCTTAGAAAACCAAACGGGAACGATTCGGACGACAGCAAAAATATTAGTAGAAAAAGAAATTCAAGCCTGCTGACAGGAAATTGCAACTGTATTGACTGTTATAGCGAAATATTACAGTATAAAAAAAATGCCGTTCATAAACTGGTTCCCGTTCAAAAATGCTTTTGTCCAGAATTGTTGGGTATGATAACCTTGAGCTCGCTAATTGAGGCCCTCTAAACATTATCCGAAACGGTGGTGACTGACCAAAGCAGGAACTCGAAGGTTCCCGAGCATTCACTGCCACCTGGCCAATGACGACGCAAACACCGGAGAGTAGGGGTCAGAGCGCGGAAGTACCGTCGATTATACGTGCAGGTGCGCCCTTGCCTTCGCGGAATATGACTAACATACTCAACGTTTCGTATAAATGAAAGACGTCTTGTGCTGGAGGTCAATACGTGCCGTATTCATAAATGTTCCGGCTCGACTCCCGGGAAAATGTCGCTCGCAAAGCCAAGGAACTGCGAGGGGACGAGCGCCAGCATTCGGGACGGCTTCATCGTTATCCCCCGGTCGTCCGGCTCTGGCAGTACCCAGTGGACAATCTGTGTTTACTTGGTTTAACACTTTTGTGCATTAGTGTGCTATTATTCAAAGATCCCCCTTTTATTATAGCCTCCGTTACGGGTTGCTTTGCACCTATAGCATTGTGTTAGAGAACACACTGCATGTGTTCTTATTAACAGTTAGAGATTCATCTCTCGCTTCTGTCTTGCATAAGGCTTGTTTATGTGTTTGTGAACCTGTGACTGTGACCCAATTTCTCGCTCGCGACCGACGAAAGCTTCGCACCAGAAGACGAACCTTTTTTGTCACCTAGTTGCTGGGTTACATATATGAGCTAGTCACGCTGAGTTGAGGGCTTCCCCCTGAGATTTTAACAGCTATTGCCAGCACTTCCTAATGGCGACTGGGAGCGCGCAACACCATATGGTGACAGATGTCAGTGTCTCGAAACACTCCGCCCGAAAAGGCCTTCAAAGGCAGCTTGTGTAATAAAGGCATAAATGCAGCTTGCGCCCTTTCTCTCCTGAAATATCTGCTTGGCGTTTCATCGGCTTGCGGTTCCGGGGGCGGCGTTTAGAGGACGCGGCATCTGGCAGCAGTCTTCCAGTGGGTAGCCTGCTTTCAATTCTTGATTTAAACGCGGCAAAAACAGAACGGATTTTGCCTGGAGATTAGAGCACGATACGCCAAATATCAACTTACATATTAAAGAGATGATTGGTACATAAACAGCTTTTGTTGTCATATGCACAAAGAACTCACAAAACATCGAAATGATTTAGAAACGAACGCTAAAAGTATTTGCTCTGGGGCGTACAAAATGAAATTGGTGTTGCGCACAAAAAAAACTTCAATGAAAGCAGAATTCAAATTACGTTGCATACAGCGGAAAGAAAATGCTTCGCACAATCGTTATCGCTTATATTTTGGTGCTCGGTTGGCTTCTTTCTGTGTGTGACAACAGACACTTATACGCAGAAGTCGTCTGTGTAATAAAATGTTGAAAGTAGGGCGCCATCCGACTAACTCCTTTCATGTTCCGTCTGAATTTTAGCACCTCAAAATCAAGAATGAGGAAAAGCGACTCCATCATGAAGGTTTATTTGAAGGCCAGCTGCCGCTACATTGAGCGGCGGTCGGGACCAGTAATGGCGCTGATGTCAGAGAGCGGGTACATTCATGATGATATAATGATGGTGCTTTAGAAGGGACGTATGTTCTTTTTTTCTTTTTTAGCATCTGGTTTTTCACTCTCCACAAAATTTTGCCACCCAGCCCTTCTCTTTAAATTTATCACATATTTATCAATTTTTGAGTATGTTGGCCCTATTGGCATAGTTTTTAAATTTATTATTCATATATTCGTCCCTCTCCTGGAAATAGTTGTGAAACAGATATATCATATCCTCGTTCCTTTCTGCATCAACCATGTTGATGCAGAACCCTGATGTATCCTTGCCTAGCGGTTGAAGCTACATCGAAGACAAGACGAGTACTATACATAGAAGTGACTATGATTACTTTGGCATGTTACTGTCAGCGTCTGAATGCACTCATTGCTGGGCTGGTGGTTGTTCGATAATGGGCGTAGAGGGCGCCAGGAAGCCAGTACAACAAACACGAAAGGGACGAAGCGTGTCATTCATCTTCCAATCCATCTTCCTTTAATATCTTCCTAGATTCATCGTCTCAGCATTCGTTAGTTGGCTGTTGGGGAAGGAAATGGCGCAGTATCTGTCTGACATGTCAGCGGACACCTCAACGGGGCCACAAGGGAAGGGATAAATGGGGGACTGATAGAAGAAAGGGAGAAGGAAGTGCCGTAGTGGAGGGCTCCGGAATAATTTCTACCACCGGGGGATCTTTAACGTGCACCGACACTGCACAGCACACGGGCGCCTTTGCGTTTCGCCACCATCGAAACGCGGCCGCCGCGGTGGGGTTCGAACCCGGGAGCTAAGGATCAGTAGCCGAGCGCCTTAACCACTGAGCCACCGCGGCGGGTAAACATGCAACCGTCTGGTTTTGACTCGTGCGCCCCTCCCGAGACGCGAGTCTAGCTGCTGGTCCTTCCCTTCGTGCTAGTCAGCACCCTCGCTGCAACACGGCCAACGCCACGACCACTTGCCTCCAATTCGCCTTCGACCGTCGAAGCATCTGGGCTCAGCCTCCTCAGCGCCTCCTGGGCGTCGGCTCGCCGGCCTCGCTCCATGAGCCATCGCGGGGACTCGACGGCCAGAAGCAGCAGCGCCGTTGTGAGTGCCGGCGGCACCGCGTTTCCCGTTTTAGCTGTGCTGCGAAGCGGCGCTTATTCCGAGCAAGAGTTTACGGCAGGCGGCATACTGATATTTATTTTTTGAAACACCTGCAGGAACCGCAATCATTATTGCAGAGGGCAAAGAATGCGTATATTTCCATACGGCGCACATGAAGAAAGGAGAAAATCTGTGATCGAGATCTTTGCCACAAAATTAATTAGCCATGTAACCAGCGAATGGAACTGAGAAAGAAACTTAATGCACATACAGCTGGTGCATAATCACAGGTGAACCTAGAACACAATACATAGCAGCATATGTATGACGATGAGGACATCTTAGTTGGTTCGTAGGGCCTAATCTCTTAATCTACGATATACGTACAGTAGGGGTTACAGCTTTGGGGCGTTTATTCGTCAGAACTGCCTTAGACATGCATAAATGGACCGCCGTATACCTCATAAACAAAGAGAACCGAGGCCGGTATACTTATCTTCTTTACAGAGCTGCACTCCAGTCTGCTCTAGAACACTGCAGGGACCGCATTCTGAGGAACGAGCCGGCGCCGGCCGCCAAATTCAAAGGCCTAGTCAGGCCTAAGACCATGGTTTCAACCCCGGCCTGGCATGGGTTTAGTATATCACTACTGAGCCCGGCACCGCCGAGTGCCCTTAGAGCGAAAAGGCCTCAGCACTCCTTCTATGCCTTTAGAGCACATATGCATTAATGTACAACTCAAAACTCAAGAAGCGGCGGTCGTCGGGGAAAAAGGCCACTGGACTCCCCCTGTCACCTCACGCATTTCGGTTGTCCCTGTCTTGGCGGTTGTCGCTTCATGAGGCTTCTGTTCTAAAATAGCTACGCGTGGTCAGAGATCAGGAGTCAGGGTGCACGCTAGCCGACGACGGTAAAGGTAGCGCCAGGCGCGTGCGGGAGGGAGCTGGAGAGTTACGTGGATGCGCAACACCATCGCTACCGACCGTGGCCATCAACGGCAGTGCTTGAACACGGTCATAAAAACTACGCTAGCGAAACTTTACTAGGAATGTCAAGGCACGAATTATAGCACGTTGCAAGTATGGCTGTAATTATGCATTCTGAGTGTACACCCACCGTGGATCAAGCTGGGTGATTTCGGCCGGTAGTGGAAGGGCACTATGATGACGGAGCCCGTAGTCGCAAGTCATGTTGCGGCGCTTATTGCATAAATAACAGGTATATCTCAACTAAGAAGGATTAACACGGCTACGAACATCGTTAGATTGAAGTTAACAATTTGAATATTCATGTCGAGGAGAACTATATGGGTGTGCAGGAGAACTATATGGGTGTGATGAGGAACATACACGAGCAAACGTGGCGCTACAGGTCAAATTACCGGCGAAACCAGTAGTGAAAGTTATATTGAAATTTCGCAGCGCAGAATATATAAAAAAAAATGGCAGGGTGACAATAGAGAAGACACACTGAGTGGTATTAACTGCTTGCATGTCGGAGAAGCGCATGTGTATATCTTATGTAGCACAAGTCCTACAAAATGAACACTTGCGCTTTTCTATCACTGTTCCGCCTAATTTTGGCGGCCACTACCAGACATGTGGATAGAAGGCGTCGAGGCCACAGCGCTATGGGACGACGAGATGGCTCCGCTACGCAACACCTCACCAGGGAGTGCCCGAGCCCGTTCCTGATGCCTGTCGGGATCCTCGGCCAAAGCTTCAGCCGCGGACTCGACCCCAGCCGTGTGTCCTCTTTCAGCTGCTGGAACACCAAGCCGCGCCTTCGAGCTGTTTTCTTTGTGTTGGCTGAGAGCCTTTGCTTCGTCAGGACGCGGCGTGATGGAAGAAGTGGCAGCTTCAACCGTGTCCGATTTCTTCTTTTTCGGCTTGTAGCCCTGGCCCTCCATCAGGATGCTTTCGACGCTGATGCCGGCGGTGTCCGGAGCAAACGCGAAGGTGGTGACACCGCCCGCGAAGGTGATGATGCCGCAGACCCAGCTAAGCACCGCCAGGGAGTGCGGGTCCGTTCCCAGCGTGGCGAACAGGCTCACGACTGCCAGCGCTGAGGCCCAGTAGAAGGCGCACACGCTGCCGAAGTCGAAGCCGCTTGCGCGCAGCGGCGCCAGTTCGACGGCCAGCACCCAGGACGCGGGACCCAGGCCAGCGGAAAAGGCGGCGCTGAAGACGACCTGCAGACATCCGTGCGCGATAAACATGTCCTACATTAACAGGTAAAATTTTTAAAATCGGAAAATTATAAGACACTGTTATTGAAATGTTGAAGGTAATCGTCCATTCTTTTGATGTGTTGCAAAATATCTCGTTTAAAGTGTTTCCATAAATCGCATAGAACAGTTAAGACTGCCATGGAAAACCAAGGGGGAATGCTTTTAACAATAGCAAAAACGTTAATGGAGAAAAAAAAAACAAGACTGCCGTCGGGTAATCTGCAGACGTATTAATTGTTATAGTGAAATCTTACACTATATAAAAAAAATTGCAATCATCAATAGTTTCAAGCTCGAAAATGCATGCGTCCAGAATTGTTGGGTATGTGCCCGCACTGCGCCGCATAATAGAGTAGGGAAGAGGGCGAGGAGGCAGGTGAAGAGAGATTTTAAGAAGGAGGCTGAGCAGTAAACCCAGGTGGCGAAGCGGAGGGAAAAGCGACGGTTTGAGACAGCAGGAGCAAACTGGAGCGCTAATATTCGTATGCTTAACGGTGAATGGTGAGCTGACTTAGGGCTCACATTGTACCGTCATTATTTCGGCTCTGGTTTAGAAATCAAACAACCAATTCTCAGGTCGTTTCTAATGCATTTCACAGCTTGCGCAAGAAAGTTCGTAAAAACAGAGACTGAAGCATACTGTTCATATGTTACGAAAATACGATTTTCAGTATATATGTCAAGGTAAGAGACATTTTTAAAATGCTTATTATGGTTAAAGCAACCAGAATTTTTCACTACTTCAGAATAACGATGTCTATCTTCTGATTCAAAAGAATAATGAGTGCTCCCATCGTTATTTCACGAACAAATATCACGATAGAATTGTTAGTTCTGTAGTTCTTCAGGAGCATTTAGTTTTTGTAAACAAAATTTTTGAAGAAAATTGAAATAATATGATTGAGCATGTGAAGCAATCAAGTAATCATTAGAAAAAATTATGGGGCACTTGTAAATTGGCAAATAGATTTTTCCGGGTCTATTTGCTAAAAACAAAAGCTCAGTCTTAAGGATACGGTGCGATAGCATTAACGCCTCTCTTGAGCGGCCTGGGGTCTTCTTTTCACATTATTTTTCAGACATATACACTATCCGTTATTTTTTATTTACCATAACAGACACAATGCCTCAATTTAACATATCGAACCAACGTTTCTTAGTGGTCGAAGGGTAGCGCGTCCGGTTCACCACCAAAGGTGCAACGGTGTGAGTCCCGGCTTGAACACTTTTCTTTCAGCACAATTGATTTTCGCCCTTCACAGGCACTACATAATGGTGGTGGAATGACACCAATCTCCATAGATTGATGAGAAATTGCGTACTAACGTTATCACTATTGTGCTGTAGGATCTTTGTAGGGTGTTTGAATTAATCGTTATAGGTGGCGTTGTTTTGATGTCACGATCCTTTCGACCAATTCATATTTTATCGACACGCGCACACCAACAATAAAGGGGGCTTCTCCACTGAACGAAACCGTTAACACTATCGTGTTAAAACATGCATTTCATTCCCTCAAATATTTTCGGCAAATGGGATTTTTTGATACACGCTCAGAATCTTATAATGCGTGAGGAGCGTCTTGATGTCTGGCGTAGTCTTCCCTGCAGTCTTGCTTTTAACAATTCCGGGAAATTCCTCTTTGTAATCAGCCACCGCGATGGCTCAGTGGTTCTGGCGCTCGGCTGCTGGCCTGAAGGACGCTCGTTCGAACCCTGCCGTGGCGGTCGCATTTTGATGGAGGCGAATTTCTAGAAGCCCGTGCACTGTGCGATGCCATGCACATAAAGGAACTCAGGTGGTTTAAATTTCTGGAGCCCTGCACTGCGGCGTCCCTCATAGCACGTGTCGCTTTGGGACGTTAAACCTCCCCAAACCTAGTAAACCAATACTCTGTAATTTTGGCGCTGTGCATAATTCTGTGTCAAAGACTCGGATCCGGAAGATTTAATTCAAGTTACGGCCGCTTGAGCAAAGAAACGCAGCATACTTGTATTCCGAACATACCAGCATATCGCAAATAAAAGAAGAAAACTAAGTGCTCTTTGCCAACTACATAATTGGGTGTGCGATTAGCGGAAGTACTGATGACGGTCTAATGCCAGCATAAAAAGCGTTGCCTGGAGCATTTTGTTTATTTGGCTGCGCCAATGGTGCCAAAGAGGCGCAGTTAAAGCGAAAATAATCTATACATTATGACACATCAAAACAAAGTATTTGTTTTTGCTTTTGTTTTGAAGTCAAACAAAAATGGAAGCAATGCCTGCCTGAAGCCACAGATAATTCAGTGTTAATGACCAAACTTATTGCAATTTTTGCATGTATTTTAGCGCTCCTCTATCTTGCCGTCGTATTCCTTCAGGAGACAGGAGCTCCCTCGCCTTTCCTAGGAATGAGGCGAAACCCCAAAAACTCTTGTCTTCATACCCATCCTCATTGCGCCGAACCTACATTTCGTGCTGGCCGAAACGAACGTCTTCGACGCTTGACGCTCCAGCCTACATGCACCCGTATACAGGCCACATCGATTCGCATTCGAAGTGTTTTCCAGCCTCGTTCTTGAGCCGCACGTACTAGTTACGCGTCTCGGTTGCTTTTGCTGACAAAACAGACCACCCGCGCTTTCAGTAGGAACCATTAGTCATTGCCAGAAAAAGAAATACTTGAGATCAGGAAATAAGAGCCCTAGCTGGAACTATTCTAGGGTTGAGGGCAAGGGTGCCGGAAGAGAAACGACTCCTATCACTAAATTGTCTGCCGTCCCAAATTATCCAGCTGCACCGGCACCCCTTTCAGCTTCCTTCCTTCCATGACTGAGGGCCCTGAAATGACGGGCTCGCTGTCTACAATTAAACAACTTGTCGAAAAGAAATGGTTGAAGAATGGTCAACAAGCCAGCATCTGCTGGACCTCTCAGTAATGAAAGAAGTAAAGCAGAAAACGGCTCACGCATGCGTTGAATCCTTGCTGTATTCGTTTTTTTTTTTGCTGGATGAGGTATATGTATGCGGCTGTGTCCAGTCCTTTTCAAGCCCCCCCCCCCCCTTTTTTTCGTGTTTCGATGGAGGTGAATCGCAAAATGGCGCCCGTGTGCTGTGCGATTTTAATGCACGTTAAAGATCCCCAGCTGGCCCAAATTATGCCGGAGTCCTCCACTACGGCACCTCTTTCTCGCTTTCTTCTTTCCAATATTTTCCATTATTACAAACTAATTAACCCAGGAAACAGCCTTGTTGAAGTGAAGGAGATATACGCCTGCCGCATGGACAACGACAACCGAAAAAAATTCAAGGTATATTTTAATAAATGTTTTGCCTTTTTTCATTTTCTCATGATGGGTCAGTGCGACTGATATGAAAGACATGGCGTTGTGATCTAACTTTGCTCGTTAGTAACGGAAGCGAGTTTCTACATTTGGAACTACAATTTATATTTGTAATCAAGTTTTGAATGTAGAAGAAAAACCAACATTTCTATTTGGTACCTTAGATCCGAAGATCAGGTTAGAGGCCAGTGTGCTGTCCATTGCATAGGCGGGGTTGGCTGCCGCAAAGTAGACACTACCCAGAACCATCATGCTGCCCGTGCACAAAGTCACCGACACCGCCAGCGGCCACACGCGCCCCGCCAGGTCCAGCAGCTGAGCACACATCGCTGTCGTCACCAGCTGCGGAGCAAATAGCGTTGGGAAAGCTACTATCCAGCACCGAAGGCAACTAAAGAGCAATAAGAATTCTTTGGCGCATTGGACGCACGATCGTTCCTTTCAATAAACTTTTGTGGCACTGATTTTTACAATCATACTATATAATATGCATCTGAGCGCGGCCATAGGACTCCAATATATACCTTTGATGGTCTCTCGAATTCGCCTATTTAACCAAAATCCGTGAGCTGCGTCACTTGAAACCGAAACGCACAAGAGAAAAAGAAAACAAAAACGCAACTCTTTCCATGCCTCGTCATTCCTACCAGGGAAAGATGTTGACGAAATAAAACAAAAACAGCACTACATTCCCTGCTGCGCCTGAAAATGATGTGAAGCAAAGCAAACAAAAAAAAATCACAATGCGTCTATCCCTGCCGCGCCATTTCCGTTTGTGAAGATGTGAACGAAAGAAAACAAAAAAGAACACATCTTTCCCTGCCGCGTCATTCCCGCCAGGGAAAGACCTGGCCGAAAGAAAACCGAACCACAGCACGTTCTTCTCTGTTGTGCCATTCTCGCCAGGGAAAGGCCTGGATGAACGAAAACAAAAGCGCAACTCGTTCTTATCTGTTGTGCCATTCCCTCCAGGGAAAGGCCTGGGAAAAAAAAACACGTCTTTTTCTGCCGCGTCATTCCTGCCAGGGAAAGGCCTGGGCGAAAGAAAACAGAAGCACAACACGTTCTTCTCTGTTGTGCCATTGCCTCCAGGGAAAGGCCTGGAAAATCAAAAACAAAACCAGAAAACGTTCTTCTCTGTTGTGCCATTCCCTCCAGAGAAAGGCCTGGGAAAAAGAAAACGCAAAAAGAACTCGTCTTTCTCTGCCGCGTCATTCCTGCCAGGGAAAGGCCTGGGCGAAAGAAAACAGAAGCACAACACGTTCTTCTCTGTTGTGCCATTGCCTCCAGGGAAAGGCCTGGAAAATAAAAAAAAACCACAAAACGTTCTTCTCTGTTGTACCATTCCCTCCAGAGAAAGGCCTGGGAAAAAGAAAACACAAAAAGAACTCGTCTTTCTCTGCCGCGTAATACGCGCCTTGGAACGAATTGGACGAAAGAAAACATAAAGCAGCACGTCTTTCCTTGCCGCGCGAATGCCGCATGGGAAAGGCCTGGACGAAAGAAAAGAAAAACACAATAGGTGTTTCCCTGCCGCGCTATTCCCGCCAGGGAAACGCCTGGACGAAAGAAAACAAAAAACCACACGTTTTTCCCTGCGGCGCCATTCAAGCCATGGAAAGGCTTGGACGGAAGAAAACAAAGCACAACAGGTCTTTCTTTCCCATCCGTGTCATTCCCTCCTTGGAAAGGCCTTGACGAAAGAAAACAAAAGTACAACACGTCTTTCCCTTCCGCGCCATTCCCTATAGGTAAGATACTGGACGAATAAAAACAAAAAAAAAAACACGCGTCTTTCACTGCCGCGCCATTCCCTCCAGGGGAGGTACTGGACGAATGAAAAGAAAAAACCACACGGGTTTCCCTGCGGCGCCATTCCAGCCATGGAAAGGCTTGGACGGAAGAAAACAAAGCACAACACGTCTTTCACTGCCCTGCCATTCCCTCCTTGGAAAGGCCTGTACGAAAGAAAACAAAAGCACAACAGATCTTTCACTTCCCTGCCATTCCCTTCTTGGAAAGGCCTTGACGGAAGAAAACAAAAGTACAACACATCTTTCCCTGCCGCGCCATTTCCTATAAGAAAGATACTGGACGAATGAAAACAAAAAAAAAACACAAGTGTTTCCCGGCCACGCCATTCCCTCCAGGGAACGGCCTGGGCGAAAGAAAAAAACACGTCTTTTCCTGCCGCGCCTTTCCAGCCATGGAATGGCCTGGACGGAAGAAAACAGAAGCACAACACCTCTTGCCCTGCTGCGCCATTCCTCCCAGAGCATGTCACGCCAACTTGCCCAAAGCTTTACATTACTTAGGTCCGCCTAAAGGGTATGCCGCGATAGCTTTGTAGATGTAGCTGACATCACGAATACGTGATATAATTGCGACCACGAGTAAAATGCAGGCCTACAACATGATGTATACTGCTGATAAGAGTGCGAGCAGAACACAAACACTGCGCGGTAAACCCAGGCCGCGCCTGACTTCGATGCTGCTAGGAGAGAAACAAATTCGTTCAGTCAAGGTCACTGCACGCACTAAGATCGAAACGCGGACAGCGCCGGGCAGTGACTCTGTCTCGTCTTCCATTGCGTTGCTGCCGGCGATGGCGCTGCTACAACTTGGCATGCTACAGAGGGGCATACCTGACGAGAAGCTGGTTTCGCTGATGGCAAATGGTCAAGTATAGTAAATGGCACCAGCTTCAACGTGACAACCGAGTGCCACAAGACAGTGACGCGATCACTCTCTGGCTACTGCTCCGCGGCTGTTCGTTTTGTGCGGGACGCGAGCCGCTGGGCTTCCGCGCCTCGCCGAAAGAAGCAATTTGGGGGCAGAGCTTGTTTGGGTTAGCGATTTAAATAGGTGCAGCCTAACAGATTACCTGGTTACTTGCTGACTGTCATTAATTTCTACATGACCGAAACGTAACTTAAAATAAACCGTATATGGGCACTGTTCAAATTACAGTTAAAAAATCTTTGCTTCTTTGCCCAGCTGCTATGATGTTGACATTAACAAACCTCGCTAAACAAAAAAAAAACAAATGCTCAGGGACGCAACAATAAAGGCTTGCGCAAACAAGAGGTTGAGCTTAAGGTTGCCAGTAATTTCAACTGCGCAAAGACTAGTTGAGAGAATGATGACAAAATTTGGAGAGAACGCTTTTAGCTTTAGCTGCAGGTGATGTGTTTTTGCTTCATTTTGCAGCCAAAATAATAGTACTAATTTGAGTGCAAGGTACGGCATGGCACATATCTACATTGTTTGTTCTGTGCAACCTTCTTATGTGCGACAAGGCAGCCGCATTTTCGTGCTGTGCCTGACCGAGAGTGGGCCTGTACCTGTATGACGGCAAGGAAGATGAAATCCTCGTGCGCGGTCACACCGAACTTGACCTGCAGGGGCCCCGTGGCGTACTGCATGATGACGTTGACGCCAGAGAATTGTTGGGTCATGATTACAATCACGGCGAGCATATAATGCATGATGGGCTTCTGTGTTTTCGGGTAGATCACCTCAATCACCTGCGATGACGTGTTTAAAACCTCCGATCATGCGAAGAATGCTTACCTTAAAGCAAAAACAAAATTGAGCAGGGGGATGTGCTGTGGATGGGAGTTTCTACGTCGCGAGTAGAGAATTCATTCACAACGGGCGTCGCAGTTGTCGCCTTCAACTACTCGCTTTTTATGATTGCTAGGTGTCCAGCGATTGCAAAAGGTATAAATAAATGGCATCCAACTTTGTCACCACTCAAAAGCTGCGCATTATGGTTTGAGCTGCGCAAGTATTTTCTCACACCCTCCCTTTGACTTAGCCTACCCGCTTAATGAGTTAACATTCCGCTCTGAGGGTGAAGTTCCGGCAACTTGTTAGGAAATCTAAGAAACTCTGGTGGTAAGAAACAAGCGTTAAGAAATATGCATGAAGAACGTCAGTTAAGCGAAGGTGTAAATTCGAAGCGCAGGGCAGCATAGCAGGGGGCGGATGAGATTAGGAAGTCTGCGGGTATAATGTTGGTCCCAACTAGTGCACGACAGGATTAATTAAAGGCATATGGGAGAGATTTTAGCTATACAGTGGGCGTAGGTAGTCTGATCATGATGATGTGACATTAGGTGACTAGTTTGCTTTGGAAACAAAGGATAATCGGTAATATGGGGATAAAAGAAAATATTTCTACGCCACTGAAGAGAGTTAAGTGTGGGAATTATAAAATGGGTCGCCTCTTTAAGTTTCTATACTTGATCGCCAGAAATACCTTTCCAGGTCCTTTCCGATGTCGCTGCTGCGGTGACTCAGTGGTTACGGTATTCGGCTGCAGGCCCGAGAGACGCGGGTTCGATCCAGGTTGCGACGGACCCATTTTGATGAAGGCAAAATGCTAGAGGTCCGCGTACTGTGCGATGCCAATGAACGGTAAAAAACACCAGATGGTTTAAATTACCGCAGACATCCACTACGGTGTCCCTCATAGCCTGAATCACCTTGGGACTTAAAACCTTATAAACCAAACCATTCCAAAGACAAACAAGATTCTTTTCCCTTGGCACAAAGTAAGCTGGCGCACTTGTCACCAGCATGATCTGGTTGCTGTTTCACCAAATCCAAAAGCATTTTTCTAACTTAGCCACGTCGCTAGAGATGCCGCAAAGAATTTCGAAAATTTAAATTTTGCCGAAACGCTTTCTATTGGAGGCAGTGCGCCTAATTTATTATTTATAAACGTAGTGCAATCCACGAAACTTAGCTGCCGAACGAAATATGTAAATATTATGAGGTCAAAATGCTGCGATACTCACGAGGACCGCAGACTTGCTAAGAAACTGGGTACTTTCTGCGATACACGGGCAAAAAAGTAAAACGAAATGAAAGCCCAGCCATGTTTTTAGAGCGCCTCGGCCAGCACCACGAGAACTCGAAAGTATTGAAAGCAATTAGTTGTAAGGCGTGTGATGCTGGATTAAAGATTCTCCAAACAAGGAGGACAGCAGGTAAGGCCGCTGTGCACCGAACACCGCAACGAATACGCCCACCACTGTTCTTCACCGCTCTTGCTCCTCGACGATAAGAAAAAGGCACTTATTTTGTCATGGCAAACACTAGCCTCGTTTCGTTACCACCAAGGTACAAGCGCGATGAAAACAAAAGCGAAAGCTGGAGCGTAGGTGCCGCGCTGTTCGCATATCTTTGCGCCGCCTCTGTAAAAGCGACGACTTTACCCTAACACCTTTCCGAATAAATACGTCAGGTCTGCATCCAATATGCAATCTCGACTCCTCAATCCTTGATGTGTAATGGGGCCACACTTTTGAAGGTGTTTGGCAGCAGCACGGCGCCTTCGACGTCAGTGGCAAACACTGATGTCTCTTGTCGCAAGTTCCCCGCGCTAGACTATGACTTGCCTCCTGTACTCCTGTAATCGTGTTTATGTAATTGCTGTTGGGGTGGTCACTGATTTTTCATAATCAGGATAAAGCGCGAGTAAGGCCCGATGCAAATGCGGACGAGCAATGCGTGCGTATTTTCCCGTCCTTCTTTGTTACGTGTTTTAGGGGACCCGTGCACACATCATGTTCACCGTACTTTCTCTCGAGCTCTCGATTCAAAATGCATTATCAGCTGTTGATTCTTCCACGCGTGCTAATCAGCGTCATCGCAGTAGCGTGACTTGCGCAGCTGCTTACCTCGAACTCGGTGTCCGCCAAAGAGGCATATCTGCGCAGCCTCCTCAGCGCCGCCTGGGCGTCGCCATGCCTACCCTGCTCCATTAGCCAGCGCGGAGACTCGACGGCGCGCACCAGCAGGACCGCCGTGAGGATGGACGGCACAGCGCAGCACAGGGCCAGCTGCGACCAGTCGATGAACTGGCCCAGAGCGTACGTGTACATTATGCCTGCCGCGATTCCCGTCTGGTGAGCGGCACACTGCGCCAAGGGTAAAGAGGTGAGCGCTTGCGGCTTCATCCGCCAATAATGATAGACTCTGTCTTCTCTCTGTTGCTGAGACACGTTTCTACAGAACAAAGATTCATTCAATGGGGGGGGGGGGGGGGGGGTGCTGTTGGGACGCCAACATAGAATGGTTCGTAGAAGCTATCGCAGTATGTTATATTCGGTCCCAGAGATCTTCCGTCTACCTGTTCACTCGCAGCTACTCCCCCTCGCGCTACCACTCTCATTGTTTCGTACCCCCTCCTCCTCAAGCTTCTAACTCAGTTTAACGTCTACAACGCGGCAGGCACCCAATACTCCGTCCACGAACGCGCCATTATCATCTGCGCTCTAAAATGTGTAGGCTCTAATTCCACCAGGATTTGGTCAGTGCCTCTTGCTCATATGGCCGATGATTTGCGACTTCTCCACACCGCGGTCACACTAAGGATATCCAAGTTGAACTGTCAACGCTTTTCCCGAGAGCTGTATCATCTCTTATGTACTGCACCTATTAACCGCAATGCATGCAAAACATATTAAGACCGATAGAGAGACGATCACCACAGCTCACTTGCTTGCCCCTGTCCTCGGCCAGGGCGATTTCGCCGATGTACGCAGGAGCCGCCAGTGAAACGACGCCTGTGCAGAGTCCTAGTGAACCTCTTGCCGTGAGAAGGTACCAGGAGTCGGCGGAGGCCCAGGAGATGGCTAGCCACGTAGCAAGCGAGCCCGCAGATCCCAGAGCAGGCGTACAACGGCGACCCAGTATGAATGCCACAAGGGAACTGCCGAGTGCCCCAATGAGAGCACCGAATGGAAGCACAGAGTCGAACCTGCGGAAGCACCCCTTTGTTAGATTTCTCGGCGGAGTGTTTGGGCATGACGTTTGGGGAAATAATGGCAGAGGAACACTCTTAACCGGGGTGCATAACGGAACTACACCGTGAGATCGAAGATGAAGTGAACGGGGGAACGGGAAAGGGGGCGGCTGTGTAGGGTGTGAGAGATTTTCTTCTTTTGCCGTTGTGTTCTGTAAAGTGCACGGACAGTGCACAACTGATGGGGATTACTACATTTCGCCTTCATTGAGGTGCGGCTGCCCCAGAGGCACAAAGTCCAGAGCAGCCTTTTTTAGTCCTCCTGCAGTGACGCCTCCAGAAAAAAACGCAGCTTCTAACACGTCCTCTTCCCTTCCAGTTTCAGCCATAGTGCGCCGTGTTGCGCGCACATTTATGTTGGAAAATAAATGCATATATGTTGTTCTGCCATGTCAGGTATCAGGGTAAACCCTAAAAAATTGTGGGCGCATTTTGTTCCATAAAATGGTTTTGCCCGTTCAAGCAGAGCCACAGGGTTTTGAACATTGTAGAGTGCAGTTCAATGACGCTCTAATAAAAACGCTTTTTCACTTAATAGAAACAAAATTAGCACAGAATAATATCCACGTCAGAACCCTTAAAGTAAAGTTACAGTGCGTCATTTCGATTCATGCGGGAGAGTATGCGTTAGCATTAGGGTTCCCCCTGACGATGGCGGGTAGTGTGATGCAGTCCGTCAGTAACCATGTGAAAGGCAGTGCACCCTCTCTACTGTACCAATCCAATACGGGAAATACAGGCTCTCCTCGACTCTTATTGGCGACCGCCGCTACTATCTCGCCATTTCTCGCCTTCCACCCACCGACTCGTGCCCTCCTTGCTTTCACTGTGCCCTCTCCCTCCCTCTCCTTTGCCTCCTTCCTTCGAGGCATTCCACGCCGCCAGCTTAGGGCACGTTTCGCGCTAATGTGGCGTGTAATAGAAACTCTTATATAACCTAGAACCACTGGGTAAAAACGTAAATTTAAAATAAATCTAGCTTTAATTTCCCGGTACTTCTAAAGAAAAATAGCCCCTTCATTTAGCATGCTACGGATGTGCTTCGTCAAGCTACGGACCTCAGCTGCCAACCAGCGGTTTTGTATGCATGAACGGCGATGTGATCGCAATAGGCGGATGCTCCCTGGTGTAATATTTTCTTAAGCGTAGCTCAGGACATCGGTAATGCCCCTGTGTTAGGAGTATTTAACGGATTACAATTTAGTTAAATGTTATCACTGTTAGTACCAGCTTTCTTTCTCTTTTTTTTTGCTTCTGTGGTTCCTAGGTAAACAGGAAAGAAGGACTCAGAAAGCTCTGCCTATTTATGGGACTGCTCACGGGGGCCGCGAACATTAAATCACACCAAGAAAACCGTACGTCTTCAAGTTTCGTACCAAAACACTGCCTGCCCAGTGCCTTCTCCGTCGGAAGCGGTGCCTCTAGCTCGACCGAGGCTGCGACTAGCGGGCAGCGAGTAGCCGATGGCGACGCCCATGCTCAGCGATCCTGCCCACCCGGCTGCGAGCGGGCTCAACAGCCTGCTCTTCGTCTCTACTTAGAGCGCCGATCTGTGGACGGGATGTCGAAGTATCCAGCCGACGGCGAAGCCGCGGACACTCTAGGCGAGGCCGGACTTGCGGGCGACGTGGGACGGCTTGTGCTGCGCCTTCCAGAGGGCGACTGGCCGGCGGAGCGCTTCGATGAGGGTGTCGCGATCTGAACTTTACGAGGAGAAGGCGACGCCATGGCTACCTTCTTCTTCTTCTCCTCAAGTAATACCTTCTTCTTCTTCTTCTTCTCCTCAAGTAATATGGCACATACCCACGTGGGGGGATTGGCCAAGGTATAGGGTAGAATGCCAATGAAGCATTTGCGCGGGGAAGGAAACGTCAGAAGACTGAATCAAGATAAAAAAAAAATTGGGAAAAATAAAATGAATTCAAGAGGTATGAGTCATCCGGAATAGAATCAATCTAGCCTTTTTGGACATGCGAAAGAATTTTGTGTATAGCTAACAGGATAATCGATTAGTTGCACTTATGTAATCGTGAAGGTAGCCGCATACACTGCTTAACGGGAATCCCTTGGCACTCGCACCGAACGATAGAAGAACTGTAAGAGACAGAGGCAGTCCTAGTCACGAAAGAGGAACCTCCAGATATTGCTTTCTCTGAACCGCGAACCGCCGGAAAGAGAGGAGAAAATGATCGATTGATTCAACTTGCCCACATGATACACAAAGGTTTGTCGCAGCGAACCCGCACCTGCATAAGTACAAGTTTAAGTGAGGGATTCTACATCGCAGGAGCGTCATGGACACTTCACAAAGCCTTGACTTACACCACCGGATATTCCATGGGTACTTTAGGTGTTGAAAGTCCACGGTATTCAGCAACGGATCACTCAAAGTGGCTGAAATATGTTGGAACCGCTGGAAACGTGAAGCTGCTAACAGAATGAGGTGAGGGACGGGATATATTACAGGTGCGCTGAGAGCTGACCTTGCCAATAAATCAGCCACCTCGTTAAAATAGACGCCTGAATGCCCAGGTACCCAGACCAAACGGATCTCGCGCACTGTGCTCGGAACAAAAAACCTAAGTGAACGAGTCAAGAAAGATTTTTCCGAATTTTGGAGAGAGACAATAACTGAAAGGCAGTCTGTGAGAATAAGAACCCGTGCGACATGTCTGGGAATTTTGAGAAGAGCCAAACCAATGGCCAAAAACTCTGCGAAGAATATAGGAGTATAATCAGGGATACGAACGGAGTAGCTCCAATCTAGATCCTGCGAATATATGCCAATCGCCGCCTTCTCACAGCTGCCGGAGGCATCAGTGGAGAGAACAGTATGATGTGGAAAATTCTGTAGGTGTTCAGAAAGAAGACCATTTAGGGTATGTGCGGGCATATGCTTCGCATGGGACGGGAAAATAAAGTCGTAATAGAAGACGGGATCAGCCTGCGTGTCAGCAACTCGTTGCAAGGAGATCAGATCAACCTGAAGCGGAGCTAACAGATTCTGCGTGAACCTAACTTGCGGAAGCTGATAACGTGGCCAGTGATTAGTCAAAAAAAGGTGTGGTTGGGATACAAAAATTGGAACACTAACGCCTGGGGCCGGGTCAAAAGACTTGAGGAAAGTACGCACTGTTAGAAGTTTCAAGCGGGAATAGAGGTTGGGGATACGCGCTTCCAGATAAAGGACAGCGTTGGAAGCTGATTTTGGGAGCCCGAGGCATAGCCGTAGGGCACGTCTTTCCAGTAAGGCTAATGGCTGCAGCTTGTAGTTCGCGCTACCAGAGAACAAGGGGCAACCAAATTCCAGAATCGGTCTCATATAAGCCTTATAGAGCAACAGTAGCGTGTCACGACGCATGCCAAACTTTTTATTGCCAACTCGGGTCAAACGGCCCAGTGCACGTTCCCCTTTAATAACATTATTCTTAATATGGTGTCGCCAGTCCAAATTTTGGTCATAAGTAACACCTAGGTATTTAACCGACTCCACCTGCGGAATTGGAGTGGAGCGGTAGGCTAGCGAGATGTACATAGGAGCGTCGGGTGGAAATACCAGCACGCCGCATTTGCTGACATTAAGTGATAAATTGATTTGGTCCAACCAGACTTCAAGAGCATTCAGATACTAGTAATACCTGTCTCACCTTTCTTATTCTTCTTTGTCTTCTTATTCGTTCTTCTCCTCAACTTTGTAGCTGGAAATGGCACGTGGAATCGTACATGCTATCAAAGGGATAAGCGTCACTAGTAACTGAAATTATAACGGCACAGAAAATTTTAAATGATGATCAGAAAGAAAAATTTATGCCCTTTATTTCAAGTGGAAATTCGGAAACCAGAAAAATAACGTAGTCTGCTATTTATGGTCAAGAAAGAAGGAATAAGCAATGGATGAATGGATGGATGGATGGAGAACTTCATTCTGCAAGCGACTTTGGAACCTTCGAGGGCTCAGGGCCACCGGACAGGCCCCATACGCACATGTGACCAGGCCACGTAGGGCCATGACAGTGGCACCCCGGTTCACGCAGCGAATGAAAAGGAGGGAGCGCTCAATGAACTTGACTGAACTGGGTACAAGCCAGAAGAAAAAGCACCAGATGCTTTAAATTTTGAGCAGAGGGATGAAACTTTACCTGCCGTAAATGTGAATGAAAATGTAAGGTGGAACGGACAACGCGGATATGAAAGAAGGGCTGAAAGGATCAGTTCTTTAAAGTTTCTTCCAGAAGAAACACAGGGCACTGGACGAGCAAGCGGACGTATCAGTAGAAATACCTAGCATGATGCCTTCAGGGTAACTTTAATATTGCCGCCTCATATTTTCTTATAAATGCATTGACCTGCATTGGAAATGACCTCAAATTATTCAAGTAGGCACAATACAGCAGAAACGACACCTCGCTTGGTTCGGCATTTACATAACCGAAAGCTAAGTGAAATGTTTATGTATTCACCTATGTTTGCCTACATTTAGAGAGGGAATGGGAGAAACTAAGTGAAGAAGCCCATCAACGCGTGAGCTGCAAGACGGAAAGTAAAGAATTTCAGCATATCGCTGAAGACACTTATCCTGCTTTAACCGACCAGGATGACCTTAAGGTTCATGCCATAAAGTATAATCTCACCGTTTTCATGACGGAATGCCCGCTAGAAGCAGGCGCTAGGATGGTTCGACAATATACCGGCAAGCTCTCTCAGAAGGCGAAAGATCAGATAAGAAAACGCGGAAGCACGAAATCCTTTAACCCCACATACAGAACACAACTGACTGCGCTTTCAAAGCTACTCAATATAGCAAAGTAACTGACATTAAGAACTTTATTATGGAGAGAATCGGACATGCTCTACGGACTAGAGGTAGCTGACAGCGTTCAAGAGGAAACTAAGCATAGACAAAAATAAGATATATGCGCTAAGATACAAGGAGAGTTATTTCCTTAGCAATAACTGCAAAATAGTTCATGCAGCCCACGAGTTCGTTACAAATCTATACAGTTGCCAATGCAATCCTTGTGTTAATGAGAGAGGCAGTAGCGCACAGCATTTGGGCATCTAGCCAGCAGCGAAAGAGGAAGTAAAGAAAGCCTTAGGAGCAACCGAATGGGGTAAAGCCGCTGATGAAGATCAGGTAATAGGAGATATGGGGAAGGTAGTGAAAGTATTGTGCTCAGAAATCTAGCTACCCTGAATACTCGATGTTTTATAACCTCGAGCATGCCTGATTGTTGGAAGAACACTAGCATCATCTTAATGCATAAGAAACGGGACGTCAAGGACTTTAAAATTAGTCCGATCAGCTTACTGTTCAATAAAACTTGTTGCTGGGCTAGTTGGTGACACATACTGTGGTGTCACTCACTATCCCAGCACTGTGCGTACTGTGGCAAATTTGTGTTGCCTTTCTTCTGCAGTCGTCCTTTTTGCGCTACCTTTTTATCTGTTCGTTCCCCGCAACGAATTTACTAAACTAACCCGTAATAGAATCAGGACAACCTTAGAATTGAAGTTAACTATGTGAACAGGCTAGATTTCGTAAAGGCTACTCGACGATGGGCCATTATTACACTATCAGTCAGGTGACAGAAACATGCGCATTATATTACCGCGAATCGTTGCAGTGTTTGTTGATTCTTCAAAGCTGCCGCCACGCCGCTTTATCGCGTTGTTTGGGATACAGACGCGAACAGATTTACCTCGATTGATTGCATCCACGCAGAGCTTAATCGACGTTGTTCCAGAATGTTCTAGTAACTTTGCACACTTCATCTATAAAGTTCGCTATCAGCTTTAAATTGAGCACGGCCGATAGTGGCAGGCATTCTGTTCGACGACCGCCGAGCACGCTTGTTGCTGTGCCGCCGCCGAGTGATGCAGTCCATTGTGGGCGCAAGTCAGACCAAATAGAGTTTTGTTCAGACACCATTTTCAGAGTCTTTCTGTTCTGTGAACTGAAGTCATCTTCGTGGCATCTGGTGGATGTGCTGAGTGAAACCTGTCGTCGAAGCTTTTCTCGGTAGTGGCGTCGTTTTGAAGTCGGTTCGCGTCGTGATCGTGGCTGTCATTGTACGCGGCGTCGGCGTGTCGGCAGCGGCGTCTTTGTGCGGCATGGTAATTGGAAGATCTTCGGTGTTTCGCTCGGGAGCAACCTCACCTCCAGAGGCTGTTGTCTTTAGTTTTCCGTACGGGGTTGGGAGACCTTCCTCGTACCGCGGCTACGTAGCTGCGGTGTGGCGACGCAAAACGCGAGGCTGACGGCGATTGTGAGCGCGAAAGGCGGTTGGGCAATGCTGAAGGCGGGTATCGGAGTCGCTTCTCGACACAACATTGGTCAAGATGACGCCCGCTCCGTCCCGGACAGGAGTTCCGCTGAGTGAAGGGTTCGTTAGTGGAGAAAGAAGACTTAGTTTATTTTACATATTTACAAGCTTTTCAGTTCAGAAGGGAGCTCCTTCAACTGCATCTGCAGTCCAGTTTTATACACTGCGTCTTCCCTAAATTCCCCAGGTAGGGGACGCCCTCGCCGTTGTGGGTGTGGCCAAAACTTTCACTATTACACACAAACAGACACCTCCGCACATATTGACACGCCCCTGGCATAAGTTGAGCCCGAGGGAGAGGGGTATGCGGCCAGGACCCCGCCGGGCTGGCAGGAGACGTCAGGTGTTCGACCCGCTCTCCGCCGGTCGGTGAACTTCGAAGAAACCGAGGCGCAAAGCCGGAGCGTCCCGTCGGGAGAAATTCCCCAGTGGTTCTGCCATTAGCGATGTCCGACGAAGCCCGCAGACGAGCCACTGTGGCGATCCGTTCCCACGCTGGTGCTGTGCCCGTGAAGCCAGTAGTCGGGTCGGTGGAGACGTCGGGGAAAATCGGAAGACAGCCGAACCACTTCGCTGCCGGCGAAAGCGACTCCTTAAAGAGATTTTCGCAGAACCCTGCTCCCCGCTTGTCCCACCCAGCAACGACCGGGCGAGCGCGGTAAATGCACCCCACAAACACCTGGCGAGAGATTCTGTCTTGGTGGCAATCCTCGAGACATGGGGGCGCCAATCCTAATACCAGCTTGCGGCAATTCCTAATAGCAAGTATAACCTCTCGACGCAGGTACTCGTCGATTTCCTGCGGACGCTGGCCGAAGTGTGGTCATGGGGCGTCAACGGAAAATTCTCGAAGACCAATACGTCGGTACCGGCAGTGACGAAAAATATGGCCGGCCTCAACGCAATGGAAGCCTAACGGCCGGTTCTCAGAAGTCCTCCAGGAATCGCATATCATGGGGCTTGAGCGTCGCTCACAGGCTGGGCGGGTGGGGGCAGCGAGGCGGCGTTAGGGAACAAGTAGTTCATGCCAGAAAGGACGTATGGGTGGTCGTTGGGGCTGAGGAGTGCGTACTGCAGCGGCGTAGGTCAAGGCCTGGGGTTCTGTGGCCGTCGAGGTGCCAAGTGCCTGTTGCATTTCTTCCCGTACCACATCCATGAGGGTCCTTGCTTGCGGCTATGGGAAGGATGACTGTAATCGGCTTAGCTACTCGCGAACGATTTCGCGGATAACTTCCCGCAAGTTGTCGCTCGTGGTGGTCGCCGTGTGTGGACAGTGTTTGACCAACTTACGTCATTAACTAATGGGGAGCGCGCAAAAAGGTTCGTTTTTTTTAGCACGCAATTTGTCCAGTCTCGCTTTCCCAGGATTTCTTCTCCGGCTGTGCTGGTCATTTTATCTTGCAATTTTGGCGCAAGTTCCTGCGTCGTTCGTGCAGTGCCTGCCCAGCCAACTTGGCACTTTGTTTGAAAGTGTGCAGTTACTGAAGAAATAAAATAAATCTGTCTTTTCTTTATTTAGCTATTCGTGGTGCCTTATTTTGTTGGTCTTGGCTCGTGAACGCACTCTGCTGTTGGTGGAAGCCTTGAAACTTTAAATGCCCCGTTCTGTAATGACTGTGGCATGCTTAATCAGGCCTGCACTTTTTTTTAGTACCCTACCGAATAAATGCCACCAGGAAATCTTATAGGTCTAAGATATTTTCAGTCATGTTCTGTTTTCAGAGTGTTAGCCATTTATTTCTCTGAACGCGTCTAGTAAACAAACGGTCAAAAGTTGTTTGATATCTTCTCTCCTTCCCGATGTTTCATGATTCGGAATAAAATTAAAAACTTTCCATGTCAAGGGATTTGACAACAACAGAGCACTTGTGGGTATTTGCTCCGTCGTTGCTTCTTTTATAGGGCCCCCGAGAAGTGTGTTTAAGACTGTCTATAATACACTTGCATTATGTAGTGTATAGGCCACCGTGCGTTCATGCCGCCTACAAGACATCAGAAACGAGCCGAATATTTACAATATACTTTTAAATATTCGCACTTCTGTGGCTCAGGCGACCAGCATTGCTAGGCATTCGCTCTAAGCCCCCCCCTCCCCCCCCACTCCCCCCCCCCGGGATATCCCACGCGCGTCGGAAGCCGGTGGAGGGGCCGAGTGGCTGGGGCTGGCGGGGGAGCGCCGACATTTCAAGAAACAGAACGGCGCGAGAACATGGAAAATCAATTTTTTTTAATGTATAACTGAGCTCCCACAAAAGGCATTAAGAAAGTTTTTGATGGGTGATACTTGTGTTGCGGCATCCTTTAACGTCCTAAACGTACCATATATAATTGAGACTTCGTTTGAAAGCAGCTTTAGTGCTTGATCTCTCCCGTCTGCGCTTTCTTTTGAGCCGATGGCGCATGACCTTATGGCATTGTTTATTAGGCAACCTAGCACAGAGTTGTTTGGAGGAGTCATAATCATGCGTTGTTTCCAAGTTGTCCGAGGTAACTGTTGTTGTTCCATGAACCTTATCGCGAACGTTCGATGCTGCCCATGAACTGAGCAGAGACGAAAGCGGCGCTGATTTTAATATTTGACAATGGCCGAGTGCGCCTCGCGTATCACCGGCGCCGAGTTTTTGGAAAATTCTTGAGTGCTGGTTGACTATTTCTGCTCCGCACACACCTTACGAGCCGCAGCGCCACCTCTTTGTTTTGCTCCTGAGAATCTTTCACCAGGGCACGCACTGAGCCAGCCGCCGACTTGAATGGTTGCAACAGGTGCAGGAACCAGTCGCTGACCGCACCCGACTACTGATGTATGCTTCAGCTTCAACGTCTACGGCACCATCATCGGTCATGTCTCACAAGCGCCGTGAGCCCCAACTTTCACGACATTCTGGACGAAAATTCTCAAGGACGGATTAAGCAGCATGGTTTTTTTCCACTTTCCTCCACTCTTCAGTTTTTTTTCTGTTTTACGACATTATACTGAAACCACTGTTTATTTTTTGGTTACGGTGATGGAAGTGGACGCTGTTGAACTTCAGTCCGGTCGGTCAGCCGCTGCCGCCCAGAGGAAACGTCTTGGCCTCCCGAATGACGCAAGCAGCCAGGCCACCGTGGTGTACTCGGCCACCAGTGATGACTCTTCGGCTGACGACGGCTTCATCAGAGTCCTTAGCAAGAAGGCCAAACGGAGACTGCGCAAAGGAGAGGACTCGTCGTCGTCGAGTACATCCCCGATTACTAGGGAGCGAGGATCATCGGCACATACTGTCCTATTTGTGCCAGAGACTCCCAGCGAAAATCTCAACCACATTAAAGGGCAAGCCGCGTCTGCATTCCTGGAGGCTCGCGTCCCGGGAGCAATTAAGGATGTGAGGGGTGAATCGTTTTAGGAATGTCGTCGCCACTGATGTCATGGACCGGAACGCGCTTGAGAGTTTGAGCAACATCAGAACGCTCGGCGGCATCAGCGTTCGTTCCCATGTCCTTCTAGGTAGTGGCACTACGGCAGGCGTCATTTACTACGTCGACGTAGCCATCCGCGACTCTGATCTCACCCCTTTTATTCAACCAGCTACCGACGGTGCAGCCATACTGCAAGCTCAGCGCCTTGGGAGGACAAAGTGCATCAAGTTGATTTTCCAAGGGGACTGCATTCCAACGTCCGTGAAGGTTGGGCACTTTCGGCATGCAGTTAGACTTTTCGTTCCGAAGCCTCTCCAGTGCCGGAAATGCATCAAGATAGGACACGCGAGTAGTGTGTGCGATTTCCCCATTGTGTGCCAACGGTGTACTCAGCCACACAGCGGCAATTCTTGCCGGGCAACAGTCCTTACGCGTGCCAATTACCGCGGCAGTCATGACGCTGCCTCAAAAGATTGTCCTCGCCTGTAAAGAGAAAGGGCGATACTCAAACAAATGATAAGAAACAATTCCACACACAGAGAAGCTGCCGCTAAGGTGAGACGACGTGGTCGCTCTCGGCCCACACCTTCTAAAAGTGTAGCCAACATTGTAAAGGATCGTCCAAGAATTTCCGCACCTTGTCCTCCCCCTTCGCATACTACTTTAAGGATTGGGAGCAATATGACTGGCGAGGCACAGACAGTTGTCGCAGACGGGCCTTGGCCATCTCTGCCTGAGCTACACACACCCGCAGTGACCAAGAAGTTACTGCGTACTCAGAGCCCCGAGCCCATTGCTAATCAAGCGCAAGTCACAACTCCGGTCCAAGATCGGGACCACCAAGTGACTTGGCCATCGCTCCCGAAGCACCCAGCACCCACCCCAGCACCGCGCACCCAGTGTGTTGAGCGTAGTGCTGGTCGGGTAGTAGCTGAGAAACCGTTCCAGGTCGCAGACGAGGAAGTGATCGCAATGCTAAAGCCAATCGTGAATGCCATGCGTGTGCTGCTTTTCAGCATGCACGTACCAGCTGCACGGAATGCACTGCAGATGCTGGATTTGTTGAATCGAGTGCTTGCAGCTGTCTAATAGCTGGAACAACGCATCCTCTAGCCTCCTCCTTCTGAGAGGAAGTCCGATGCTTATGTTGTCATAAACATTATCAGCCTCGATGGCAAGCAGCCTTTCTTGACACTGAAACGTCTGCGCTGCCTTGTGATGGAGGGCCCTTGATCTGTTCCACTCAGGTCGCAGCAGTCGGCAGCCCTCAAGATGTGCGGGCTACAGCTGCGGCGGCCTGTGACTTACAATGCTTGTGTCATTACCTGTCGTGCTTGCCACGGACCGCATTTTTCTACTTCTTATTCTTTTACGCCCCCTCATTCCACTCCCCCAGTGCAGGGTAGCCAACTGGAAAATTTTACTGGTTAACCTCTCTGCCTTTCCCCTACTACATCTCTCTCTCTCTTCCTCTACTCTGCATAGCTCTGGGAAATTGCGACATTTGTTTTGTACATTGAAACTATTTGTCAGGGCCGCTTGTGAAATCGATAACCCTGGTTGCCAATCTGGGATACAAATAATAGGGAGGTTTTGAGAAGTTTAGAACCTCCGACCGTGAAGAAGGTGCCCGCTGTGTGAACCCTGATGTGACAGAAGATGAGAGAGATGCCTTATTGATGCGAGGCGTAAAAGCACCTTTTCAGAAGCCTCGTACGATACCCACAAAAACTGTTGCCGTATGAGCCACGGAGTTGACCACCACAGAGAGAACCCCACATGCCAAAGGTCGACAAACCGGTAGCTGCAATTCCTTCTGAACAACTCTGATTCCTTGTCAAAGTTTAATGCAAATATATGAGAGTCATTAATGAGATTGCCTGAGAGACTCTTCGCCGATTTCAACTTTCAACCCCTGACGTCAGATATCTGGTATCTCATTACTTACGATATTGTAGACTTAGCGACGAGGTTCGATAAAGATCGGAGCAGGACGAGGCTATACTAATCGCGATAAAGTCTTCCAGACATGCCCTGTACGCTGATAAGTACTGCTTCGACTGTCAGAATCTTACTTTTCTCGTCTACGTCTTCAGCAAGCACGGCGTACGCCCAACCCACAGAAATCAACTTTTGCCTAGTTGCAGCAGCCTAACGGCAAGAAGGGTACCCGCAAATTTCTTGGAATCTGCGCGTATTGCAGACAGTTTACTTTTGTATTTTCACTTAACGTCGAAATCCAAACCGAAAACGCAGAGGCAGACGCGCCATTAAAATGCGAAGTGCCTCAAGCGAAACACTGCGCTCAAGTTCAGCGTCATTTATAGTCCCCTGCGGTAATTTAAAATTTTGGCTACTAGGCGAAAATTTTAAATTCCCACAGGGGACTATAAAGGACGCTGAACTTGAGCACAGTGCTTCGCTTGAGGCACTTCGCATTTTAATAGCGCGTCTGCCTCTATTATATCGGTTTGGAGTTCGACTTTAAGTCAAAAGGCTTAAAAAAACTGTCTCCAGTACGCGCAGACTTGTAGTCCTGTAAGGTAATTTGAAATTTTTGCTATTAGGCGACCCGCCGCTGCGGTTCAGTGGTATGGGCGCTCGGCTACTGATCCACAGATCCCGGGTTCGAACCTTACCGCGACGGCTGCGTTTTTATGGAGGCAAAATGCTAAGGCGCCCGTGTGCTGTGCGATGTCAGTGCACATTAAAAATCCCCAGGTGGTCTAAATTATTCCGGAGCCCTTCATTACTCATCTTTCTTCCTTTCTTCTTTCAATCCCTCCATTATCCCTTCCCTGACGGCGCGGTTCAGGTGTCCAACGATATATGAGACAGATACTGTGCCATTTTCTTTTTAAAAACCAAATAATATTAATAATATAATTGTTATTAGGTGAAGGCCGAGATTTAATGTGATGCAAGGTGGGCCTGAGCGCCGTCCTTGTGCAAAAGAACGATGGGTTAGGAACAAGCAGTTCCGTATGCATGCTCTCCACTCTCAAATAACGAAACGAACTATTTGATGACCGAAGAAAGCTTCGCCATCATATGGACAACCTCGATAATGCGCCCGTAAAGATTGGGCGACCTTTGATGATTCGTTGTGAACACCAAGCTCTGTGCTGGCTGGAGAATCGGAGAAGACCTTCGGGCGTCTCGTTCGATGACGACTTCGGCTCTAATAGTTACACACCGTTGTGTGTAATTCTGGTAAAAAGCGCGTTGATGAAGGGTGTTTGAAACATGCACTCGACGACGAGCTACCGAGAAACTGCCATGATTAAGTCTTCCTGGCTATGTTAAGCGCCAGAGCTTTAGATCAGAAGCAGCGCACGCAACATGATGTAAATCTCGATTACGCGAGGAGTAAGATAACCTCAGAGTAGGGATTGTTGAAGTGCATAATATAGTCTTTATTTCTATAGACCAATGTTCTCCTGAACTTCAATTTTGCACGCACCAAGACCCGATCTCTTATTGTTGCGCCGACAAACCTTCGAAAAAATTCTGGCTGGTTCTTATGGCAACCGGAGAGCTGGACACAGGTTTAACACGCACGCTCCACCTAGTTCAAGAGATTCATTACTGGCCGTGGTTTTCTCTCCATGTCGCACTTGTCATGATTGTCATCAGTACTACTGACGAATGGTGCAACCGACCAGACTATGTGGACTTTTAAACACCATACAACCACCGACAAAGTCCTTCCACCAGATTGTAATGGATATGTTCGGCCTTTCCCAGCGGTAACATGGGCCAGAGAGTGAATAATCGTGGCGACCGACTAGTTGATCTGGCATGCCGAAGCTGACGCCGTGCCGATTAGCACTGCATCTTAAGTCAAAAATTGCTTCGACGAGCAAACACTTTCACGTAAAGCCGCCTTGAATTCTCTCACCGCAGGGAGTCGAACAGTATTCACTACCGCGCTTACCCAAGCCATTCTGAACTCCAGCCACACAAGCCACCGACGTAAGGCTCTTACAGTCCATATAGAAATGGCCTTACGGAACGCCTTAACAAGGCCACTGCCGACAGCGAAAGACTACAGACGTCATTGTATCCTGCTTAGTGGTCGCATTCAATACCTCGGTTATGGAACAAACACAGCTGACACGCTCAAGCTTGTGCACGACACAGATGTCTCGACCACGGTAAAGGCTCCGACGCCCGACGATAGAATCAGTGACGACGGGAAACTGAAAACCGCCCAGATGACCACTCAAGGCTATGGAAGCATTTCGAACAACGGACCTATCAGAAAAGCGGTGCGCCAATATTTCGAAGCATGAAAGAACTACTTGGCTTCAATTATGAGCTCGTTTTCTACGTTGCGATGACTCACATGTCATGCAAGCCTTGATGTTATTGCATCTAAATCACTAAAAATCATACCACTTGTGCTAAGGATGCTCTTCTTTTGGCCGATTATTTTAATATTTAGTTTTGTTTTAAGCATCGGGGATTTGTTGGGATATTGCTTGAAACAATACCTTCCAGTTTAACAGGAATGTGTTGTCGCAATGCTTTTTTTTAATAGCTGCTCTTTACTTTGGATCTTTATTGCCGACGGTGCATGAGGTTAATACTTTGTTTCCGAGCCATAGGTGTACCATAGCGCATTCGAGCAGTAATAATCATATGGTTATTTTCCACGTTATTAAGCCGCAAGCATTCCGTGGCCCATTAAGCGAAAATCAGTTTGCGCGTGTGTGTGTGTTTTTTGATGGTACTTATAAAAGATGGCATGCACATGCAACCTGGCAGGTGGTGGTTATTTTAAGGTTTGGACGCGAGAGTTAGCTCTGGAATTGCAGCCTGGATCGCCTAAATTCCACTAATGGCAGCAGCTGCCATCGCAGGGCCGTGACGCAACGCTCAACCACTGCACCACTGCGCCAGGAGCGGTATGGCGACTACGAGGGATCTATGAATACTAAGTAGAGAAAAGCCATTGCTTCATATATGTGCATTAACTTATCAGCCATCGCGTCATACCTTTAAGGCGGACAGCGGGTCGCTGCAGGGCGCCGACTGCGTTCACAAAGTGAGAGGCGGGCTTGCGCCCCTTCCCACACGTAAGCAGTCTGAAGTATGAAAGCACGAACTGCTTTGCGAGTTGGTTTTGCTTAACGGACTTGAAACAGTTGAAAGGCACACGGCCTAAGAAGAAGACAGAAGGAAGAGTAGAAACGGACACAAGACAGCGCTGAACTGAAAACTGGCATTTATTAGGTGCGCTGCCCATATTAATACACGTAAGACAACCAAAACAAACGAATTAAAACCACCGCAACCAGCACACTAATGCACCAAGAACCCTGCAAGACGACAGCGGATAAGTCACACAGCTCAGGAAAAGGAACACTTTTCAAAATAATGACATCGACGGAGCTCTTACACAGCTATCACCCGGTTTCTTGATCTCTGTGGCCTCAAAAACTTCTCGACACAGCTGATATTTGTTTCTTGCAACAAATTTCAAACATGCAAAAGCTGTCAAGATTTTCGAAGAATTCCAGTGGCAGACATTTCGTACATTCATAAATGTCACATATTTTGAGCAAAGTGTAGCAAAACGTTCAGAGTGAACGTTGCTTTTTTTTTTCCTCTGGAGAACCTGAAGAAAAGATTCACTGCGAAAAACAAAATTATGTTCAAGCATTTTGACAGCACTCGCACCAGCGTAAGCCAGATTTGTACAAACACATATGCAAACATTACTTGTAACGATGAGGACAGTCTAAGCAATTTTTTTATACACTTAGAACCACGAGCGGAGAAAGTGGCTGTAATAGAGGTCCAAAGTGAAGAATAAGTTTGTCGAGAACACAGGATGTTGAGATCTTCATCAAGTTTTGCCTAAATGTATGTTTGGTGTAACATAGATGTTGGTAGATGAGCTTCAAAAGTTTTAAGGCAGCAGTAAACAGATCACTAAACTGTTATAATTTCACACTGCTGCAGAGAAAATCACATTCGAATTCATATTCGTAAAATCTCTGTTAGCAATTAGCAACGTTTTGCTTCATGGCCAGCAGCTTAGTTGCCACTCAAAGCTTGATTTGACTACTTATACCCAGCTAAATTAAAGGACAATGGCTCAAATGACCGGCAGTTAATAAATCCCAAATACGACGAGCAGCTTCCAGCAAGTATACATGAATTATTGGCCCCTTTAACGCGTGTGCTTTTAAAAGGCTAACAATTTTCCACAAAAGTTACTTCAATATTCACAGTCAAGCTCCGCTTTCTCGAGGAAAATTTTGAAATTTGAAAAATTGTAACATATTGCTATGAAAATATTGAATGTAATGGCTTGGTTTGGTTTATTGGGGTTTAACGTCGCGACGCGTCTCAGACTATAAGGGACGCCGTAATGGAGTGCTCAGGAAATTTGGACCACCAGGGGTTCTTTACCGTGCGCTGACATCGCACAGTACTCGGGCCTCTAAAAATTTCCATTCTGCTGATATGTAGCAAATTCATTCTTTTAGTGTGTTTCCCGCGAGAGCGTCAGACAGTTAAAACTGCAACAGAAAACCAACGGGGAACGCTTTATACGATAGCAAAAAACGTGAATAGAAAAATACAAAACTGGAATCGGGTGAGCTGCAGATATATTGATTGTTATATTGAAATCTGACCTTATACAAAATATTGCGTTCAAAAGCGGTGTCTCGCACAATATTGTTTTTGTCCATAATTACAGCGTACGAGGCGATTGATCGAAATGCGGGCCAAGTGTCAAAAAAGCGTTATCTTATACCAGTCTCTTCAAGCACTAATCCCGAAATTAACGTTTCTAGTCCGTATCTTGCAGTGACTAACGAGTAGAGCCTACAAATGAAGAAAAAAAAATGAATTTGTGCATCATGGTTGTACAAGCATTGGAAAAGGTATATGTAAAATGAACACGAGTGTCCACGTTGCACAGTACACCACTAAATAGCGAGCCAAAGACCGGCACTTGAATTTTGGGGAAAGGGAGGATTTTGTGCAGAATCTGCATCTGTAATGTTGACGGCAGTTTTTTTCTCTGGTTGCGTTCGGAGCTAAAGATGAGTACAAACGCATCTGATGACGGCAAGAGATTTAATCTATTTCTATGAGCGATTTTGGATAGGATTGTTTAATCGTTACCTTCGCATCACAGAACGGAGCATGTGCACATATTTTAGCAAGCAGTGCGTATTCGTTGACAGTAATGATATGTTCAGATTTATTTCATTTCACGCAAAGGCTCATATTTGTAATGTATCAACGGTACGGCATTTTGAGATTTGGTTTCGCCTCCCTGGTTGTGTGAGAAACTTGAATAGAATATTTTCGCTCAGATTTGTCGCGAAGGGCACCCTAAATAGATACAACGTCAAGAAAGATGGAAATTTTATTAATTGTCTGTAATTCGGCGTAAACCCGTCAATAATGCACAGTACCATATCTTCCTGTGTCGTCTCCTGACTCGTCTAACAGCTTGTAAGAGGAGTTTGGACATCAGAAAAATATATGAACAAAGCGGACTCAGACAACTGCACACAATTCGGCAATTTGTTGAATTATCTTCCTGCTGTGGTTGTTACTGAAAGGCCGAGAACAAATTATTATTTACAACAAGATGTGATCTGGTGTATTTCGCATTCAAATACAACACGCTCTTCTGATACCCGAGGGAACTTTTTGTCGATTAACCACGAAATTTACTGCAATGCATTGATCAGATATGTACAGTACTCACGGATTGAAATAGGACATTCGAAGCGCAAGCCTTGCAGTGCCACGCAGGCATGTGGTAAACCACAGGCCGGCTGATTGGCTACTGGAAGGAACAATTCTGCTTTGTAGATGTTCTCCCCCTCGCGCCATACCACAATGCACCACCTTGGTTCCATGAGCATCTACGGGCGGCGCTCCATGAAGCGACGGCCACGCGCTCCGAATGTCCTATTTCAATCCGTGAGTACTGTACATGAACTATTTACAAAGTTTATACAAAGCGGCAAGTGAGAACGCATTGAAATCGTCAAAGCGACAGAACACAATAATTGGCGCAAGGCTGAGCATGCCAACAAGCAGGAGTGCCACTCCTTTTTCAAGTCAGTTCTATGACCCACTTTCATGAGATGAACATCATTAAAAAATGAGGCTTTGTTGATACAAAACAGATTTGCAGGGTCGGTCTTTCATTCGAGAGTTCCATAAGCTCCACTTCCCGATCATAAATAAATACTATGAAGGAATTCGTCGAAATATTGCAAAGCACAGAGATGTAGGACATGAAAATCAAAATTAATTGGTACTGTAAGGCCCGCAGAAAGATATCGCAAGAGTGACATTCAGTCGATATTATTCACAAAGGTAGGCTCAGCAGTTTCTAGAATGTCACAGAGGCGGCAGTTCTTTGAGACCAGAAGTATGTTATTTTTCTGGAGCCATTACTTCGCACCCAATATCTGAAAACGTAGGTTTTAGAAGAAAGTGGGTATTTGGTGAAAGTGGAATTTCGGAAACAGGTGCAAGCGTATCATATCCCAATAATCTTTAGTGCATTGAAGCATAAATGGTGAATGCAAAAATTGAAATGAGATCTTTTTACAAAAGTTTTTGCGACATTGATTAAAGAAAGCTTGTTGGAAACTGGGCCCAAGAAAACTTACTGCAAGATACAGCTATGCATTAACCCCAATAAAAGGGAGGGTCACGAAAGCTAGAGGACGCACTCAGTGTGGACGAATCATTGATATATATTCCGGCAAGAACGCATTAAGTATAGTGTTGAAAGTGCCTAGGAAAAACCACACAGTTGAAAAAATCTGCCGCACGTAAACATGGAACTGGATATTTGCCACCATCACTCACAGATCGGAAAAGAAAATCATGTTTTACAGGCTCAAAAAAAAATCTCTACAAAAAGTCGCGACTACTCGCTGAATGTGAGGAATATAGAGCCTATTGCGTAGAGAAGAATTGACCAAATATTAAATGTTTATTCTGAGAAACATGTTCAGGTGGCAGCTTTGCGAAGATATTGGCAGATAATAAAAGGCAGAAATTCGAGCATAGCGCTGTGTAGTAGCTATGCGACCTTCCAACCGTTGTTACAGCACTAGCACGGGTTGACGGGACGTGAAGGTACCTGGGATGCATACACGTTCCTGCATACTGCCAACTTACCATCTGAAGCTACTAAGTTGATGGGACAATTTCAGCCAGGGTAGGCTTTCTGCACCAAAAAGCGGTGAACGATCTGCAGAGGCCAGTGCATTGCGTTCAAAATACACGACACGGACACTGAAATCGACGGTACTCTGCAAAACGCTCATACATAGAGTCCTAAACTAAGTGGAAACAAAAGAACAATAACAGATACCTTTGTTTGAGCTGAATGATGGACGCATGTTAACTAAGAATCAAGCGAGGCAGAGCGGTTACTGCAGCAGTTATGGGAGGAGATTGTGAGGAACTCAATTACCTTTTCGAGGTCAATATCAAGCATTCTGATTTGTTCATTAGAGTAACTGCAGTAACTGCAAGCCATATCGGGCTACTGTGCAGGTCAATTTGGACTGCAGCTCCCCCAGCCCTTATGTCTGGAGATTTGCACTCGTAGTGGACATTGCCAACAATGAGTATTAGGTTTACAGTCGGCGTGACAGAGAGAAATTTCCCAATACTCATCGACAGGCTGCAAGCTTTTTCACCGGTGCAGTTTAGCATCAATCACTAGGCGAGTTTTATTCAACGACTGGCAGATAACTTCGATATCCAACTTTTTATGAAAACCCTAGATGGAAGTGGGCTCGATATGGAGATAACGGCCTTGTAGAATTCTCTCGATAGGCGGTCTTTCGAACTCGTCGTCGTCAACTAATCAATGTTCAAGCTGCCAGAGGACATAGAACTGTCGCAAACAAGGCTCGTGTAATGCAAGAGAGTTGCAGAGCTGGCCGAAGTGAAGGAAAGTGTCACATCCCCATCTGCGCTATGCAGGTCTTGATTTCCGCGGCAGCCACTGCATTATGCAATGATGGGGTCTTATCGGGCAATGATAGGCATATTCATTACAATGCATGGCTCAGGTTTAGTAACTGCTGAGGGGGAACAGCAAGGATAATTATATCGGTACATAAACACCGCAAAACCGCGACTAATGCCGTCCAAATCCTTCAATTTCGGCGCCCTCCACGGCGTTGTAAGCTCTCCGAGTCAATTTCTGTCATCCTGCTGTATGACAAGCCTCCACAAGAGAAAATTCATTCTCATCCGCTTTTAGGCATAGGCGGGATGGCCGAATGATGCCTAGTGCATTTCACAACCTCCCAAGTATTTTTTTTTCCTTTTACGTTGTTTACGAGTGCTTTCCGACGTGCATATATGCGCTTGCGAAGGAAATAAATTTAGAATTAATTGGCTGGATTCACAGTTAACAAACAGAAGGGTATACACCCGTCGCAAAGGAATCAATGGAACAGGTCTATAAACAAAAATGCAAGTTTTTTTCGTGGGCGCGAACAAGCAGCACAACTATGAGTAATGAGAGCAACGAGGAGATAGCAATGCGCCATGTAATTCACAAGATGGTTAGAAAGCTAGCCCGAAGAAATCTCTAGTGGCTGTGCCATGCGAGCCACGGCTTGAATCCGAGCGGTATGCTCTAGGAGACTGGCATGTATTAAAATACTTCAAATTGTTAAATTATTGCGACAACTGCGACAATCGCCTTGACACAGTACGTAAAGCCAGTTTGGGCAGTTCTTATCTTAATCAGAGTTTTAACTGTTTTACTATCCTGAGCTGCATTGATCATTTTTGCTTCTCGCTAGTTGATTGTCAGTTCTCACCAAGTTTTTGCAAGCTGCGGCACCGCTTTGTTTATTTTTGATATCAAGAACCTTGCTTCGATCCCTGTATGGCGCAAACTTGTTTTTTCTGATCGTGCATTTTATTGTTTCCTTTTTGTACTGCATTCTAAGGCAAATTGTGTGCACGTTGGATGCACGCAATTTGAAAATCAAAGGTGTTATTTTTAATACAACTTTTTTCCGTAGAGTTTCGAAACTGAGTTCATTAAAAAAATTCATTTAACATTGAAATCATTTGAGCAGCACCCCTTCAAAATAGTCTGCCTTGCAGTCTATACACAGCTTCCAACGCTTCATGAGTTCTTAGAAACAGTTGGAAAACGCTTCTTTTGGCAGGGCTGTCAGATCCTTCGCCGTGGCGTCTTGGATGGTCTCCGCGCTCTCCATCCAGCGACCTTTTAGGGCTCTCTTCACATTAGGAAACAGAAAAAAAAATCGCATAAGGAGAGGTCAGGCGAGTTTGGCGGCTGCAAAAGTACAGTACTGCTGTGCTTGGCGAAAAATTTTGCCATGGTGAAAGTAGTGTGCGGCCTGGCGTTATTGTGGAGTAGGCTCTATTGTCTAGATGCCCATAAGTCAGGGTAACGGCGTCGCAGCGCGTCATGCATGTGTTGGAGCACGCGGATAGAAAACTCCTGAATCAGATTCAGCCCTTGTGGGATGAACTCGTGATGTACGACACCTCTGGCATCGAAGAAACTATCAGCTTCTTCGTTGTTTTGCTCCTCTGTCGCCGCTGTTTTCTCGGTACCGGAGAGCTTGTGGACCGCCGTTCGGCGCTCTGCCTCTTTGCTTGAGGATCGTATTCAAAACAGCATATTTCCTCTTCAGCATTTATGCTGGCGACAAATGCAGCACCCTTCTTGACCTCGGAGGGGAAATCAGTGCTCACTGGTGCCCGCGTGTCCTTCTGGCCCTGTGTGAGGAAGTGTGACACAGATCTGGTATTCAGCTTTCGTTTCCCTAAGTTCTCGCGCAAAATTTGGTGGCATGTTGTCTTACTAATGTCGAGCGCATCTGATAGCATGCGTACTGCAATTGTGTGGTCTAGTTGTACGATTTCCTTGGTCTGAGCTTCTATGTTTTCATTCCGCGAGGTTGAAGGGTGCGCGTGCTTTGTGTCGTCTTCCACCGACGGTCTCCACAAAACGAAGCTCTTGTGCCACTCGAAAGCTCGCGCCCGCAATAATGTCTCGTTGCCATAAACATCTGGAAGGAGCTGATATGTCTTTGTGGCTGTCTTGCCAAGCTTCAGAGAGAATTTTATATTTACACGCTATTCGAGGTGGACGGCCATCTCTCCACATTCACTCACAGTAGAATTCGCAGACGACTATTGACAAAGTGTTTTTTGTACATGTAGTGCCTTTTAATGAATGCCACAGCAATTAACATAAATAGCGCAGGTTAGCCAGAAAAAATGGCCTTGCACATACGCACCAACATTTGTTTTGGGGAGTCATTTCTAGAGAAGAAAATAAAGGAGACTTGAAACTTTTCGGCCAAAGGTTGTATCATGGTGCCATGATTTGAATTTTCTGATTATATAATTCTGCGCTACAGGTTTTACAATTCGTTGCAGAAGTACTTGCTGTTGATCTAGTTGGTTCATCATAAAGTTGAATGGCACAAGAATACATATATTTTCTTATTAGCTTGTCCTGGCTGTGATAACGTACTGATGGTGATAATGGGCTGGCGTATAAAGGTGGTGTTTTCTGCCATAAACTCAGTTGGTAGTAGGCACTCTTTTTGTCTCTGTCTTGTTGCATTCGTTCGCTAGCGCCATTCAGCTTTACAATTCGTGCGTGCAAATGTGTGCAGAAATGTAGCAGAACAGCAGCAAACCTTCGGGATTCACGTGAAAATGCACGGGGCATATTTCAAACCTGAATGGAAAGAAATACAGAAGCTACTAGCCTTTCCTGGGAACATTAGCCGTGAGAGCTACACTTAAAGACAGGGTTAGCGCTGGTGTCCGAAAATGAATGCGCATCGCAGGGAAACCATTTCGAGAGATCATCGTCATAATCATCGTCATCATCGGTAGCCTGTCTACACACACTGCAGGGCGAAGTCCTCTCCAATGTCTCTATATTAACCTATCAAGATTTTGATGTGGGCTTGTCTGCGGCTATCTTCAGTAAGGGTATTGCAGCGCAAAAAAAACCGGGAAATCAGAGAAATACAGAAAAAACAAGAATTGCGCTGGTCCTTTACCAGCTGCGTCCACCTTATTTCTGCAGACTTTTTAATCTCGAGAGATATACGCCAACAAGTATCTCAATTACGAGTATAAATATAGAGAAAGACATGAAAGCTGCAAAATAAGACAAAAAGTTCTGATATTCAGAGAGCTGCCCATGATTTTCGTTGTCGTTCCATAAGATCGGTTTTAGAAAAGGACAAATGTCATCCTGAATGTCGGGTCTAACCAAGGAAGCCTGAAATATTTTAAGTAGGAAGTCATTGTAAGGCCTTGCGAAAGGGCAGCTCTTGCGTACTGGTGTCACCGGCATGATTATCTTTATTCGTTCCTTCGATTCCAACAGTACAGGTGCGACAGTGGTGACGAAACGGTTAGGGAGCCGGTTTATCAAACAGATCCGTCCTTTTCTTTGTGCGCACTGCAAACATTTGCTCGCACTCGTCGTGGCTAGAGATGCTTCCTTGCGTCGTTTCAGGAAATCTCTCCGGAGTTTTGAATACAGTGGCGTTATCGAGACTTTGCTAACCAAATCATAGCGCATGGCCGATCCATGAACAACGCACGAAGACATGTGTCCGCGGTGGAGAGCATCTTCCAGTTCAGCAAGCGTGTCAATGCTGTTCGGAGGCGAGCGCAAACTATGCCTTGATGTCAGTTCACTTCGAAAGTAGTTTCAGAGCGTAAGCATGCCTAGAATCCAGCAACAATACACGATAGTGCGGCTCGGACTGCAGCGTTTGATGACAGCAAGTGGGGACGACGTCGAGTAAAATATCGCCACAAAAACATTAAGTACTCGAGGAAGAATCTGAGAGTCGCGGATCCATGTTTTTGGAGATCAGCGCAAGTCACCACGAAAAGACAGACTCCAAGGCTGGCGGCTGTTAGTGAAAATCCCACCACACTATTGATTAAAATGCTGAACATCGATACACAGTGAGGGTTCTCGCGTAGGGCATAGAAAGTTTCGTAAGTGTATGCCAACGCCGGAGGAACGGATGTGTACGAAATGCTGTATTCCGTGGTCACGCACAACTCCATTACGACCTCAATTTTTCCTTCAAATAGGTCTTCATTTAAGTGGGATAAAATGTCGTAGGTTCGGGATACGATTGTCACGTTAAGGGTGCTAAGTGCACGTTTAATCACGTCCACTTCTCTTCCAGAACAAGGACTTGGATTCGATCCGAACTTTTTGCCGTAGCAGGCTATTCGCATAAAGTTACCCTTTAATGACGGCTTGCTTGCTCTCTGAGTTAATGGGCCCAGTAATAAGTAGATGCTCATAAAGATCAATTGCTGTAGCTGTCATTTTTCTCAAATTTACCCTTTCCTCTTTGTTTCCAGGTAAACATGCATGTTTCTGTGAAGCTTTTTCCACGGGGCAACGGTAAGGGGCCTTTTATTCTTATGGCTTTTTTTTGAGCTACGGGACAAAAATATCCACTCAGAAAGATAAAGGACGCGTGGATCTTTTAAAGTAGCCTGAAGGCAAGGGAAAGCGTGTCGGCTGATTTTTGACATAGAAACTTTCGTCTTGATGCTGCAGTATGTGTTCCTTGCGACCATTTGATGGAACCCTTGGCTTGGCAGTGTCCACCGACTAGACGGACATCCGATCCGCGGCACCCAGTTATTCATGTAGAGATCCCAAGTTCCTTCGCATGTCACCACGGCAACGTGCTCGTGTCTTTCGATATATGTACAGAGCGAATTGCGCATAATTTAGCTGTTAGTGTTAGGCAAGAACATTAGCTGTGCAGTGAAAAACGTGAACATCATTCTTGCCATCCCAGCCTTTGTAAATGCCGAATAAGCCAGGTAAAATCGTCTCGTCTTGCCTTAGTGCTGCCCTGCGGGAAAATAATTTATGTAAAATAAAAACAAAAAAATGTCACGTGAAAATCATGAACTGAAGGAGAGATCTTAGTATATGAATGTGCTTACCTTGTCAGTTTGAGGAATGAAGTGGATGTATCGTATTCTTTTCTTGCGAGAAGATCGAGACCAATAGACCCAGTAAAATTCCAAGGCTGATATCAGCTTTTAAAGCAGAATGCTCCTCACCAGGTTTAACACCGTTCGAGGTTCCGCTTAGCGAGTGGACCACATTCGCAATTTAAAGGATTAGGTAAAGGGGTGAGGACGTTCATGTCCTCAGTTTGTTTCAGCAATAAAATTACCTGTATAGAGCGAGATGAACTCAATAGGCTATTTACCTTCGGTCGGTGCTGATGTCTGCACCACAGCTATTATTCGAGTACAACACACTGACACAGCACCAGATATGCGAAGGTTCTGCTAAATAGGCATAAGAAAGGCATATTTTGAAGCTGCGAACAAGCGGCGTTTCTTCAATAAATATAGAATCCACGCTAGCTCTCACATATATTTTCTAAGTTGAAAATTAGGCGCGACGAGCTTTGTCTCTATTGAAATGACTTTTACACATGCCTAATTGGAAACGACCTGTTTTGGTGGCTGAATCAATTATGCCTATTTCATGTGGTCGGGACAGCCAAAACACTTTGGGTGCTAAGCAGATAGAGTGGCGACGGGAAATACACATGTCGATGTTTCCATGAGAACGACTGAGAACATTTTGTGCAAGGTACCGACATGTTTCCAAGATTTTTTTTAGCTCACCTCACGAAGCGGAATCAGCCACAGGACTTGGTAATTCGCATGGTGGAGCCTTGCTGATTCATACCCAGCAATTCAGGGCAAGTTTTTTTCAACGGGAAAATGATATGAACGTAATTTTTCGTTGTATTGCAAGACTTCAATACAACAATAATATATCCGGAGGTCACCCCTCGGCAGGCGGGAATTTAGTTTTTGCTATAAATGTTTTTTTCTGTCGTTAAAAGCATTGCCCACTGGTGTTCTATGACAGTCTGAAGTACTGAGTAGAAGCGATGAAAAATTGTAGAAGTTTTCTGTGCATCACAATAAAATACCCCTACCTTCTATTCTTCCATGGCAGTATCTTACAATATATAAATATTGAAAATTTTTGTCCAAGGTTGTTTGACATGGACTTACTTAACATATTAAGACTTAGGTCGCGTATGTTTTTTTTTAATGCTATCTTTAAGATTGTTGTGTTGTGTTGTGTTTAATGGCACATAAGCAGCTAAGGCTTTCATGCGTTAAGCTCAAGGTAAAGGAAAATTGTTTTCTGTAGATGGGAGGAAACATGGTAGTGTAGAGGACTTAAAAAGTTAATTCGTTCTAGCAGTAATAAGAGACGAAAGAAATCTTTTACATAGCTAATAATAAAAGCTGTAAAGAAGGCCAGGTAACCTCAGCCGCCATCCTTGGCTGGGCAAGGATCCGGAGGCTCCGAACCATTCAAATAAATACCTCGGCCTTCTTCTCAGGAAAAAGAAAGCGGCAAAGTGTATCATAAAGGAACGCAAAGCGTGGATCAAAATTTACAGCTTCGCAAGAACTGCTTCTTTTAAAAAGCTAAAAACACAAGACTTGTTAACAATGGCATTTTCACCTAACAGCAGTGCTGGTTGGAACAGAATGTATTCATTATAAAACTTAGTAAAGTGCTTCTTTCTCAGTTTTCCGAGTTCTGCACGAGAAAATAAAATACGCTTTATATTCAGTTCGTCTCCACATCTTTCAAAAAGATGATGATCTTGTTTCGTTAGTATGAAATTGTGTGCAATGTGTGTAGGTCCATTGCGGAGACGACACAAAGTTAATTCAATAAATCGTTCCTGGTGCCTAAAGGTCTTCCAATCACCCAGGACGGGCTTTACAAAGTGCAGCGTGTTGTTAACCTCGTGGTTCCGTGAAGCCTGCCGTTTTTCTCTCAGTTTATTTTGGACTAACTTGATGCAGTCTTTATGCGGAACGTTTACTGGTTTTAGTTTAGCGTTTGGGGCAAGTGCGGCACTTGCATCAGCGATCCCGTTCTCGCTGATGCCCACGTAGCTAGGAACCCAGCAAAACATTATTTTATGTTCTTGTGCATCAGCTCGTATTATATTGTCTTATGTTTTCTATTAATGGTTCGACTGCATTTCATGCGTTCATTGCTGCAATTACGCTGAGAGGGCCAGTGTAGATAAGTGTTGTCTATGTTTTTCTTCATTATTTGTTCTACAGCTGCTGCAATGGCGTAACATTCTGCTGTAAAAATTGAAGAGCACTGAAGTAGCCTGATTTCTTTCTTCCATTTTTCCTTGTTCAATCCCGCTCCCACATAGAGCGCTCTTTTAGAACCGTCTGCATAGAAATCGATGTAATTCTTGTATTTTTCACTTACTCCTAGAAAGTCATGCTGTTTATACTCTTGTGGCGTATGCCGTTCATGAAAATGTGTCAGCGCGAAATCGTATATAACAGGAAATATGTTAAGGTGGCAACTGATCGGGTCTCCAGGCAACATTGAGAAGTCCATCTAGTATGTTTATATCTGAACGTTTTTCTTCGAAGCCGAGGAGTAGTGGTTTTACAGCAGAGGTTTATTGGTGACGAGTGTTCTTTATGGGCATTTGGTTATTATGGGGTACTAGAGATATTTTGGTAGCGACCTTATTTTCAGAACGTATGCACAGGTAAACACTGTTCTCCTGTCGGTGAGAGTCGGTTAATTTGCTTCTACGTGAAGACTATTTACGGGTGATGTTCTGTAAGCAAGAGTTGAAAGAAGCAAATCGAGGTTTTGTACTGGATCCAGCCTTTTAAGGTATGATGGCCTCGCAGACCCGTACACTATGCTTACATAGTATAAAGAAGAGCGTATTAGTGATAGATGTGCAATAGGCACATCCTATCGGACCTTCAGAGCTTATGTGACAGTACTTTCATTATATTCAGGGATTGGGTTGCTTTCTTTTAGGTTGGTTATGTGCGGTAGGGACGCGAGCTTATTGTCAAAAGTTAGGCCTAAAATTTGTGTTCTTGTTTACGGGAAGTACGTTGTCATTAAACTGGAGGGTGGGATCAATCTGCAGTCCTCTCTGCAGCGAGAAAAGAACCGCGACACTTCTTGGTGGAGGAAACCTAAATTCATTTCTGTCTGCCCAAAGTGCTAATTTGTTTATTGTGAGTTGTATTTGTCTCTCAAGTTGACAAGCTAGAAGATGTGCATGCTATTTGAAGCTCATGGACGTAGACCGAGTACATAATGGACTGTGGAATTATACTGACTTAAGAATTCATTTTTGCTTTGAACAATGTAATACTTAAACTGAATCCCTGAGGAACACCATTTTCCTGATTATAATTATTCGTGAGGGTAGCACCGTGACAAACTTGGGCAAAAAGTCGCTCAAATATTTCAGCATGCTTCCGCGGACGCCAATCTCTGCCAGGTCACGAAGAATCCCAAACCTCCTGGTAGTGTCATATGCCTTCTTCATATCGAAGACTGTGGGGTATTGCTGTGCTTTCCAGGCGGATTAAACGGTGAACTTTGGAACGTATTGTTTTAAAACCACTTTTGTGGACATCAAGAAGCTCACGGGATTCTAGAATAAACATTAACCGAATGTTTATAACACTTTCAAAGGATTTGGTAAGACAAATTGTAAGGACTATAAGCCTGTAATTAATAGGAGAGGTTGGTGGCTTTCCTGGTTTTAGGAATGGTGCAATAATGGCTTTTTTCCAAGCCGCTGGTATTTTTTATTGTGCTTTTATTTTGTTAAAAAATTTCAACCGAACTTCTAAAGAGTGTTCAGATAGATGGGACACCATTTCATAATGAATTTCATCGGGGCCGGTTACAGTTTTTTGGTCTATAGACAGTACGATGGATTTCTTGAAGTGTAATCAAATTATTGATAGGCTCATTTGTGCTTCCTGCCGTAGGGAGCCTTTGACTTTCGGTTGTGTTTTTGTATTTTAATAATGGCTGTGTATAGTGTCAGCAACGCGAAACTGTAAATATTTTGACCCAAAATGTCTGCTCGTTCTTCAATATTTGTCTTTATACCAGGGTCGGTCAGCAGAGGAAGGGTAAATGGGGAGTAGCTGCAATTTATTTTTCTTACCTGCTCCCACATTTTTTTGATGTCACTGTGTTGTTTATAAAAGACACATAATTTTGTCAATGCATTTTTTGTTAAGACATAATTCAATTTTGTCAAGACATTTTTTGTCAAGACTTAAGACAATTTTATCAAGACATAATTTTGTCAAGACAGTGAGATGTGCCCTTCGATACGCGGTGCCGGAAACTCCAGTGGTACCAGCAGAGAGGCGGACGGCTGGGGCTCCTTTCTTGACGTGCGCGCGAAGGGTAGCGACGGCCGAGGCGAGGCGAACGGTTCTCCTGTGGAGGGCGCCGGAGTACGGAGACATCGACATCGAGCTCATCGATGCGGACCTCAAGGCGCGAAATCGCTGGGTCTGCTGGCAACAAGAGAGCAGGGATGGACGGGGAACCCACCCCTTGAACCTCAACGACCAGCTTCGCCAGGCGGTCGAGGACGATGTAGCCGGCCGAAGCGAGGACAATGTGAATGTGCTGTGAAAGGCATTGAAAGAAGAGCTCTCGAAGCAACGCGGCGTGGTCACTCACCCCGCGAAGCTGCCGCATCTGACGCTGCATTTTGGAGGGGCGCCGGTTGTCCAGGTCGTCCTGGGTATGGAGCTATTGAAGGCGGACAGGGTGTGAGTATTTAAGCGTACAGCGTACGAGCACTGTTCTTCCTACATAAATAAGAAAATAAGACAAATATGCTCATACTAAAACACGCCGCTGCTCTGTTTTCGCCTAGTGTAGCATAGAGTACCGCTTGTTTTTTGAGTTAGCGGAACACATAAATGAATGTCGGAACTGATTCATGTTCCTCAGCTTGCCACAGTTTTGCCAGTTTCCTCTCTCTTAGGTTGTATTTGCCCTGTCGTCTTGTTTGGTATGTGTCTGTATTTTAGTGTTTTCAAAACTGTTTCCTATCTGCTATGGCCTTGTACAGAGGTTGCAGTGTCCATAAATAAGTTACTAAAATGTGTTCTCGGATACTGCTCAAATGAACCTTCTCAGCGTGTCGTTCATGGCACCTTATAGGCACCCTGCAGATGTAACTCCGGCTCCGACGACGGCACCTCTAGCGGCGGCCTGAGCGTCCGCTGGGGGCTGCCGCCGAGCAAGCCTGAGCAAGTCCCGCCGACCGAGTAGCATCGCCGCCGCTGTTTCTTCGAGAAGCCTTGTTTTTGCGCTTGCGTTTCCAAGGGTTCGCGTCCCAACCACAAAAATTGCTGTGTAGTAGGGTGCTACAGCAAGTACAGCAACTCACCAGGCATCAAGGTTTTTTCCTTCCCATCAAGACCCTGGGAGAGAGAACGGAGCCAGCGTTGGTTACAGCTAGTTCGTCGTCAAAAGTAAGACTTCGGTTCTTGTTATTGTCATTAACAAAATACTTAGGAAATCGGCGCTCAGGGGTGTTTTTATATATCGTTTTGAAGCCACTGCATGAAGAAAGAAGCTCAGACTGCTATCGTCTTGCCGTGAGCGAGCTCTAACGTAAGTGTAGAAGCGCCCGCACGAGTAGACGAAGGCGATCGAATACGGTCTTCACGTCTGTCTTAGCATCGTTTACACGAAACCGCGGCTATCTCACAACGACGCTAGCATCGCGAACTATATGCGTGTTTCCACTCCACTGCGCTTGTGACCTTTTAAAGCGTTTATCTTTAAAATGCTGTTGATCTTGTTTTATCGTAGATTCCAAACCTCGCTAAACGTTTGAAGAGGTCATGTTAAACGCTTCGGCGGCAGCCTTTGCGTGTTACTCGGGTTCTTACTGTACTTGTTTGTAGGTTATATTACGGGCTCTGGGAACTGTGTTTATTGCTTTTAGGCGCTATCAGCGTGCTGCTGTGCTAGCATGAAGTCCTTTACTGCGCCTTTCTACCCAGCTTTTTTTTTCATTTGTACTGCGCAGTGAAGATGGGACGGGTTGGCTTCCAACGAAAAACTCAAGGATATGCAGTAAGCATTTTGTCGGCAACGTCAAAGACAACGAAGAAGGTCATCCTTCATATCATCCAAGCATCTTCCCGTCTGTTTACAAGAAGAAACAAACTCCTGGCTCAAGCAGACGATTTGAAAGGTACACGCGTGTTCCTCTAAAGCGTAGAGTGTTAAATGCGTTCCAGTTAAAGACAGGCTACGGATGGTCATTGTGATTTTTATTGTTTATTGTTTGTATGCAAATGGAAAGGGAAAAGAAGAAAGCTGCAGGAAAGTATCAGGATCCTGCCCCACGCCCGGATTCACCTGTCCCTGCCATTGATTACTCCGCAGAACAAGCTAATGAAATTTCACCTATGGAATGTAGCCTAGTTGATGTAAGATTTTTCTTTTCCTCGAGTGATTAATTATACATATTAGACTCCCACACAAATGAAAATGTGTTATGTGGTGTTTATCGGCATTTCTGTAGTGCAGGCATCTACAATGACAGAAGATCAACCGGAGTGCGTTACTGGAGAGCTCATCTTTCTCTCGGCGACTTCTAATTGCACTGCAAGCTACTTTGTATCCCACAAACATCATCTACAGTTGAGCAAGGAACTATGTGTGATATCGATTTTTATGACAAGGTCATTGACCCAGTGCATAAGCAGCCCTACTTCGGCGGGTTTAAAGAGCTGTGTAATGATGAATGTGCACTGCACTCATTAACAGCAGTGCCTTTTCAAACTTTTGCCCTTCTGCTTAGTGTTCTTGCTGCCTCACCACAACGGGTGAATGAACTTTCCCTTGAAGACAAACTCCTTTTGATTTTGATCAAGTTAAAACATGGCCTTCCGTTTTCCTTTCTAGCAACAATATTTACCATTCACAACACGTCAGCTTCTCGAATTTTCAAATCAATTCTTGCTAACCTCAAGACAGCTACAAAGACCTGGATATTCTGGCCGTCACGGTTAGTTGTACAACAAACAATGCCAGCTAGCTTTCGTGAGCACTACCCAATGTGTAGAGTTATTATTGACTGCACAGAACTTGAAACAGAAATGCCACCAGGCATTGAGAAGCGTAACCTGTGGTATTCTAACTACAAAGGATGGTATACACTGAAATATCTAATTGGCATAGCTCCTAACTGGTTGATAACATTCATTTCTAAGGGCTTTGGAGGCAGAACCACAGATGCAGTAATCACCGCTGAGAGCAAATTATTGTCTCTTCTGGAACCAGGTGACGTTATATTGGCCGACAAGGGCTTTCTAGTCATTAGAACTGGGGTTGGTGCACAGCAAGTAACTTTGGTAATGCCACCTTTTGCAACAAGTCGTCAGTTTACCGAGTCAGAAGTGGATGCTACTTATGAAACAGCATCGGTACGCATCCATGTAGAGCGAGTGATACAACGACTGAAGATACTTCAAATTTGAACTAACAGAGTTCCACATGAATTGGCTAGACATGTTGACATCTTCCACGTGGTTGCTGTTATTACTAATGTTAAGCCTGGATTCTCCGCAAAGAATTACTGCAGTGACTGATGCGTTGAACCAATATTGAAGTGCCCTATCACATATTCAGGAAAACAAAAAATAGGACGACCTGTGGCAGAATTTTACTATCATGGCAAGTCTCTTAGCTTTTAAACTCCGTACTTCATTAATTGAAATAATAGAACGGTACCCCAGCTTGTCTGGGCTTCAAAAAGAGTTATATTTTCTGTCTCAGCAGTGAGTGCATTTTCGTTACCTTCCATGCACAGTGAAACCCAATCCGTTCTTTTATGTTTGTTTCATTACTAAACTGTCAGCGTGTTCTGTGATCAATGCATTATTTTTCTATTTTGCTCGTTTTCTTTCTTTTTCAAAAGTAGAACTGTTGTGTTATGTATTTGCTGTTGCAATGAGCAAAACTGCTGTACCGTTGCTTGTGATGTGACACCAATGTGGTGCTAGGGGCCTAGAAAAAGGATTTATGTCTTTCTTTTTGCCGTGGCACAGTGGAAATGCTGCACTGTATTGTCCAAAGCTGCAATGAACTCAAATTTTTAGATTCAGCTTGCTGGAAAGGCTGGAAGAAGGACAGTAAACACAACGCAGGATAGCACTTGATTTCAACTGTTTATTGCACTAACAGACTATTACAGTGGAGAATGTGGTACTACACATGCGACTGTCTAAAATAACTGCCGTGGAGCCATTGTGAATAGTATAAATAAAATGTACTGCATCCACATGTAATAAACGACTGCTCAGCCTTATGGCCAGTGAAAGGGCTGCTTGGTGGGGAATATCACATTTTTCTGCTTTCGGATATTGCCTTCAAAAAAGCTTGAAAATAAAACTAACACAGCTTTGGGACTGCCTAAGACAAGAATCTATTGTCCCTCACAACAGGTATTGTAAGGGAGTCTAGACGAATATACATAGAAGTAGCACTTTTTGAGGCTAAGAACATGCAAGCTAACTTGTATCTGTGCGTAATTTGGGCAACTGCATCTTAAATGCAAGTCTTTGTCACCACATAGGTACTTTAGTGAGGACCTTTCTGTCAACTTCTGGTTTCTCCTGGTGTAGGGAAATTTTATTTTCAGCAGAACTGTTTCACCGTCTTGATCCCTGAAATCACATTTTAGTTAGTCAACTACAAAACATGTTTATGCAACTGCTTATTTGAAAATCCCGTCCGGAGAGCACGCCAATCATGGATCATCTGAGCATACCACAAGACCAAATTGAGAGACCCTTGTACCATGTTCAGCCTCAAATTTTTTTCTCGCCTCTGGCTCCTTTGCCAAACCTAATGTAACGCAGGACCAGTGAACTGTGTTTCTGAGACAATGCGTTGAGCACGGTCATAGAGGAGCTCTTCACTGCAGGTCAGTACCCTGTGTGCGTGCAAAAGAAAATAACAAAGCTGTTTTAGCACTGGCACGTGCACATGAACACCAGAAGAGGTTCTGTGCTGCGCAAAAGAGAAGTTAAACGCTACTGATATACCTTTGTGGCTGTGATTCTCCAGAATCTTTCATTACTCCAAAGGCCTCTTTCTGTTCTGGAGCAGGTCTTTGATGTCCTTTGCATGCACCATAATGCACGTGTGATATATCCTTTGCTCAACGCCTAAGAGCGTGCATGATTTAAACAGTATCGTGAAACCAGATCATTAACTATTAATTTGGTCTTAGGAAAAATGTTTCCATAATTCCTTAATAATGACATGCTGAATAAAAAATTAAATTACACAAACTTCTCAGGAAAGTTAAGTCGTTTAAAAATCATTCTGCTTTCTTGTAATTCATAACAGTGAAAGCTTTCTCCTTTTCTGGGCCATTAAAAAAGTTCTAGTTCTTTTTTAGAGCATTCGGAAGCGGCTGGGGCAACTTCGTCGTTGGGTAGTGCCTCTGCGCAAAGCATGTCGGTCAACGGACATATTGCCACGGACCTGGCTCGAGCTACCTGCGCGCTAAGCCGTGACGAGGACGAAGTGGTCGCGTTCGCGTGAGGCGCGCTCGAGCTGGTTCTGTTCTGGGCGATTAAAAACCTCGGCCGTTCTGCGGTCCCCCTCTACGTCCACGACTGTTCTCCGTCTGGCCTGTGACATCTGGTGGAGGTCGATTGGGTATTCTCGGCTGATGCTCCATCCTTCCTCGGAGAGCCGAAGCACAAGCCCGGTGCCTCTTGTGCGAACCCCCGTCCATCGTGTCAGCCGCAGGCTCCGCGGCTTGTCTCCAGAATTCGGACTCCAGCCTCAAGAGAGCGCACCCATGGCTACGACCACGGCAGCAAGGTCAGACAGCGCCCCGTTCATACCTGCTTCTTTTGTGAGCCTGCAAAATCCCCGGATCCCGAAGCCCTTTCACGGCGGATACTCGGAGGACGCCCAAGACTGGCTTGATCAGTTCGAGCGCGTTGCGCGTTTCAACGGCTGGGACGACAGTGCTAAGATCCGGAACGTTTACTTCAGCTTAGAAGACGCCGCTCGGATCTGGTACGAAAACCGCGAGACGAGTCTAACGACGTGGCAGGACTTTCGTCGCCAGCTGTTGGAGACTTACACCAGCAGCGATCGCCGTGAACAGGCCGAGCGTGAATTGACCGCTCGCATTCAGCTACCAAACGAGAACGTAGCGATGTACGTGGAGGAAGTGACGCGCCTCTGCAACCGAGCGGACCCGACCACGACGGAAGAGAAAAAGCTCAGACACCTGATGAGAGGCGTGAAAGAGCAATTGTTCTGCGGTCTTGTGCGAAGCCCGCCCAGAACAGTCGCCGAGTTCCTCTCCGAGGCTGTGCTCATGGAGAGGGCGCTCCAGCAACGGTACAATTTCTACGACCGGCAGCTAAACCCTATCTCGGCTCTACACCCCCTGGATGCTGCTTCGGGGGCCAATACAAGCTCCCTTCGGGACATCGTGCGTTCTGTGGTCCGTGAGGAGCTGCAGAAACTTCAGGGGATTTTTCCTGTGGACTCTCTGACTAGCGCCATTCGGGAGGAAGTTCAGCAGGCGCTCAGATCGCCCGTCGCTCCAGTAGAGCCGCCACCACAGCCAGCTGCTTGGCCGCCAGCGACGTATGCGGACGTGCTGCGCCGTCCTGCGCCGGTTCCCTGCGCGCCACCGTATGCCCCTTCGGTAGTCGCAGTACACGCCGAGCAGCCGGTTCCCTACTGGCAAGCTCGAGGACAGGCGCCGAGGAAGACCGATATTTGGCGTGCGCCAGACCGACGTCCCCTGTGTTACCATTGTGGCGAGGCCGGTCACATCTTCCGGCGGTGCCCATATCGGCCTCTGGGATTGCGAGGCTTGTCTGCAGGTAGTTCCCGTCCGCGGCATGCCGAACAGCCTCAGGAGTTTGACGAATACGTCACCCGCCGGCGTGGTTCACCACCTCCTCCGCGCCGAACGTCCCGATCGCCCTCACCTCGCCATCCGTCGCCTCATCAGTCCGGTTATGGACCTGGTGCACAGCGTGGGTCCTCGAGCCCGCACCGGGAAAACTAGAACAGGCGACCTTTGGAGGCGAGGCCGCCGAACGCCGTATTGCCGAAAAGCTTCCATCGACGCGCCGACTGACCCTTCCCGAATCGACGACCACGATACCGATGACGACGACGACGACGACGAAGACGGCGCCGACGACTGGGTCTGGTAAGACCAAGGTCTCCCTTGACATACCCGTGCTGATTGACTCTAAGGAGGTTAGCGCACTAGTGGATACGGGTGCGGACTACTCGATAATGAGCGGTAGGATGGCTAAGGTGCTGAAGAAAGTTATGATGCCGTGGGCAGGGTCACAGATACGTACGGCTGGTGGCCACGTGGTTACGCCGCTCGGAATGTGTACGGCAAGAATTACGGTGCGCGGATGCACGTTCGTGGCAACGTTCCTCATTTTGCCTGGAATGCTCACGAGACGTCATTCTCGGTCTCGACTTTCTTCGAGAAAATGGTGCGACTATAGACCTTCGAAATCGATTGGTTACATTTTCAACTGAACTCGCTGCCACCAAACCCGCCCCCGAGAATTGCAGAGCCGCACTGCGTATATCCGACGATGTCGTAACGGTGCCTCCACGGGCGAGTATTCTGGCTAGGGTCACTTGCGACGCGCCACATTGCGGACAACGTGTTGTTGAGCCAAATGTCTCTCTTTTGCTCACCATGGGTGTTTGCGTAGCAAGAGGGCTCGCCTTTCTATCTGACGGTCGCACTGAAGTCCTCGTGACCAATTTCAGTAATGAACACCGCCATTTATTTGGTGGCACAGCCATCGCCCACGTCGACCCCGTCCAAGAGGTGGCTGAGTGTTTCGCATGCCTAGAAGACACGCCTGGTGAAGTTGACGAAGAGGCAGTACGCGCCGTTCACATAAACGAGGGCCTCCCGCCCGCAGAAAGGCAGCAATTGCAAGAATTGTTGCTGCAGTTTAAGGACTGCTTTACCTCGTCGTCTAAGGTACGTCAGACGCCCATCACTAAGCATCGGATAGTCACGCACAATGGCGCGCGCCCAATACATCAACAGCCTTATCGCGTATCTCCCCGAGAGCGGGAGGCCATCCAAACGCAAGTGAAGGAGATGCTCAATGACGGCATAATCCAGCCATCGAATAGTCCCTGGTCGTCTCCTGTCGTTCTCGTAAAAAAGAAGGATGGCACGCTGCGCTTCTGTGTGGATTACAGAAAACTTAACAGCGTAACAAAAAAAGATGTCTATCCGCTACCTCGTATAGATGATTCCCTCGACAGACTGCGCCAAGCAAAATACTTTTCTTCGGTAGATCTGCGCAGCGGATGTTGGCAAATAGAAGTTGATGAGAGGGACCGGGAGAAAACCGCCTTTGTCACCCCGGACGGCTTCTATGAATTTCGTGTGCTCCCCTTCGGACTCTTCTGTGCTCCAGCAACGTTCCAGCGAATGATGGATACCGTGCTCACCGGCCTTAAATGGCAAACATGTCTAGTATACCTGGATGATGTAATCATTTTTTCAACAACGTTTTCGGAACATTTGCAGCGGCTCAGAGTGGTCTTAGAAGCCGTCCGATCAGCTCATCTTACTCTAAAGCCGCAAAAATGCCATTTTGGATTTACTGAATTGAAGTTTCTCGGGCATGTCGTCAGCTCCGAGGGCATCCGGCCAGACCCTGACAAAATTTCTGCCGTCGCGGACTTTCCGGTTCCCACTGATAAAAAAGCCGTCCGACGATTTCTAGGCATTTGTTCGTACTACCGACGTTTCATAAAAAACTTTGCTAAGCTGGCCAGTCCTCTGACGCGCTTGACACGAGATGAGGAGCAATTTTTGTGGGGTGCCGCGCAGCAAACTGCTTTTGACGATCTACGACGTCGGCTACAATCACCACCAGTACTAGCCCATTTTGACGATGATGCCGCCACTGAAATTCACGCGGACGCCAGCAACGTTCGTCTTGGAGCGGTTCTCGTCCAGCGTCCGAACGGTGTCGAAAAAGTAATCGCTTATGCTAGTCGTGCACTTTCCCGCGTAGAGTGTAACTACTCTACAACTGAGAAGGAATGTTTGGCCGTAGTATGGGCCATCACAAAGTTCCGCCCCTATCTGTATGGCAGGCAGTTCAAGGTTATTACTGACCACCACTCATTGTGCTGGTTGACAAAGTTGAAGGACCCATGTGGCCGCCTAGCACGTTGGGCATTACGCTTACAGGAATTTGACTTCACGATCATCTACAAGTCTGGTCGCAAGCACACCGACGCTGACAGCTTGTCGCGTTCACCCGTGCAACCTTACGAAGGTAGCGCAGAAGACGAAGCATTCCTTGGTGCAGTCACGTCATCCGACATCATCGCACAACAACGTGCGGACGACGAGTTGAAGCTGCTCATGGAGCATCTAGAAGGTCACCATCCCCCGATACCCTCCCACCTGGCTCGTAGGCTGCCATCCCTATGTCTTCGAGGCGGAGTGTTGTATAAGAAAAACTCCGCCTCCAGTGGAAAGAGTTACCTTCTGGTTATACCAGCCGCCCTCCGCCACGAGATCCTCCTCGCCTGCCACGACGAGCCGACCTCTAGGCACCTTGGATTCACGCGCACACTTGCCGGAGTGCGGCAGAACTACTATTGGCCCAACCTTGCCTCATGTGTGAAGCGATATATTCGGACCTGCCGTGAGTGCCAGCGTAGGAAGACGCCGCCTCTGAAACCGCCTGGCATGTTGCAACCTATCATGCCTCCTAACATACCCTTTGAACAAGTCGGCATGGACCTCCTCGGACCATTTCCCTTGTCGTCGGGAGGAAACAGATGGATAGCTGTTGCAACCGATTACCTGACGCGTTACGCCGAAACGCAGGCTCTCCCTCAAGGCACAGAGTTCGAAGTTGCGCACTTCTTTATGCGTGCAATAGTGCTTCGACACGGCGCTCCGTCCGTCGTCATAACAGACCGAGGGAAGGCATTTACAGCTCAGCTTGTCCACGACATCTTTTAGCTGAGTCACACCAGCCATTGAACAACGACAGCATACCATCCCCAAACAAATGGGCTCACAGAACGCCTGAATAAAACACTGGCCGACATGATTTCCATGTACGTGGATGTGGAGCACAGAACCTGGGACCAAATACTCCCCTACATCACATTCGCGTACAACACTGCGACTCAAGAAACAACCCGCTTTACACCATTCCGTCTAGTCTACGGCAGAGAAGTGCGGATGATGCTGGACGCCATGCTCCCGTGCGTGGATGATGACTTGACACCAGATGCGGGCTCCTTTGTCGAACAAGCCGAACAAGCTCGCCAGCTTGCTCGTTTGCACATCACAGCTCAACAAGACACGGACTCCAGACGTTACAACCGGCGCCACAGGGAGGTTACCTACAACATCGGTGACCGTGTGTGGGTGTGGACCCCTGTCCGCCAAAAGGGATTGTCCGAAAAACTGCTGCACCGATATTTCGGACCTTATGAGGTGCTCCGTCGTGTTGGAAACGTGGATTATAAGGTTGTTCCACGTGGAACTGTGGCTACCGGTCGTCGGCAACCACGGACTGACATTGTGCATGTAATGCGACTTAAGCCATACTTCTCGCGTGAGAGCGATGACGCTCCACTTTACACTGTGGTCGGGTTCTGCGTTTTAATTTGTTTCTTTTTGTTCGTTTCTTTTTTAAACATTGTCTTCCTGCTTTTCCTGTTCGTTTTCTGCTTTGTACATACCCTCGCATCGGGACGATGCTCTTCTTTTTCGGGGGACTAATGCCACGGACCTGGCTCGAGCTACCTGCGCGCTAAGCCGTGACGAGGACGAAGTGGTCGCGTTCGCGTGAGGCGCGCTCGAGCTGGCTCTGTTCTGGGCGATTAAAAACCTCGGCCGTTCTGCGGTCCCCCTCTACGTCCACGACTGTTCTCCGTCTGGCCTGTGACAATATGATGTCAGCGAAAAACCTTATCACATGGCCGACATCAACGTTTTTCGCACGCACTTAAACGTAAAATAAGATTGCATTAATGTACATTCGCCAATATCATCAAGGAATCTTGCTTTCAGAACGAGTGGGATGACTGCATTGAGAGCGTGACAAAAACAAGTTACCGTTTTCTTTTCTCGGCCCATGAACTTTGAACAGTTTAGGGTAAGCTTTCCGCGATGACGGAAGGCCCCCAAGATCGCGGTTGGCTTGTACAGGAGCTACATTTGTACTGTTGAATGCAGAGAGCAACGGCCGCCGTGTGCTGACATTTTCCCGCCACGCCAGTGCGGCATTCACAGCTAGCTCTGCGGATTCTTCGGCTTCCGTCGATCTAAAACACCAGTACAGCGATAAAAATATGTAAGTCGGCATCTGGAATCTCACATTTGTTTAGAGCACTTGTACAGTGCTTTCGAAGAAACGAAACTTACCTCATGCGTCGCGGATTTTGTCGCTGCGTTGATTCTTGTCTGCGGTATGCATTTTCCCGCGATTTCGGAGCCATGAGCAAGCACAGCTTCACTGACGTCGCAGACGTGGCCCTCTTGCAGTAGTAGTGTACTCTTTTTTAGGTTTGCGCCGCGAAAAAAAAGCGTCCACGTCTTGAACTTCTAGGAAACCCGTCGATAAAAAAACGGGCACGTTCTTTACCGCCATCCCGCTGCACCGCGTGAGGCGCGTCGTCTGCTGCAGCTATCCCCCAGCGAACGCAAAAGCGGCTACGCGGTGGCGCTTCACGACAACCGAAGGTGGCGGCGCGTGGCGTATGCAGGGTGCCTATAGGCGCTCTAACATCAAGCTACCGACTTTCTTGAGGAAAGTGGGAAGAACCATTAGACAACAAACTTCCCCATGTGAGGCATACCCGAGGTTCAAACGGGCCACACGGCGGACGAAGTGCTCCTCTGCAGCAGGAAAGAAATCGCTTGTGCTGAGCTTTTGTTACAGTTCCGTTATTGCATTTTTATTGAACTTTTCCTACAGCCACATGAAATCTTACACAATACTTCTATCACAAAATGCGTATAAATCGGCAGCACAATTTTTCTTCTTTCTATAGGCTCGTACTTAATTGGGGGGCAAAAAGTGACAGCAAATTGGAAACTTCCCTCGAGATTGGTGACTTTTACAGTTTCTATTGCTTTCAGCGTGTATGCATGCGCATTAAATCTGCGTGTTCATTTTGTGGGATTTCGCTTGCATAATAGTTATTTTCGGCTTCTCCGAACTTAGACTCTTCTCTTTAGTCAAGCTGAGTGGCGTAATATTAGTCTGCATTCAAAGGCCTTCATTTGTTTCTGTGTTACGACGTCCAGTGTGCTTGCGTCGTCAAGGATAACACTTATTGTAGAGAAAACCTTTTGCTGTCCATTAACCCGCAGACAAATTATTCCGGAGCCCTCCACTGCGGCACCTCTCTCTTCCTTTCTTCTTTCACTTCCACCTTTATCCCTTCCCTTACGGCGCGGTTCAGGTGTCCAACGATATATGAGACAGATACTGCGCCATTTCCTTTCCCCCCAAAACCAATTATTATTATTATTAATTACTCGAATAGAAGAAACAGTGGAAATAAAAGCGGCAGCCATGTGATGCATGCAATGACGTGTAAAGGAATTCCTGAAGTTCTGGGGCTTGATCTTCAAGTTGCTTGTTTGGTGACAAACTGAATAGAATTAAATTGAAATGAAATTTTCAGCGCCTGTTTCTCCTAGAGATTCACTTTCTTGTATGATCCCCAGTACTGGCGATGTGTAGCTGCTACCAGAACCCTAGAATCGGTATGCTTAGAAGAATGAGCGAGCCGGTTAACAACAAAAAGTACTGCATAGGGGCCGGTTGGTTAGGCCCCAAAGCTTTTCTTTCTAACTCAAAAATATCCAGAAGCCCTTTGGCCCGAGGTGCGGGCTGCTTAGAGAAGAGTTCAGCCTCTGGTGACAATTACATTTGCAGCTATGCACAGCAACGAAGGAGAAGTTGCGACGCATTCATCCCCAGGATTCTCGCCCATGCACCTCGAGAAAGCGGTCGCGCCATCTCGCGACAGCCGGCGGCGCGACAGTGCGTAACTCAAAGGCGACGAAAAATAAAAATTAATACCCAGTCGCGCATAAATGTTAGAGATTAGCTCTCTCGCCTATATGTTGAATGCTTCTTACAGTTTCTTTTAATAGAGTTTCATCAATTTAGCTTACATATTGCGCTTACCATGCGCAATGAGCTACGATAGCATGGAGCCTATGGCGAGGTCCCGAAATATACCCCACTTGACTTCACTTTATCCCTCCTCAAAGCCCTAATTTAAAATACATATACAAACTCTCGGAGCTTAAGGTAGCGTAATTTCTTACATTTAAAAAAATATAAAGTATATTACACTTAAGTGGAGCAATAGATTTCCTGCGCTGTTTTTCTATTAACTATGAATCCCCCGCACCAGCAAGAAACGCGTGGCTCCCTCTCGCGATGTGTTGGTAAGGCGCACGTCCGTGCTACAGTGTCCCTGCTACAGTGTCCCTGCTATAGTGTCCATGCAACAGTGTTCCTGCTACAGTGTCCCTGTTTTGGTAGGTTCATCTGGGAGGTTGAGCCGTGCCGTACGTGTGCGCACTTTTATCAAAATTTCTCCCATCGGAGTGAGGCTACGACCATGAGCTGCTACATAAAGTCCTACAAGTAAGCGCGTGCCTACTATGCGGTATATAGAGGAAATTATAAGGAGACTTTTGCTTGACAGGTACATTTATTTAAGCGCATACAGAGACCCCACGACACGGGCATAGGTGATAGTGGAATTGCGTGCGCATTTGCATTGCAAAGCAATGAAGCTTCCAGGTACTTTCGTTCAAGCAGTGCAATGCACAATTCCCGGACGCTCATACTTAGAGCTAACTCACCGATACTTGTACATGGTTCTTGCACTGTGCATTGAAAATTTGAAGATCGTGTATTAATAACTACATTTTAACACTCCAGTAATTAGCCTCAAAAGCAGAGCTCTTCGAAAGTTTTGTCGATGAGGTGAAAGCGCATCACGGACGCGTTTAAATGACTGAGTGCTGCACTATAAGAGGCAGCAAACCTGATGCTGCGTTATATGGAAGTAGGTGATTTGTCCAATGTAAAAATTAGTGTGTGGTAGTTCACAACATTTTTATAGGTTGGTACAGTGCATCTCAAGATTCGATCGTTCGCCTTTGATATGGGCTTTACCATTGCTGTAATCCATGCTAGTTTCGGCAATTATGTCAACGGTGTACGTAAACTATGAATCGCTAACGAAGACTTCATAGAATGGCATGCTGGGAACTATTCTGAAGAATGGGCCATCAGTACGGCATGCTAGTAACTACGCCGTTACCCAGAGCAGCAATCAAGAATCAAACCCCCGTTAAACATTATGATTTAAATTTGCTGAGAAATGAAAAGAAGTTATTGTCCGATAACACGACGTTTCAAAGCTTAGTGGTTATCTCCAGCGCGGCGGCTGGGCGCTCCATCCAGCCCGCTTGTGCAATGTGCAGCTCTCACGAGCGAATAGCGACACGACGCTACGTGCTCGCGGCTCTAAATATGCAGTGAATTTACCGTGTTGCGATTATGTGCAACAGTACTTATAAACACTGTCGCAAGAGTGGCGCGAGCATATTAGTTTTTTTTTCATATGGCGTGCGAACTTACCCCCATTTCTTATTTTTTTTGTCACTCTTCTCTGCACTTCTCGCTATCCTCTCTATTTGCCTATATTTCCACCGGTTGCAGTTCCGGTGCTTGAGAGATTAGATAGCAGTCGCCGGGCCAGCAACATTTTTAGTTTCCATTTTGTATTTTCGTCAGTTGTTGCCTCTGAAGCGATTAATAAACTACTACTTCTTCAAGGTGTGGATCCGGGGAGTTGCAGGGGCGTTATAAGCACACAAACCGCGGGAGTAAGAAGAGGGAGCCGTTTCCAGGGAATGATTAACACTATCCAGCGACTTTTAAATGTTCCATAACTTGTTTCCACGGCCTACGACACCAAGCACTCGAAGAAAGGTATATATTGCACCATGACCCCGCCTTAGGCATTATCTTTAGGTTGACTATCTTTGAAGGGGCAGAGGAGGCGTCCGATAATGGTGGCCGGCTTGTGTGTACTTTGAATCCCTTCCTTTCAGAGAATACTGGCCAAGGTTTCGCTGACACCTTCTACGTACGAGCTGCATACGCGATTTTGCCACCGCCGTATCCTTAGCATATAAACATATACAGTTGTTTTTGTTGCATCCTTCTCGGTTTTGGATGATACATCGAGTGAAGAATCTTGGGTATCCATTTCTTAGAAATGTTTTATTTTGCTGATGATGAGTTTTAGTAGTGCAATGGCAACCTCGCACCAAGCGCAATGGGATGAAGTGTTTTCTTCAACACAAGGTTAGGTGAAAGAACATTTTCCGAGCGCTTCAGCTCAAAGACACCAGGCGCCAAGCTTCGAGAGAACTTGTGCCCATTGGAAACCAGTGGGTAAACGGCGGCACTGGGGAACGACTCACACACCGTCCTCGAGCCGCATGCCTAAAGCGATACGCAATTGCTGTTATCGCTTGTTTTTAAAATAAATAAGCAATAATTGGGAGTCGTCTTAACCAAAACATCCTTCAATTTCCTTCTACCCTTCGGGCAAAATTTTTGGCAGTTTTCTTCCCACAAAGGCTAAGAGAACAAGAAGCACGGTTCACAGCATCAAACGGTGAAGAAGTGGGAGAGGCGCTAACGCGAAGGGTCAAGGATGTGAGCAGGTGCTTAGGTAGGGCGAAATTCTTTTACAAGAGGTACACGCGCACCCGGGTGCAGATGGTAAGTTGGAGGAAGAAAAGGACAATGGGGAGGGGTCTCCTGCTGTGCCTTTGCCTGCCTTTCTTTTTTCGTCCATTTATTTTTCCTCGAATTGTGCAGCGCAGTCCGTGGTTGCGTATTGAATGCGCTGTGTTTCTGCCCCCTACAGTGTGAACCATGACGTAGTCGGCGTCTCTGTGAAAACGGCTCGGAACGGTCATGGATGCACTTTTGTCTCCAGGCTGTCATAAAAAAACACAACCGCTAATGTGCCAGTCCTGGCAAAGGATCTCTCCAGACGCTGGCAAAAATCTGCCAGAAAGGACATCAGAGTTTCTGCTGAAGATCAGTTACATTCTTTAATGCCTTCCATCAGCCTAAGGAATTCCACCAGCATTGTTAAAAGCGCAGCGCATGGCACAGGTAAAGAGTGGCACAAAAACAAATGTCGGATGATTAGCGTGGCTTCGCCAAATGCAATTAGGAGTGCACTTCGGTTTTCAGTGCTGTTTCGGTGTTCGGTTCCGTTGCGCATGGATGCAGTTCATTAAGACGATGATATCAAAACACAGCGAAGAGACTGGTATTTTAGGATGCAGAATTTTCGGCTGCGGCGATGTTGCAGTTGTCTAATGCAGTAACCGGCAAAACTGATGTGTTCTCGCCGCCCCGGGTTCGAAACTCACTCGCGACCGTAAAACATTTCCGATTATTTTATTTCAGGTCAAGAAAATTTCAGACATACAAACAGACCACTTCGAAATCCAAAATTGAAGCCTCAGTGCCATAATAAAAAATGCGACACCGTTAGCCCGCTGTTCTACTAGCGTATGGAGGCAGCGGTTGGTATCAATGCGGCCGCTCGATGGAACCGCATCATCGAGTGGCCATGGTTCTCATCTGCTCACTTACTGAAAAAGACGGCACGCTGACAGGCTTTTCCTTAGAGCCTTTACTTCGTTCCTTAACATGCAACGTGAGTGCACTGTGTTGTTATGGCTTGTGTACAGTACAAAATAAAGCCGACCATTGTGAATGGGCGAGACCCTTCCGCGGCCACGTAATTGGTGACAGCTTCAAAAAGCACGTGTTTTCGCTTTGTGTGGCAAGAAATAAGTTTAATGGAGCAAACTGTCCATTTCACCAGAGATCACTTGGCGACGAAAGTGGTCGAGCACGGTGCATCGAGTCTCCAACGCCACTATATCAAAGACAAAAGAACACCGCTAAGGAGAACACAAAAATCAGGAAACTCGGTTAAAACAACTAAACATTTTGACAGATTTGCCTGTCTGGTTGGGTTTCAAGACTTATAATAAACTGCACATCTCAGTCTCATCTGCACAACAAGCACAGAACTTGACAGAAAAAAAGAACAACGCACGATATCCAAAGAGCTCATTATGAAAGGCTGCCCAAAAAACTTTATTCAAAAAACCATTCGGCGTCAAAAACACGACAACATGCGCCAAGAAATCAACGCACAAAGACCAACGCCACCACCAAAATACGTCGCTCTACCTTATGTCGGAGGTGTCAGTGAAACCATCGCCCGATTCCCGAAAAAAGGGGGTCTCCAGGTTGCTCACAAGCCCACAAACACTGTTGCGCTTTGCCTACCTGTTCATAAAGACCGGCCGCGGGGAGAAGGAGCCCAAGGCATTGTGTACAAAATTCCTTGCACCGACTGCGACGCAAGCTGCATCGGGGAAACCAAAAACCTCAAAGAAAGAATTCGGCAACATAAGAACAACGTCCGTAACTTCGCAGGAGGTTGCAATCATGTAGCGGAATATTCCGAGAACTGTGACCACAGAATCAAGTTCGAAGGAACCAGTATCCTAGTAACCGAAACACACTAACACAAAACGCTCCTTCTGGAATCCTGGCATATCCAAACCACCCCGAACAACATCAACGGCACAAAAGGAAACCTGCTCCCAGTGTATGCCCAAAGAAAAAAATTGGTCATTGATAGCCTCCCCACAGTGCGACAACGTTACTCACAGCCTTAACCCCTCCCCCTCCCCCACGCCTTTCGCATTACAGCTTTGTTCCTTTGACCCCTTTCTCCCCTCAATACTTAGAGGGCTAGCTACTGCCCTCAGTCACCCCTGAAGAAGGAGCCGCGTCGGCTACGCAACTTTCGGTTAAAACTAAAGATTTTTGGTTGGAGATGTGCAGTTTATTATGAGACTCGCTTAGCACTGCAGAACTGCAGATATCTTATTCTTTATTGTCCTTTATTTTCTTACTGTTTTGAGTACGCATGGCGTCACTATTCTTTTAGTCGTGATGTCACTGTGCTCGTATACCCCTCAGGTGGGAAACGTGAGCGCGTGCACTGAGAATGGGGACAACGCTTTTTCAGAGACGCATGATCTCATCTGCCTCGCGTCACTGCACCCTAAGGCAACCAAACACAAAGATCTTTCGACAGGACACTCCCGACGTGCAGCATTAATTTTTCCAGAAGTGAATGGACAACTTGTAGAATTGCCGACTTACAGAAAGGTTGCTTCCGGCCAGCAACCCACGTCTGCAAACCGCGTTTTCGCTTCCTGCTGTGCTGACTGAAGGGGTTAGCATGAGTAGAGATGGTTTTCGGTTGGCAAACTGTAGAGGACGATCGATATTCTGCAAGTGTGCTCCAAGGGCTGTTTTTTTTGTGCACGCGCCCAAAGTCGGCGATCTTAACATACGACAGAACCGGTCTACGCATGCCCACTGCAGGAGACGCCGCCGAACCTCGGCGAGGCGCCGATATCTGTCCGTGCTACACATCGGCGCCAGCTAACGAGTGCTCGCGCACGTGTTGGTAGCGGGGTCCGGTTTACAATAGGAGCACAGTGGCGCTCTCAGTGGCTTTTCTTCATGGCTTGAAGCTCTTCCAGGTTCCCAGAACTTTTCTTCGCGGTTTATGTTGTCCTTTCAGCGCCTTCCAACCTATTTTATTCACGGCTCGAAATTCTTTCTGTCCGCAGATAGAAGCACCATAGTACAATGAAGTTTTTTCCTCCTCCTCCATCTGCTCGAGAGGGGAGCCAGCCAGCACCATGAACATGGACTGCCATCTGACGCTGTTCTGGTCTTCTCAGTACTCGATCCACGTGGTCTCGGCTGGCCTTCACAGGGTGTATTCGGTCATTCCAGCTCCTATAGGTGGCGCGGCAGCAGTGCGACATGGCGGTCAAGGCGGTGATGTCGCCGATGCCATAGCGTGCGTCTCTATAAAATCAAAGCGCCTTCTTGACGTTGTGGCACCTTTGGCTGGATTTTTATAGTGTGGATAAGCAGCAGTAAATGATTCTTGGTCATTAATAAGATCCTATGCTTGAGTTTGGCTGCATTATAGGCTCTAAATAAATTTTTATTGATATGAACATGGAATCAATAGTTCGCAAGTGCGGCGCGCGCAAAAACCCCGTTGGCGTTTAAACTTGAGCACTCAGCATGGCGAAGTGCGATGAACGATTTAAACTGTAATTTTTTGCGCGTTCACTTTCTTCTGTCGGCACTCACCCGGAAGCGGAAATAAACAACTTTAATTACCCAGACAGCCTGACGCTATATTTCGCGCCTACACGAGTGGGGCCCTTACCCGCGTAAACACGGTATGTGTACTTATTGCGTGCTGATCTTATAAGGACCCAACTGAAAATGAAATCACCAGTTCGCAACACTGGTCATGGTTCGAAGCGTATTATTACAACGCTTACCAATTAGAAAAGTGATAAAAATCACTTTCTTAATGTTGGACTGCATCAAACAAACCAGAAACGTCGAAATCTTTGAGTCTACAATTTCGACGCCTGATTGACTGCTTGTTTAGGTAAACAGAAAGGTTTACCACTGGTCCACATTTTCTCATGGAGGAATTTTCTTCGGTGGTCCTGAATGTGGGCGGAGCTGTGTAGCAGATTTAATTGTATCCGATTGTAGTCCGTCTGCAGCGTACATTGCAGGGGGCCAGGGGGTCATTCAAGCTTTATTACAGTCGAAATTAGAGCTCAAATTGTGTTTTTGACTTGCGGAGGAAAACGCTGTGATCGAGTGAGCAGACAACAATTGCTAAGAAGCGTTTGCAATTATTCATCAATTTACGCATTATATCCGAGGAATGAAGGTACAGTTGTGAAGTTCTTGACATTCATATCGCTCTTTTCCAATGACGTCGTGGCCAGAAAGCCGTGTTTATTCTAGACCGGAATGAACTGCAGCGTGACGAAAAATCTGTTTTCTGCAAACGTCCGCCTAAAAAAATAACCAATATACTCCATATCAGCTCAGTGCTTAAGCACTGCACTGCTTTCATGCAGCTGTAATAGGCTACGTTGGTAGCATGGACACAACTCCGAATAGGAATGCAATGACGACACGGTGTCGTGGTGTCCACAGAGTACGTCGCTGATTAACAGACGGGTCATTGGGCTGAAACTCGTTTCCAACCTGCAGAATCAACTTAATCACTGCTTTTTGAACTCTTTGCGTATTGGCAGAAACAACATGTTTGCTATTTGGAATGTTCGTAGGTTGTAGAAAAACAGAATATGCTCATTTTTGACGCGTATCTGAAGCACCAAACCACTGCGATTGCTCACGGCGCGCAGAGCGATCACCGGCTCCCCGCTTTAGAAAGAGGCCGCGTGGCGCCGCCACTGTCGCTGGAACGACCGAATTGGCGCCTGAGAGGCTAGGCAAGGACTGAATTCGCTTTTATAAAAATGGCTGTTGGGCAAACTTATGGTGACTTCCAATCGCAGAGTTGGAACACTTCTGGAGCAACGTTTCTGCTCTTTTCGGAGCAACTGTATTCCAAACGCAGATCTGAGGCACGGATCGAGTCTTCCAATCGTAGACAGGGAGCGGTTGCCGAGCCGAGATTGCTCCGTGGAGCAGTCGGGACTGTACCGCCGAAATCGGCGGATCCGACCGGAAGTTTGCATGACGTTCTTATTCAGCGGCGATAGCGGCGCCCTACATGCTCTGGCCTGCATGCTCTGGCCAGAGCAAGTGTACTCCAATCGCAATTTCAGGTCGCGCGCTCTGCGCCGGATTCATGCGCTCTGTCACGGAGCGTGCAGACCGCTCCGGGCCTGCGATTGGAATTCACCATAAGAGAGGAGGCTTACAAAAAAGCGAGAGACTTGTTCTTCTTGAGCAAGAACCTTAGGATGCGCGCGAGTATCAAATTTTTGCTTGCGAACTGAATATTTTCGAACCATTTTGAATATAGGCAAATAAAAATACATGTTGCTGGTAACGGCTGAAATGCGCTAACAGACAAGACAGAAAAAAACACATACACATGCGCTGGTGTCTGTGTTCTCTTCCGTACCGTTGGAGCTGTCCAGTCGTTTGCATCAACATCCACCAACCAGTCCGACTTAGCCCACTTCATTGAACAAAATATCGACAGTCTTAAAAGAGTTTTCCCACAACAGAACCACGATTGGAAATATGTATTAGACCATAACTTTACTTCACTCATTATTGTGGTGGGGGGATGCACTCGACTGGTTTTACGGGGTTTAACGTCCCAAAGCGTCTCAGGCTATGAGGGACGTCGTAGGGGAGAACTCCGAATATTTAGGAGTATCTGGAATTCTTTCACGTGCACTGACATTGCACAGTACACATGCCTCTAGAATTTCGTGTCTATCGAAGTGCGACCATCGCATCCGGGATCGAAGCCTCGTTTTTCGGGCCAGCTGTCGAGCACCACAACTACTCAGCTACCGCGGCTGCTCCGGGATGGTTTGAGTAATGGCAGCAATAAACTTTAATTTGTATGGCAGTGCTATAAAACAACTCGTGGGATAAAATTACCCGGTTAACTTAAAAATTTAGACAGCCCCGTTCAAATAATGCCTACATCACAAAGCTCACGGAATGCTGAGCTACTATTACGGACTGAATGTTGAGAAAGCATTGTGTAAGGTGCTGAAATAATTTCTTACTGGCGGAGCAATGTGAAATTGTGCTACCTGAACAGCACGACAAATCGCAAAAACATCCCTCTGAAAGCAAAGAGAACAAAATTGCGGTTGCAACGCGGACAGAAACATTCTCTCGACGCTCCCCCACGACCCTATCTATAACCGACCACCTCCGCGCCTGCGACAAAAGTTAAAAAGCAAACCGCCCAACTACTATGCCATATTACTTTCTGGCTCACCTCCCAACTCCAATATCTATCACTTCCAGCATTCACTTTCTCTGGCCTGTTATCAATCCACTGACAGCGGCCCAATGTGCGGTCAGTTGTCATAGCCTCAGAAGGACGAAACTACATGTTTCCAAAACATCAGGTTTAAAGAGAAAATTTATTTGAAACGGTACTTGTTGCATAGCTAGAGCTATTTCTGGGAATCCTAGCACTGGATGAGTGTCGACAAATTCAGTCAGGCGTGACTGCGCGCAGGCATGACACATACCCGTGTGGCGGCACGTCGCATGCGACCTTACTTATCGGGTGACCGGTGAGGTCCACCGAGACAGCACATTTTCTACAGCGTCAAGTCTAAGTGGGATTTTCGAGACACATCGCATTAACGGTGTTGTGCATATCGCGAGCGCAGATTCTTTTAAAGAAACGAAAGCAAACTCCATTTGTACAGGTTAAGTAACATGCGGTCACGCATGCCTTGCAATCACGAACTGCTATGTATAAGCCATGGTTTAGGTAAAGTTAAATTGCTCTTTCTGTCTGAGGCAGGTGTGAATTCTAGTAGCTGGTTAGCTGCGCGAATGTGAATGTGGAACTCAGGCATGGAAGCTGTCGTGCTCGATAAAGAAAAGGATCCACTAAAGCTGGGTCAGCTTTGCAGATAACGTCGGATTAACGAAATTCATCGAACAAATGCACAATAGACGAAGAAAGCCGCCAAACAATTTCGTTAATATTGACATGAAGATCCTTTCAATAGTCACCAAAACATAGCAAAAGGTTGGAAACTATTTTATGCTAAGCAATAATTCGAAACGCTGGCGAAGTCCAGGCTGCACCTGACAAGAAAAATCTGCAGAGATTGTTTACATCCCCATAATTGCGAAAGCAACGATTTGTACTTCGCGGAAGACGGCAATGATCGTGCATTGCCGCGGGACGGAGCGGATAGAAGTTGGCGAAGACGACGCTCTGCAGTGTACAGAGCAAGAGTGCGGTGGAGTTTAATACGAGGCGTGTTCGGCTGTGGCGATAGCCTCAGTTGTAGCATCACAGGCTACAACTTCGGACGTGTATGACAGAACAGACTTTCTACCGGACTGGTTTCAACTCTTGAGGCCATGTCTATCTTTGCCGCCGTTTTAGTTGTGTTGCCTTTTATCAAATGAGTGCTGTGCAGCCACTAGCTAAGCGCTTAGTAAATAATCTGTGTATAGCCCCTTGCTATACGCGCACAACCTGATGCAGTAAGTGCCATGATAAAAAAACAAAAGCGGTGATCGATATCCCCGTAGTCTTGCACAGCGGCCTTTGTTCGCGTCTCCGCGGGCTCTACTCCAATTACTGGATAATTTTTAATTTACTTTTCTTCCCATTTTTTCTATGTTTGGGACAGAGTGGACAAATATCGGCAAGAGACGGTCTTTGTAGGTTCTGAACCTCCGGATTAGTGCTTTTGCACTTATACATGCCGACGGAATAATTTTAGGCAGCCCAAAGGACAGCTCAAACTAAGCGTGCATTTGTAACAAGTACCTTAATTCCCTGCTCCTTATGGGCGATAGAGTTATAAATGCTGCATTCCTTGTTGATAAATTCTAATTGTAACGAGGCTGAAAACGAGGCACCTGTGGTTGACTGCAAGTGAAGTTCACTAAACTAGTTTCTTTTCGAGTTGATCGATTCACGAATAACTTGTCACGTATGATGTAATCGAAACAAACTGCTAATGTAGCCATAACATTTCTTTTTATTTTAAAGTTCTATAATTTAGCTACTAATGAGCGTTGTTCATTACGACGCGGTTGCGTCTGAGCCCTGCCAACCTGAATGTGTTCGGCGGAAAAAGGGAAGACAAATTATTACAGGTTTCAGTATATTTCAGTTTCTTGCAGGATTGCTGCAACTCGGAGAGTCAAAGAAAACTGTTACCAAGATATGACATCCATTTGATCAATAGCCGACCAAAATTGATAGTTGCAGATGAAATGATTTCATCTGTTAGAGTGAAGACACGGAGCGGTTGGTAGGCCCTCGGTGAAGATCTACATCTTCAGTTTGCAGCAGCAAGTAAACCATTCAAAAATATTGAAAAAATTCATACCAACCGTTTTGATGGCTGGTGGGTACTGGAAAGGAAACCAGTAAGGAGAAACCGGTTTTCCATTTTCAGATCTAGTAGGAATCTAAGCGCATATTAAACCGTAAGCACTGGCCTGAAAGACATGTAACCAATAACGTTTTAATCTTCTCACGTGTTCCGCTTCGGTTCTATTCTATATATATTTATGGGCGTGGTATTTGTTCTCTCTTTTGTCAGTGTTACTGCGCGTTTCTCCTAGTTTTCTGGCACGGCTCTGTCTTGAGGCTCCTACTTTATCACCACCCTTTCTTTTCTTGACGCGTCGGACATTCTCCCGGGTGTTTGTTTGCATGAAGCATGCCTTGGTTGCGTCGTTTATTATTTGTAGCAATTTATTTTTGTCTTCTTAATGTTGTATTTTAACCTCTTAAGTGCACTTGGCTGTTACGGTTAGGGGCCTTCTCATCTATGCATAACTTTGACCGAGAGCTTGTGCTCATGTTGATTCGTATCTGCTGAGCTGCTGTTTTTTGTTAATCGTCCGTGACTCCTACGTGTTTTATGGAAAAGCCTGTGGTCTATGCGGCAGTCTTGCAATAAAGGAAGTTGGCGCTGCTTGTGTGTTGTCTATAGTCTTCACTGAAGCATGTCTCTCTACGGTGACGAAGCTATAGCGCGAAGATAAAAATCTAGCATGTGTTCTAGAATTCTTCGAGGACAAGTGGTAATTCAAAAAGAGTTCTGTTGGGGTTCAAGCCACAGATTTAAAACTTAGACCTAAGTCTTACTTGTTTGTCGGGCTAGTTAAGTGAACTAACAAAAAAATTGTTCGGTGATCCTAAACATCTTCCTGGAAATCAGCGTCGAAGGCGCAGCTAGGGTGTCTGCATCGGTAGAAGGGAGGCAATTTTCTAATCTCTTTTCCATTCTAAGAAAATAAGAATGGTTGGCTGGGGCGCAACGAACATGTGCATGAAACTATACTGAGAGAAGTGTTAAAATCTTATAAAACCACGCTAACATGGCCGAGAGGTGAGACCCCATCGCTTTGTTTCAATGCGCTGACTGCGTCCCCGATCTGACTTCTCGTGGAGGCAGGGAGGGTATGTGACGTCTGAACAACGTACCCTCGAGAATGCTGGAATTCTTGATCTGTTAATTTCGGATAGCAAAAGAAGAAAGGCTGCAATGCATAACGAGGTACCTTTAGAGGGGAGAACAGAGGTGGTGGAGGAGTGTTTCCCAACCGGCTCCGTGGAGAAAGCACTTTTGCACATTCAGTTGCAATCCCTTGACGTCGCGTTGTTTGGACCGGCGGAAGGTTTCCTTGAAAGCACAAGTGCACTCGGCACCGCGGTGAGCAATGTTCGAACAAGGATACAGACTTGTTATCTTGTTAGGTTAGGATTTATGCAAGAAAATGCGGCGTTTAAAACAATTAAAGAAAGGATTGGACACGTAACGTGTGTTTACACAGGTTGACTCATTCTCACGTACAGGTGTGTAACAGAGCGGCTTCCTGGCTAACAAAACTAGGAAGTGTGTCGCCGTGCACGGAAGCGTGACTTTCTTGAAGATAAGCGATTCATCAAGCATAAAATATCTTTTTTTTATGAGAACATGACCTAATGTCGGATCGAATTGGTCGTGTTTACTCGAGGTGTCAGCGTCGGACGAAAACCGCGTCCCTGGTGGTGTTTGCGGCTGGGCGAGCAACACAATTTAGGCCGGCTTCGGTCAATCAAACACGCTAACTGTTTTAGATCACTATGCCCACATCTATACAGTTAGTGCAGCGGCGCCGAAATCAACTTTTGCCACTTTAACAGAACGGTCAGCGTCGCTGCTTTGGCAGGCCTTCTGTCTTAGCAGTGGGTACACCAAAACCGGTCTGCGCATGCGCACTGCAGAAGACGCCAGCGAGCCTCGGCGAGGCGCCGATATCTGTCCGTGCTAGATATCGGCGTCAGCGCACGGGCGCTCGCGTACGCGTGAGAAGAGGGGTCGGGTTTATAACAATGGGAGGATCCTGGGGATCTCGGTGACTTTTCTTCATGGCTTGAAGCTCTTCCAGGTTCCCCGAAGTTTTCTTCGCGATTTAAATGGTCCTTTCATCGCCCCTCAACCCCTTCTCTTCACGGCTTGAAATTCTCTCCCTCGACTCGAAAGGGGAAGGGAGCCAGCGCCAGGAACATGGAGATGCATGCCCAATTTCGACGCCCATTCCCGCGTACACCAGGAGCGCCGACGCTGGACGCACACGCCCAGGAAGGGCCCTTGGAGTTGGTACTTAACGCTCGTTACTTCAACTATAGAGGCTAGAAGTTTTGACTAGTGTCGTGAGCAGGCGCCCTCGCCAGCCGCAGCGCCGAAGCCTGTTTCGATGCTAGCGTAGGTGGCGCTGTTCGCGACAGGCGAGTTAGGCGAGCAGAGAAGCCGATGCCGCCGCTGCCGCCGCCGCAGCTCCTCGTGTCGCTCGTCGAGTGAAAGCGCGTCTTTCTGGTGCGCTTCCGCTTCGCTAATCTGTGTCTGCATTGTGACCACGATATTGTTTATTGTGTTAATCGAAGCGCATTTCCATCTTTCCAGCATTAGCCCAGGAAATCAAGTGCAAGGTTCAACATCCCGTGGACAAAACAAGGAACCTTCACTTAATTTCTGATTTTCCTAACATCGTCAAATATATAAGGAATGCATTTACTTCTAAGGGAGTCCAGATCATAAGTGGTAATGCATACGTCGGCGTTCTCAAAGAAGCGTGGAAGTTTGACAAAGACGTGCTTACATTGAAAGTCATGCCACATTTAACTTTATCCCATTTGCAGCCGAATGCATTTGACAAAATGCGTGTGTACCTTGCCTTCCAGCTGTTAAGTGATGAGGTTATGAAGGGACTTTTTTTTACAAGGATAAGCTAGACAACATTTTTCGTACAACTGAGCCAACAGAATGATTTGTGAAGCTCATGGAACGCTTAATATTTGTCATGACATCAAGGGTGCTCTCCAAAGGGCTTCGCCCAGAGTCAGCAAGTGCGAGATTTCTAGAATTTATAACCTTCTTGAATGAATGGGAACGGTATGCCGCTCAGCACGGCGGTGGATTTCTCAGTGCAGGGACTGCCTTCGGACTTAGTGACGCTGAAAAGCACACTATCACTTGTGAATTATATGACGTCATCACTAAAATACAATTATTTCCTGACAGCAAATTTCAGCCAAGACAAATTGGAGAATTTATTTGCAATTGTAAGACAATCATTTGGCTGCAATGACCACCCCTCTCCAGAGCAGTTTTTGCTTATAGTAATAACCTTGCCTTCTACAATAATTGGCAAAGCCGCCAAAGAACGGAAATTCACCAGCTGAGGTTGTAATTTCTCTTGAGTCAAACTCACTGCGGCATCAATACCTTCAATTACGTGAAGCAATTTCTCACGGACAGGCTATCATACATCAAAATACAGGACCAAGAGCATGGACCTTTCCTGCTCGGCACGAGTGTGACTCCACAAGGCGCGGTGCTGTCCCCTCTGCTATTCAACATAGCCATGATGCGCCTACCTGCCCTGCTGGGTGCCGTCGAAGGGGTCCAGCACGCGCTGTACGCCGACGACATCACCCTCTGGGCTACGCAAGGATGCCTAGGGGACATGGAGACCAGCCTGCAAACGGCCGCCAGCATAGTGGACCGCTATGCCCGGGACTGTGGTCTGCAATGCTCCCCGCAGAAATCGGAATTCGTGCATCTGCGCCCCTCGCGCACATGCTCGACACAAATCAATCTCTCCCTGCAAAGCGGCCCCATTAACGAATCCAAGGAAATAAGAGTCCTCGGACTCTTCATACACAACCAGCGACGTTGCAACACAACACTCGCCAAGCTCCGGCAGGTGGGGGACCAGGTGGGCCGCATGGTCCACCGGGTTTCCAACAAGCGCGGTGGGTTACGATGCAAAGACGCCTTACGGCTTGCGAACGCATTCGTGACCAGTCGAATCTTGTATTCGACTCCCTACCTCCACCTGCGGAAACAGGAAGAGGATGCTCTCGAGGTCATCCTCCGCAAAATCATGAAACGCGCGCTGGATCTCCCGGTCTCTACCTCTATCAGCCACCTCATGGGACTGGGGATGGTGAACACTTTCAGGGAGCTTCGGGAGGCCCAGCTCACCAACCAATGCACTCGTCTCACAAAGACAGGGTCGGGTCGCCGCCTTCTAGCCCGACTTCACATCCAGCACACCCAATTCACAGAGAGATGCCGCCTTCCTGTACACTGGAGACGCGCCCTCCACGTGCGGCCCCTCCCCACCAACATGTCCAAAGAGGACCATAATGGCAGGCGCCAGGCGCGGGCGGAAGCCTTGGACCGCCATTTTGGGAATAAACCAGGAGTCTTCTACGTGGACGCCTCCGGCCCGGACCACAAGGGATGGTACACGGCCGCGGTCGTCCACGAGGGCAAAACAGTAGACGCCCTTACTTTCAAGGCCCAGTCAGCAATTCACGCAGAAGAGGTCGCCATCGCCCTGGCAGCCTCCGACTCCCATGCCAAATACATAATCACCGACTCGCGAGGGGCTTGTCGAAACGTCGAGCAAGGGTGGGCTACTCCCCTGGCTTATCGCATCTATCAAAATTGTAGCAGAGACTCCGATCCTGCCCACCGATCTATTATTTGGGCTCCAGGTCACCAAGGCCTCCACGGAAACGAAGCAGCTGACGCCGCCGCCCACGCGCTCTCTCTCCGGGCGTTTCCCTCGGGACCCGACGATGACCATGACTCCGATTTGAATCCGGTTTACACTTTTAAGGAAATATGCGATTACTACAAATCCACCCACCAAACTCTTCCCACTCCTTGCAAAGGGCTGGGGAAGGCCAACGAGCGGGTACTCCTGCGCCTGCTCACTAACACGATGCTGTGCCCGGCAACTCTAAAGCATTTCAATCCTGAATTCGACGGGCGGTGCTCACACTGTGGGGAGGTGTCGGACACCTACCACATGGTGTGGGCCTGCCAGCAGACCCCATCCCTACCCGCTATCCCAAACCCCACCCGAGAGGACTGGGAGGCGACCCTGTCCGGCTGCTGCACCCTCCAGGCCCAAAGGGCCTTAACGCAGCGTGCCCGGGCTGCGGCAACCGCCAATGGGGTGCCTGACTAGGCATCCCCACCTAGTGGTTGTAAGGGCGTGACCCTTCAGGTCACGGACCCCAACACCTCTCTCTATAATTAATAAATGTTTTTACCACCACCACCACCAGCGAAATGCGTTTCGCGGCATTGCTGCCGAGCGCGCGCACAACACACCTGCAAGCTGCAGCACCATCTGTGAGCCGTCATTGCAAATTATTTCATCTCCGCTGGAGCGTTCACGACACTAGTCAAACCTTCTAGCCTCTATACTTCAACGTCATCCAGACACTGACGGGCCGGCATCTTTTTTGACAGATGACCGCTCAACGTCCGACAAAGACAAAGACGCCGCGTTAGCCGCGACCCGGCTTTTTTCTTTTCTTGCAACCCAGCCAAAGAAATGAGTAGGGGAGCCTCACAGTCTGTCTCCCTTGAACGCGCTGCGTGAGAAAAGAAAAAAAAGAAACAGAAATGCAAAGCCGCCCCCACCTTCCCCGAGAAGCTGGGCGTGAGGGGAGGACACACGAAGTGGACAGTGCGCGAAGCTTATCGGCGTCTCTCTCCAAACCAGGGAGGGAGAATGTAAGAAATGGAGGAGGCGTTCAACTTCATGCGGCGCGTGGTGGCGGATTTGTGAACTAGCGGAGCATGAACCAGAATCCTGGCCATGAAGGCCTTTGCTAGGTTGTGCCCGAGGATCATTCTGGTGTCCTTAGTCAGGCTTCAGCAACCACTTTGTTGAAGTATGATGTCCTGGTTTGAGAGCTTAGGCCTGAATCCAATCATGAAGCGGGTGTAAAGGTCATTGTCTTCCACATAGTTATTAAGCTGCTTTTGAATTACGTGGTCCATTAGTTTCCTGGCGCATGACGTTAGGTGGGCCTGAGGTTTTCTATTTTGAGCGCCTTGCCTGGCTTAGGAACTAGCATAACCTGGGCGGCCTTCCACCATTGTGGGAGTTTTACCTCTATTCAACATTTCTCTATGAAATCGATGAGGACCGTAATCGATTTGTTATCCAGGTTTGGGAGCACTTTGTTGCTTACTGCGTCTCGACCCGGGGCCGACTTGGTCTTAAGTTTGGCTATTTATGCCCTGGCTTGCGATTCGCCTATGGGCTCGTTCAGCTTTGGGTTGCCTGCCCATGGACTCATTGCATCGCTGCAAGCAGCCTGTCCCGAAGGTACCTGTCAAGAGCGTGTTGTCCCTTTTGAAAGAACGCGCCCTTTGTGTTCTACCCACTGATAGGGAGGGGGCCTTGCTGTGCTGTCTCACGGGTTTTTTTAAGGTCAAAGCCTTAGAAGCAGTTTCGAATGCCTTTAATCCATGCAAGAACTTATCTACGTCAAAGGTGAAAACTAAAGCAAAACAGCTCTGTACTAAGCTGAAGTTAGAAAAAGTTGGTAAGGGTATAGGAGAAAGTAGCCGTGATTTTCTTGACGTATTTTTAGGGTCAAAACACACAACTTTAGCACCCCCTTCAGGTCAATTGTCTCGGGGAATGACACTTGGCAAAGCAAAACTCCATTGCCATGTTTCTTGAGAAAAAGCTCGACCTGTTACGCATTGAAAATCCTTTCCAAGTCCAGAGCTCTGATGCTCTCCTGAATTTCCTCGAGTGTTCACCTTATAGGAATCTCAGGGCGTCCTCTGTAGACATTAAGGATCTTTTCTATTCGTTGCTACAGTCAGACTTGTTCTTTTGTGTCCAGGACTGTATTGATATATTCGGAAAGGTAGCTTTTATGAATGAAACTGGATAGTGAAGAAGTGGCTTCTTAGATAACTTCTTAGGTTTTGTCTTCGGTCAGGTTTTATCCAATGGAAAGGCCAGCCATATCGGCAGAAGGAGGGAATTTGTATTGGCTTCTGTATTGCCCCGGTTCTTAGTGATTTATTTTTAGCTCATCTTGACAGAGCCCTTTTTAGCTGCCTACCAAATTTTAAAGCAACCAGGATTTTTAGTTATGTTGATGATTTTATAATATTCATTTACTGCAGTTTGGACTCTTTTGAAGTACTGGCTACTAACACACTGACCTTGTTACGCGCAGGCTTGTCGCCTCTAAAATTAGCGCATGAGATGCCTTCTGAGCACAGTATTCGATTCCTTGATATCAGGCTTTTATTTCGTAACGCACAGATCTACTGGAAGTTCAAGTCACGCGCTAACAAGCCGCTGCTTCCATTCGGCTCCGCGCATTGTAAACTGGTGAAGAGGGGCTTTATAGGGTTATGCTTGAAAAATGACCTTCGTAAATCTAGCCCTGAGCTAATTAATAGCTGATAGCTTTTGTGAAAAGATTGTTCGTCTCAGAGCTGCAGGGTATCCTACTCATGTTTTGATCGGTGTCGCGGAACCATTTCTTAAGCGCCTGTGCTTAAAAGAGACTCGTACGTCACTACCGCCTACAGCAAAATGAATTGCTGTAATCGCGTACATTCATGGCCTGTATCATCGCCCAAAAAAGGTCAGCAAACGGGGAAACGTTAAAGTTGTTTTCTCAGCCCCCGATAAACTAAAAAAATTGTCCGCACTGTTCAGGCCCCGTGATTCGAAGAATCCGAACTGCAAGAAGCACCGAACAAAGTTCGCAGTATGTACGCATTCCATTGTCTACAACATCCCTTTGAAATGTGGGAAGAGCTATACAGGACAAAGCGGTAGGTGTTCGAACGACCGCCTCCGAGAACATTGCAATAATGCGCCGGAACAGCGAGGAGGATTTCTGGACGCACACTGCAGGAAATGTAAGAAAAATTTGGCGGTGGTTTAGTTCTGGTTAAACCTGGAGTAACGCGATAGCTACAGCTGGCTGAGTGGAACTTGGTCACGTGACCAACCAGGTGACGAACCACATGATCAACCACGGCGCCGCGCCGCCGGCAGCTGCTCCGCGCCACGTGACAGCGTGGCGGCGCCGCCGCTCTGAGGGCTCGAAATGCTACCGTAAAGTAGCTATCGTTGCAAAACTGCGGAGACGAAAACGATAGCAACTCACATGAAGAGTTCGTGTGCAAGCCCGCTTACCAAGATTTCTCTGTTACCGCCAAAAACCGTCGCCAACTGACAGAGAGATTATAGAGGCTGAAATGATAGACCGGTAGTGTGGGCCCTGCGTGGCCAAGCCATCTATTGCTCTTACTGATAAGGAGCTGTTATACTTGCGTCAACATATGAATGTGTCACCTACGGCGCATGTGTGATAATTGCTCTGTTTTTTCAACTATAATATTAGTCCGAGGTTCGAAATAAACTGTTGCAAGTCAGCGCACGTGTGTTCTTTGTGCCTTTCTTGGTTCCTCGCCTTTATTTGCGCTTTGCATTTCCATTATCGGTTTCTCTGCGATTACGATTACGTGCCGGAGTGATAACAGGCCTTCCGGTGTGTATCATTGGTGTTTATCACACCGGTGCGTATATAGGTATAGATGTGACACAGCGCATCAAGTTTGAATCGCAGGATCTACATTAGGCATAATCCTCATAATCACGACCAGCGCAATGAAATCCAGAATTTATGTTAGCCGCTGAGGAAGCTCTGTCGCCCACACTATGATGGAAGCCAGATGACTCCTTGTCAGCACTTCCCGAAGTAGGAATGCTGTTCGTCACTCTTCCTGATGTGTATCTGTAATTTATGGTTTTTCGTGTCACATGAATATACTGAGACTGCTTTCTGGCACCACCATTCGCTGAAAAAAATTGTCAGGTCACCTTGCACTTCTCTGTTGCAAAGAAATTGCAGTGATAGTGGTATCACCATTGGAAGGTATATGCACCATATGGATCCTAAGACCACGGTTGGCGAATTCTCGAAGGTACCCCCCAACTTTCCTTGAGCACCGCCTTTTCTAAATTTATGCGTTCGGTTGCCAATAGAGCAGTGTGAAATCGTAGAGGACCTACCACACAGCATTCGACTGCTGTAAAAGGCGAATCACAGCAACGTCACCAGCGGTGAGTTACACGTCATTCTAAGCTCTATATAGTAGCTTAGGCTAAGACTAGTTTGAAAAAGCTTTTTTTAAATCGGACCCTGAAATAATTTCGATGGGCATATTCTTTTGCGAGAGGTCTGTATAGGTGGTATTTGTGGGTATTTGAGTTAAAGTTGAAAGTTATTCATGGAACTTATAATATAGAACTAATTTTAAACGTCTCTGCTCGCAATGGCTCGCAACCGATCAGGGCGACGCACCTCACCGAGCATCCGCTACCCCGATGACGTCGGTGAGCAGACGGGGCGAGCTTGAAGGCTAGCGTTTGTGTCCACTGACGTCATCAGGGTACGGATCGCGACCGATCGCCCTGGTTGGTTGCGCTCCCTACCCTGAAGGTCCCTTTAAGCCTAGGAGGTGCATATTGGCGCTTCCGGGTACGTCAAACTACAGCGAGGGCGTTTGTTCCGGTGAATGTCTAATGTAGAGTCCAGGCACGTAGGCAAAAATTTTTTTCCGGGGGGGGGGGGGGGGGCGAGGCAGTTTCACAGGGTGAAACCCGAGGGGAGGGGGCAGGGCCTATGCCTAACAAGAACACTGAGGGGGGGGGGAGATAAAGCAATTTCGGCCCTCCCTCCTTTCTTCCTTGGATACGTGCCTGGTAGAGTCACTGCTGGCACATACTGCATGAAGGACGGGCTATAACCAGAATCGGGGGGCATTTTTCACTGACTCTCTGGGTTCCACTTTGTCCGAGTCGTGCACGTTGTCCATATGGCGCTGCGTCTCGTTGAAGGAGTAGGCCATGACCGTCAGGCCGACGGTCAGAATGACCAGCACGCCTGCGCTGGTGGCCAACCGCATGCCGCGGTCCCAGTCACGTGAACGCCCGTCCGCTGGGAGCGGCAGGACTGCGGGACCACGCACCTAATTAAAAAGCGTCGAATTGAACGCTCGCACGGGTCCGAGTATGGTACACGTAGGGTCCACGAATAAAGGGGATCTGAAACACCTTCCGAGGAGAGCCCATCAACTCGCTCAATATACTTTGTGTGGTCATAGAAACGTGAGCCAAATAATACTCCTCTACGTGCAGCAGGGCACCCACAATCAAGCGTTAAAGTTGGCGAGCATTTCTTGGCGACCTTTTCATGCTCGCACCCTCGTCTGTCGCTCGCATCTGCGTATACAAGTTGAGAGACACCTATTGGGGAAATTCTTTTAGACGTCAGGCAGCTACTATGGCCCTTTTTATTTCTAATCACTTTCTTTACTTTGCTATTTGTGGTTGCTGCCGAATAGTGCCCTATATTTGCATCTTTTTCGTTGTTGTTTTTGTGCTGAAATCTGATGACGAAAGATGCGAAAGACTTATCAAAGCAGCTTGATGAATTCCGAAGAGACATGCGCGTTGAAATGGGCACACTCAAGGACAGTGTCAAGTTTTGCTCGGACGCTTGTGATAGTATGATATAAATTCAGAAAGGCCTTAAAGAACTGAAGGACGACATGAAACAACTCATTCAAAAAAACAGAGAACTTGAAGAGAAAAATCTGGCCTTGCAGACTCGAGTTGCCGAACTAGAACAGTACCAGCGGTCGAACAATCTAGAAATCAAAGGACTACCTGAAAGCTGTAATGAAGTGGCTGCAGTTCAAACCATAGCTGAGACACTGCGTGAGGAACTTACAGATGCCGATGTTGAGAATACCACAAAGTTGGAAGTGCGAATTTCAGTGATAAAAACGCAATCATCCGCTTCACTCGCCGGTCAAAGCGAAATAGCATCTTGGCAAAGGCACGGAAGACACGCCTAACAACTGAGTCCCCTGGATTTGATGACCAAAGCAAGTCAGTTTTTGTTAATGAACATCTCACTCGAACAAATAAGGTGCTGCTTGGTGCTGCTATTTCTCGTAAGGCAGCCGGCTGGAAGTTTGTTTGGACGAGCAATGGCAAAATTCTTGCAAGGCAAAGCGAAGCGTCAGCGGTTCTACGCATAACGTCGATGCGTGATTTGGATCTCATGACGTCTTCAACCATGGACTCCTCCGCAACTGTAGACTCCTCATGAGGTAAATTGGGTGGCAACTGTAGAAAACATCGACAAACACCAAAATGCCTGTCCCAGTCCTTCCCACAGATTTAAAAACCCACCTTGGAATTGACTATCTTTTCGATGCTCGACTGAAATGCTTTCATATTAATGCGCGGTCTCTGCAACAAATTTGATGGCTTTTCCATGCCACTGGCAAGTTTTGGTTTCGATTTTGATGTACTCATGATATCTAAGACGTGGTATATAAATGATTATGTGTTCACGCTTCCCTCATACGAAACATTTTTCCTAAATCGCCAAAATCGACGGAAAGGCGGTGGTGTGTCCCTGCTGGTGAATCAATCCATGAAGTGTGAACTGCTCCCACAGCTAAGCTTCATAACTGAGTGTTGCGAAGTTCTCACAGTTCTCAGCAACTGTACTGTTTTCTCAGTTTCTTACCGCCCTCCCAGTGGTGATGAGAATGCTTTCCTGGAACGTCTGGACTCCCTCTTTCATCTCATTGATGATAAGAAGTATAACATTGTATGGGGCGGTGATTTTAACATCGATATGTTGTGTAATAATACTATTCAGAACAATTTTGAAATTCTTCTTTCTTCAAATGGCCGCTCAAATATAATAAGAGAACCCACTTGCATTACTTCCAACACGGCAACGTTGCTTAATCTTTTTTTTACTAATTTTGATATAGCCCTTATGAAGAGTGGTGTAATCAGCTGCGACATTAGTGACCACATGGAAATTTATATGTGTAAAGAAAAACATTGTACAAAGAGGCTGTCTGATCAGCCTTATTACCGCCAAATAATCTCTGAGCATAGACTGAACACCTTCCGCAGAGTAGAAAATGAGACATGGCACGAATTTTGTTCAATAATGTGTCCTAATAACGCATACAACACTCTTTTACGCAAGTTTATCGCTCTGTATCAAAATAATTTCCCCCCTTACGAAGGTAACAAAACGAAGACGAATTAGGAAGCCATGGATTTCATTGTCTTTGTTGCATCGCATCGAGGTAAAAAACAAACTTCACTGGAAATTTATCAAAACGAGAGAGCCTGATGACTGGACCCAGTACAATGCTTATCGCAACCAATTATACCGTGATATTAGAACTGCTAAGGACTGTTACTACAGTGATATCTTTTAGAGTAGTGGTGGTCGTACTGATATATTGTGGAAACAGCTTTCCAACAACATTAACCCTTCAAGTATTACCAAAGCTCCTGATATTTTAACAGTTAATGGTGTTGAGATGAGTAGGTTCGACTTGCCTAATGCGTTTATTGACTCCTTCCTTGATAACTCGTGGTCCCAACATAACCCGGAAGCGATCGAATTTCTAGAGACTAACAACTCGCGGAGTGCTTTCCTTACTGCAATTGACAACGAAGAAGTTCAGTCAATCTTAAGGGAACTACACAATAGTCTATCGCGTGATGCGGACGGACTTCGAATTTCTCCTGTTAAGTATGTTATAGACATTATTTCACCCTCAGTGACTCATATCTTTAATCTATGTCTTAGCACTGGTAAGTTTCCCACGGAGATGCAAGTTGTTAGAGTACTGCCTGCGTTTAACAAAGGTGATCACAATAATATCGCCAACTATAGACCAATATCCCTTCTACCAGTGTTTTCGAAATGTCTTTAAAAAGTGGTCGCTAAACGCCTGCACCAATTTCTGGATCGCCACACTATTATTACCCCATCTCAACATGGTTTTCAGAAAGGATTTTCTACTGAAACTGCATTAGTGGCCCAGAAAGAATATATCTTATAAAACTTTGAAGAAAAAAGATTACACTTGGGGTTTTCATAGACTTTAAAAAAGCCTGCGACAGCATTAGTCATGACACTCTTCTTGCGAACATTCAGAGATATGGTATCAGGGGCCATGTGCTAGAGCTAATTCGCTCTTATCTTTCGCACAGATATCAAGATGTCGACATCAATGGATGCTCCTCGCGCATGACTCAAATCAAAACTGGTGTCCCGCAAGGGAGTATCTTAGGTCCACTTCTGTTTAATTTATACATCAATGATATTACCACTATTAATAAGAATGCATACTTTATAATACACGCGGACGACACAAGCATATTCTTCAGTGGTTACAACCCCGATGATCTCATTATCCTTGCAAATAGTACGCTTTCAGCACTTGTCCACTGGGTAAACTGTAATGCTCTACAGATAAATGTTTCGAAAACTAAAGCAATGTTCTTTCGTCCGAAAGAAAAATATTAATTTTCTCCAGACAACTCTGCTGTGCCTCGAGTAGTATAGAAATTGTTAACACCTTTAAAACATTAAGAATTTGGTTTACGGAAAAACTGTTCTGGGATACACATATTGATCATATATGCCTTTAGGTTGCTCGTGTAGTTTGCGTACTATCACGTTATCACCATTTCTTCTCTACCTCAATTAAACTGCTTCTGTTTAAGACCCTCTTCATGTCACATTTGCATTACGGTACTGCAACCTAGTTTGGGGAGCTGCCAAAAAGACCACTCTTCAAAATATTTACCTCCTTCAAAAGAAGGCCTTAAGAATTATTTTTACCAACCTTACGATTATCCTTCCGCGTCCCTTTTTCATAATTGTAACGTGCCAAGAATATTTAGTCTCTACGATATACGTCTGTGCTTGCGCTACAAACAGGAAACACGGGACAAAATTTCAACAATATCTCATATTGCTAACCTTGAGCTCCTTGTTCCTACATACCCGCTACGCCGTCTGCGGCACTACACCCTTAACACGCAACGAACTAACTACGGGATACAGATGCTTAGATATTATCTTCCCGCATTACTCAATCGTCTCTTTGATGCAGGCATTGACATTAGTAAATGCAGCAATGCTGACCTCCGGGCGTTCTTTCACTAAATAATTCTCTTTTTTTATGGTTTGTGGTTCTTACGTATACGGTAGCAATATGCAGGCTCATTGAATGCTTATCGCAACCCGTCAGCACGCCAATATCATGCTGTCTTCATTCATGTATGTTGAAAATTGTTCTTTTATGCGTTGTCAATGTTTTCACTGCTGTGAAAAAAGTGCTATAATCTCTGCGCATATAGAATGTTTAAATAATGCTTTCAGTGCATGCTTTGAATTTTATATATTACTTGTTCTTTATGTTATATTGCGCGCTTACTTTGTGTTTCCGCTGATAAATCACAAATTGTGAATCGTGCCTTAGGTTGATGTATGCCTTTCTTGTTTGCACGTGACCAATGGCGCCACTGTTGCTGGATGTTGTGGGCCTGGGGAGCTTGTCAAGCTACGGTTTTTTTCCGCGGGGCCCACTGCTCTCTGTAGCAAGAAATAAATATACTGACCTTACCTGACAGTACAATTAAACGAAACCGGACAAAATAGGTCCCCAGGTCTTATTGCGCGCAGGTGACATTCTAACGTTTTCAAGCGTCAGCTGCGAAGGGCTTGTTTCTAGATCATTTCTAGTCACGTGACCATCAGTGACTTCGTCAAGGTGTAAGTGACCCTCTTCCCAATGACCCATGGGTCACCCATGCATCAAGTGACGTATACTGTCATCATTAATGACTAATATATTTATTGTCGTGTAATTTGTTATTTGCAATCTACAGGCTACCAATTAAACCCCACAAGCCCGATCATGATCCCATTACAGAAAAAGATAGCCCCAAATCCTGACGCTAAAAACGTTCACATTAAATATCCCCCATTCGGCATTTTTAAATGACAAAAGAAGGAATTTTTCATTAAATGAAAATTATTTAAGCACACTCACGAAAATGAATTGGTTGCGAATGGTTTGCGACTTATAGCTTATGCTAAATGGTGGAAACTCTCATGGACCAGGCAGGAGGCAGCCATTTGGTTCACTTGATTGATTCAACTCGGCCCAGAAGACAGTAAAGGCACCTGGGAAAAAAGAAACAAGGAGGCTACTTCCAGACCTCGCACACGGGGAACAGCGCGAAGTACGAAGCAACGAGAGCGATAGCAGTGCACTGCGTCTTTTGTTGAAACACAGACTTCACTGTCCACCCAAATTACATCAACACAAGTAGAGCATTCTTGAGTGCACCCTCCCACCGTTCATAGTGGCCCTCACATCCCGGCTCACCGCGGTCGGTAAGTTCATTCCATTTTGTGTGCATCTCATTTTTTTATTTTTTTTGTTCGCTAGGACTCTCTGAACCTGAAGAGTAGACGTGGGCAAGTAGCGTATTTAGATCTTAGTAGGCAGAAATTGTTAGTGGATGCAACCATTGAATGGAAGGAGGGGAGGGTCCTGATTAGGAGCAGTGGCTCCACATAGGTGAGTGGGACAAGCTGCATGCAGGAGATTTTCATTGGCTGAAGCGATGCTACGCCCCCATCATCATTCAACTTCAACCATTCGAATGGAATGAACTCGAGCATGGCATCTCTTTAGCCAGTTAGGGAAGCAGGGAAGAAAAATAGAATACACTTCAGATGCAATCGATATATATCTTAACATACCGGGCGTGGGTAACGTTCTCAGAGAGCACAGTGTAAACGCGGGTTCTCAGTCACAACGTTGTACAATAAAACCCCTTTAATTCGGATTTCACGGTACCAAAAAATATCATCGGGAGCATAACAAGGAGTTACAACAGTGTCCTACGCCAAAGTATCTTTAGTTTTGAAAAAAAAGTGATCATTGATAACCTAGTGCAACAAAGTTGAGTGGCAATAACTGTTCTTCCCAGTCAAACCAAACGGTTCAGCGTGCACGTGCTGTCGAAAGAACCCAGACTTTGTCATCAGGGACACTCAGAGCATTAAGGATACACCGCCACATCATCAGCATCATCAGCCTGACTACGCCCACTGCTGGACAAAGGCTTCTCCAATATCTTTCTAATTTAGCCTGTCCTGTACCACCTGGGACCACCGTATCCCCAAAAGCTTCTTAGTCTCATCCACCCATCTAACTTTCTGCCACCCCCTGCTGCGACTCCTTTCCCTTGGGATCCAGTATTTTACCCTCAGGGACTATTGGATACCTTGCCTTTACATTACCTTTCCCCGTTTTTCCTTTGTGATGAGGTGTCTTTTTTTAATTCTTCTCATTGTTAACTAAACAAGGTTATCAGACGATGAAATTATAAGCCCAGAATTGGGATTCATTCAGAGTACCGTGACAAACTGGAAAGATAATTCCGTATGTTTGTCTTACCAGTTCGCAGAGTAATATAGAGAGGAATATAGGCTGATGCTGCCAACCGCTGATTAGAGCGCCCTTCGGTTTGATTTATGTGGGTAATATGTCCCAGGGCGACTGAGGATATGAGGGGCGCCGTAGTGAAGGGCCTCGGAAATCTTGACCACGTGAGGTTCTTTAACGTGCACTGACATCGCACAGCACGCGGGACTCTAGAATTTCGCCGCCATCGAAACTCGACCGCCGCGGTCGGGATCGAGCCCGCGTCTTTCGGGTCAGCAGCCGAGCGCCGAGCCACCGCGGCGCCCAACTCTCCGGACATGCACACACACCGCAAAGAGAAAACAAAAGCAGCATATTCCGCATGCATGCACATGACGCAGTGCAAAGGTGTTGCATGCAGGCTCTGCGATAAAGCGAAGAATGCCGCGCGCACGCAAGGAAACCAAAGATGAAAATGGTGGAGTTCTCAGCAGAGTAATAATACATCATGGGGTGCCTTTTCGACTCATGATCAAAGCGATGATTACAGCGCCTTCACATTTCGGTTGGACACAAATGCCACTCAGGCTTTAATGACCAGACTTTCCAGTCTCTGGTCTCGTCTACATCACCAACCTCTCTCCGGCAGCCTGCGCATGTGAGAGACCCCCCACGTGTCCGATTCAACCAAAGCGCGGCCAAATTCCTCTGAGCCGCGGTGGCTCAGTGGTTAGGGCGCTCGACTACTGATCCGGAGTTCCCGGGTTCGACGCCGACGGCGGCGGCTGCGTTTTTATGGAGGAGAAACGCTAAGGCGCCCTTGTGCAGTGCGATGTCAGTGCACGTTAAAGATCCCCAGGTGGTCGAAATTAATCCGGAGCCCTCCACTACGGCACCCCTTTCTCCCTTTCTTCTTTCACTTCCTCCTTTATTCCTTCCCTTACGGCGCGGTTCAGGTGCCCAACGATATACGAGACAGATACTGCCCCATTTCCTTTCTCCAAAAACCAATTATTATTATTATCATTAACCATGAAATAGTAGATAGTTTTTTTGACAGGACCGAATGGCCTACCCGAATTTACCAGTTTTGCGAATCAACGGAGCTGGGATTACTGACTTTTGACTTTACGAACGTGATGTCGATACCATTTAACGCCGCAGTAATGTTTCATATACAGTAGAATAGAAGTAGAAACGGGAAAACCAATTAGCGGCCGGCAGTATCAACTACGATCCTCAGGCTAATAGTCAGCTAAGCGATCAGAGGAATATACGAAATTATGGCTCGAGTGTTCCAATCTTTCCTAGCAAGTTAAGGGATCACATTTCTACGCTTATAATTTCATCATATGGTAAACGTCTTGTTTACTTAAGAATGAGAAGAAGTAAAGAAGAACAGTTTGCGCATCACAAATGAATAATAGTGACAATAGTAGATCTAGGTGGAGCTAAATACGGCTAATACCGCTGCACGAATAAACAGGTGAATAACATTTGTGGTGCAGTCTGTGTTGCATGCAAGGTACTTGCCCGTTTCTCTCGCCGACGTGAGCCACTTGGCGTAGCCGGTGGACCTGAGTCTTGTCTAATCTTTCGATGCTCTTGGGGCTTCGGCGTTCTTTTCGAGGCGTCGCTGTGCTTAAACTTGCCCCAATTAACGGTTGCTGAGCGACTAGTAATCACTAAACTGTGTCAAGTAGTCCAGGCACCGAGCTTCAAGCAGAGTTCTTCATTGTCTTCTTCATCGTTCTAGCAATCTACACGTGGACCTGGCTTAACCTGCGTAAACGTGGGTGAATTCTCTCCTGTTTTGATGTGTACCAAACCCTGGCAAATCCCCCGCCCTGGGTACCTGCCATCGGTTTAGACGCAACAACAACAACAACACAACTTAGAGGAGATGCAACAACGCAGTGCAAACAGTGCTAAACCTAATCTGCGCAGGTAGATTTGCAGCGAAAGTAAAGAGCCGCGCGGCCTTGCAAGTGCACATCCATCCATCAAATGATTGTGCCACATGTGTTTTTATATAGGGAACAATTATTACTTCCCCTCGCATATTGAGTTGCTGTGCGATTTATAGAGCAGATGGAGCAAATTCGCTTCATTATAAACTTCAGTGCTTTTTTTTGCCGCTTTAGTTATATTCTTCAGTAATGCGATATAACTCTTAAGACAGATTTATTTGCGTCGTAATGTAAGAGAAGGCAAGTGTAGCAGTGGGCGGCATAATGTTAGGTGGCCGGATGAGATTAGGTAGTGTTCGGGGATAAGGTGGCACGTTCCCCGTACAGGGACATGGAGAGACATGGGACATGGAGAGACATTAATTGGAGAGACATGGGAGAGGGCTTTGCCCTGAAGTGATGATGCTAATTGATGTCCTCAGGCTTAACGGCACATTAAGATAATTCACGATTCACCAGTGTCACAGCATTAGAGCAACGTGCCGAGTTGGAACCCCATTTCGCTCACCTAACCTTACTTCACAAATTGTAACATCATCTCACCCGCCACGATGGCTGCTTTTTGCAACCACATGCAGTGTTTCCTCGCCGCGACCATAATAACAAAATAAAAGGCATAACGTGCCGTTCATCGCTTTACGCGAAATAATTCACTCCTTGTACCATAATAGATTGGAACAACCTGCCATCCCACAAAGCTAATGAGGTTAGCTTACAATCCTTTCAGCATTTGATAAAGCAAACCGTGTACTAATATATTTTATATTTTGTTTTATTATGTTCATTTTAATACCACCGTGTATTTTATTCTGTGTTGTTTGTTGTTTTATTTGTCTACAATACTAGTTGTTTCACACTTTCTTATTACATGCATTACTTTTTTCAAGTGCCTGCGCCATATTTTTATTTACATGCTTGTATCCCCCCCACCCGCCACTATGTAGCACCTTCGCAAAGCAAAGAGGACCCTTAGAGGTATTGTAGATAAATAAAAAATTACCAGGGCGGGGGATTGGCCATGATGCATAGCTGACACAAACGCAGTAATGGGCAAGGAATGGAGTAATTGGATAGTTTCGTGACCTTGACGGGAATTTGGATTAAAAATGGAGGATAAAAAAACGTAAATGAAACCACAGTGAATACTTATTCTAGCAGAGGGATCTACCTGATGCAATTATATATTCGTGAATAAAATCGCACACTGGTTTGAGCTTGCGACGAAGCAGAAGATAATCGGAATAGATAGAGGAAGCCCCAGGCAAGCGAGGGGGATCTTCAACTAAGTTCTACATAGAGAAAAAAACCTCCCGCAAAAGAAAAAAAGTGATTTATGGACTCAATTTTGCCACAACAGATAATCCTGCAATGGGCGCAGTCAGGCTGATGATGATTGATGTATCTACAACTTCATCGTCATCTTAATAGGGGAATGCAACACGCCAGTTGAGAAGTCAGCAGAAATCCAACCAAGAGTGGGCGGGTCTTCGTTTGAGGAAGGTGACCCAGTCTGGATGCGAGATTTTCGAAGAAGTCGCACATCGCAGTGCGTTCGTTCTTGTTGCGTCATGACAGACCGATATCAGTGTGTCCCAGGCCGAGTGCGAGTTAGCAGTGATGATGATCATTGTAAAATTTCTGTGGCCCCGCAAATTTCAGAACGAGCAGATTCAAGGTGGAGGAAGAAGAAGGCTGAATTGTGTTAGGTGAGTACAGTTTAGCATTGATCTTTTTGGCGAATACAACCTGTGGTATGCTTGGGGCAGTTTTTTGAAAAAAAAGGCATTTCGCAAAGAAAATATCAGCGCTAACGGGGCGAAGACTCGTAAGTCAGTCCAGCGCCAGCTGGAAATCTGCATGGTCTGTTGTTCACTAAAACCGTAGTCGAAAGTGCCTGTATGAAACAGATATAATTTGCATTAGGAGACCTTGTACCTACCACTGGTAATCCAGCATGTCAAGGGTGCAAAATAGGAAAAATGTTGTTCAGCCTTGAGCAAATGACTTGCTACTCGAGCACAATAGACATGTTAAGGCGAGCAGCGACTATACGTCGTTTAACTGTCGCCGCGCTATGCAGACATGAACAGCTGAACTATCCGGTTTCTCGGCAGATTATCCACGCACAGAACATCAAATTGGAATTGCTACTCTGAATAGCCACTTCGTCCGTAAGAAGTTCAAACGGTATATTTGCTGCGATTGGTGTTTGTCACAGCTTAGGAGCCATATAAAACATCCATATAAACCATATAAAACTTGTAAACCATATAAACCATATAAAACATATAAACATATAAACCATATAAAACATCACAGTCATATATTGCCAAGAAAAGTGCACACGGCATGCAGGGGATGAACTAAAGAATTGGGGGGCCCGATGTTAGACGCTGTAATGTTACACCTCACACAACGACTTGAGAGACGCAAAAGAGAGGTTTGTTTTCGAGCTGCTGCGTTTATTTTAACCATATGTTCCCAGTGGCGCTCCACGATAGGCTCAGCGTCTTGAACGAGGGCAGAGGAAGGCACATTCTTGATCTCTGGTTATGGGGTGAGTCTTTGTCCAAAATCACTTACGAAGGCCCTGCCGTGTACGTCAGCTAATACTCAAGTTATCGGCCGGGTTGTCAGATGTCGCTAAGAGCACACAACTGGGCTAGTTGGTGGCTGTGAACACAGACATGGAGACATGTGACACAGATACAAGCGTGAATAAATGAGCACAAAGAAACAGCAACCATTACCAACGCTTGCATACAATATCCAAGTCCACCCGCCGCGGTGGCTTGGCGGTTAGAGCGCTCGGCTACTGACCCGGAGTATTCGGGTTCGAACCCGACCGCGGCGGCCGCGTTTTGATGGAGGCGAAACACAAAAAGGCGCCTGTGAGCTATGCGATGTCAGGACACGTTAAAGATCTCCAAGTGGTCGAAGTTGTTCCGGAGACCTCCACTACGGGACCTCTTTCTAGCTTTCTTCCTTCACTCCCTCCTTTATTCCTTCCCTTACGGCGTGGTTCGGGTGTCCACTGAGATATGTGAGACAGTTACTGGGCCATTCCTTTTCCTCAAAAACCAATTTCTAATTTTCATTTACAGCCAAGTCCAGCGTTCATCGCATCTGCTCGTCCTTCGTCGCAGTTTATGCTCGCTGCCAACTTGCCTCAGTGCGTCAGGCACGCTTAAATCTGTATGTTGGAGAATTATAGTTTTCGCGTCTTCTGCGGCCTGTTTTTCGGAGGTTATCAGTCGAAGGTGTCGCCTCTGACATCCAGACGTCGCAGACACGATTTCTTGCGGACATACTTGAGCAGTTCGTATTGTTTGATTAATTTAACAACTTTTAGTTCCATCAGAAAAGACCTTCCTTCCCGCCTCCGGTACGCAGGCCTGGGAGACGGGGAGTGGAGCGTCCGCGGTTAAGCCCGAATCACACGACGGTCCGTTCGCCCGCCGTCCGCGCATTACGTGTTCGTGCGCCACTAAAAACTGGCCTTCGGTCCGATGACGTCAAGCGGATGCGACGGACCAAAAGAGCGGACGACGCGCTGGGTGTACCACTGTTGCCAGATTATTTTAAAGTGTTTGGAAACGCTGGTTAAACTGGTTTTTCCTCCCGAGCCATGACTGCGATTGAATGGTGCAGGTGCGGCCCTTTGTCCGATTCCTCAATGGCGTGGGCCGTCTTACTAGCCGAGTCGATAGCTTTGTCGCAGTGCAGCTTGTCAAAACACGCGCCAGCTCAACGCCACTCAGCGAAATGCAGCAGCCGAAATAATGGCAAGAGCGGTGGTTGCCAGAGATAGCGCGCGCATCTTCGCGGGCCGCCGCTAAATCCCGCGAGGGGAGAGGCACTTGAACTTCCTTGGTTGTCCAGTCCGCGGGCTGACAGCACGCCTCTCAATTTGGTGATGCACGAATACGTGATGCGCGGGCCGCGGGCGAACGGTCCATCGTGTGAATCGGCCATAGCGGCTGGCTGTCGTTCCTTGACTGGTAGCGGCCTCTTCCGCCAGGTGGATGGTGGTGCGCTCGAGCTCAGGGTCCGGGCTTCTTAGCAGGGTCTCCCAGGCTTCTCTACTATCAATATTTTGCCCGCTCCGGGAGAATTTAGGCACTCCCAATTTATGTGGTCCTATTGTTATGACGAGTCATTCTTTTATGAGAACGCGTTAGGAGACAGCACTTCAGCGAAGTGAGTGTCGGCCGTGTGGGGATGACAACCGGAAGAACTATCAATTGGGACCTGCTCTAAAAGCTATTAAATGATGGGCGTTCTCCACTTCCTTCGATGCATGTTGCAGGCTTGCAATGGACGCGTCTGGAGAACCCGGCAAGGCATCCTTCGATCTGTACGCGGTCGACGGAAGCAGCGATTCCATCTCATTCGACTCGACCGCGAAGCTTAATGTGACTCGCTGCGACGATCGCCGAGACAAACGCGGCGGCGACGCCCGTGACGTCGACACGCACAGCCTGGACGGGGACGGCGCCTGGGCAAGTTGGCATCGCAGCAGCAGGCCTCGCTTCACTACATGGTCCCGGGTTCACCAGCGCATACTGGCCGCGGTCTTCCTTGTCGGCCTCCTCTTCGCCGTTACCGTGGGCGCCGCTTACCTTTTGGACGCCGACCACTCCGACGGACCCCGACTCCGCGGCCCCCTCAAGACGGCTGCGCCCGCCACGAACGGGATTGCGAACGCTACTATATCGGGATTATAGTGCCTGTTGCGCCCGAAACTTCTCTCAGCTTGTACATGGCACTTCAACGTTTGCAGTCGACGGTGATTTGGCTTGAGTATGGTGTGCTGTTTCTTGAGTATACGTGTTCGAATGGACAGGCATCAATCTGCCTTTACATTTTATTAAATACAATTTGGCCTTCAAGCACCAACACAAAAGAATCCCCAGTGGCTTTAACTCTATTACGTGGATACTGGCTAGACATTGATTTATTTTACATAAACTTGCAGGTCTTGCTTAGATCATTGTTGGAAAATGTTTTATTGCTTGCGTGTAAAAAAAAATCGAATTCAGCATTGTTGTAGCGAAGAAACACAAGTAGTAATTGCTTTTTATTAAAATAATAAGAAAAAAAGGAAGGAAAAGTTTTTTGCTAGCCCCGGCATCTGCCATCGATACTGAAGTACCTGAGCTGGGCAGCGGATAGCAGGCAGAATGGAGAAATGAAATGAAACTGGTGAGGGGACCGAGTGACGGTCACTTGAGCGACTGAAAGGTGTCGGCGGTCGCCGTTACGATCTACGCTCGTTCAGCGTACACCGATTTCTTCTCATTTTTCGTTTTGGCGTCTTCTTTCTCGTCTTCTTCTGTTAACGCTACGACATCGGTCATTCTCTGCTTTACATAGATCCTTGGTAGACCTCATACCACTCCTGGCGTAGTGGTTCAGCAGTTAAGCGATTAGCCACTGCCCTGAGATGGTAGGTGCTGCCATTGGTGGGGCTTGTGTGACCCGGGTTGATCTTATCGAGTGACCAATAATTAATTTAACTGCCACCTGTCACAGTAGGCAGTTTGCTCGCAATCCAGTGGGCAGGGCTTCCCCTAGGGCTTCACTGTCACCGATACATATCCCCTCTTATGCTCACGCATTATTAAAGTCGCGTCGAAATCGTGCTTTTCCAGAATTAGCCTAAGCTGCCCAAGTACGGTATAACATGTGCGATATAGGTGTACATAGGCCCAATATGTATGGACCCTTCACATTGGTTACTTATGGCGGTTTTAAGGGCCATGCAACCGGCGGCTGGGGCGACGCGGTTCCTGCCTTTCCACTTTCGGTGCAGCTGCTGCGAAGGTGGTTTTCTTCCTTTCCACTAGGCTGCAGCAGGCGCGCTACCCTCCGTCTCCTCTTGGCTGCGCGCTGGCGTCCACGGGTTTTGTGCCTACCAAGCAGCTGCGGCTGCCGCGAAACTTTTAAACCTTCACCAGGACACATAACAGCCTTTTCGCTAGTGCCCACTTAGTGCTGGTGCACACTGTGCCACGCGCAACCCGTCGCCTGCAATTCTGTCTTCGTCTTCCCTCTCCCATTTATATTTACCCCTCCTATAAAAGTCAAGAGGAGTTTCCGCTTTGCCAGCTGCAAACCGTGGAAGGTGGAGATTTCACCAGGACACACAACGGCACCTGCCAACCGTGGCAGACAGCAGCTGGCAGGCGGAGAATTGACCCACATACAGCAGGCCTTTTTCACTAGCGAGGCATCTAGTGTCAGCTCACTGAAAATTGTGCCGTCTTCAATTCAATTTCGAATCTATTTTCTAGCGGCCTTATTTCTGCTTTTTAATACTGAGCTAAAATGGCTGGTAGTTTAGCATTGTTAAGCACGCAGTATTGGCCGAAAGCACAGTTTCTGCAGGTATACACTTTCGCCATGTACATGAAAGCGTGATTGAGGTGTCTACTCAACAACGGAGCCACTTATGGGCTTTTCCTTTTTTCAGAATCAACGAAGCCGATTAACTGGATTGTAAAACTTCTATTTCCAACAGTTTGAGGGGCTTTGGGCCCCTCGCCTAAACGACAGACAGAAGGTCTTGGCTCCCGGCGGCATCTTCGGCCAGTTGGACGACCTTTGTCTGAATCTCCGGATCGGAGCTGAGTAGGAGAGCGTCCTATGGTCCAACGACTATTTTTTCCCTTCAGGGGGACAAGAGGGCATTTCCATAGAATGTGGTTGAGGTCCACTTTGTCATTGCATTGCTTAATAAACTGTACATCTCCAAGCAAATTTTTTTTTATTTTAACCCAACCTTTCGAAGCCGACTCGGCTCCTTCAACGGGGGTGACTGAGGGCAGTAGCTAGCGTCTTTTAAGTCTGGAGGGGAGGAGGGTGTCAAAGGAACGACAGCTGTGATGCGAAAGGCGTGGGGAGGGGTTAGGGCTGTTACTCACGTTGTCGCACTGCAGGGAGGTGGCCAATGGCGACTTTTTTTTGTTGAGCTTAAGAGCAAAGTCCCTGGGCATATACGGAGGCAGGTTTCTTTTTGTGCGGTTGATGTTTTTCGGGGTGGTTTGGATGTGCCAGGATTCCAGAAGGAGCCTTTTGTGGTCATTTGTTCGGGTTCCGAGGATACGGTTTTCTTCGAAGTTGATTCCAAGGTCGGAGTCCTTGGAATGTTGGCTACTGGATTGCGCTCTCTTGAGAAATTGCGGACGTCGTTTTTATGTTGCCAAACTCTTTCTTACAAATTTTTGGTTTCGCCGATGTAACTTGCATCGCAGTCGGCGCATGGAATTTTGTAGACACTGCCTTGGGCTCTTTCTCTCTACGGCCAGTCCTTGAGAACAGGTAGGCATAGCGCAACAGTGTTTGTGGGCTGGAGACCCGCTTTTTTCAGGATTTGGGCGATGGTTTCGCTGACACCTCCGACATAAGGTAAAGTGACGTATTTTGATGGTGGCATTGGTCTTTGTGCGTTGATTTCTTGGCGAATGTTGTGTTTTTGACGTCGAGTGGTTTTTTTGAATAATGTCTTTTGGGTAGCCGTTCATGATGAGTTCTTTGAATGTCGTGCGTTGTTTTTTTTCTGTCAAGTTCTGTGCTGCAGTGTGACTCAACTCTTCGGAACAACGTCTTCACCACTGATGCTTTATGGACTGACGGATGGTAGAAGAGAAGTGGAGATACCTGTCTGAGTGAGTTGGTTAGCGGTATACGGAGAATTGAAGGTTACTGTGGTCTCGGGACAAGAGCATTACCAAAAACGGCAAGGAGTTTTCTTGTTCTACCTCTAGCATGAAATAAATGTCAGGTTCTACGGAGCCTAAATGAGAAAGAAAATTTTGAATGTCAGATCTTTTGATGACGGCGAAGCAGTCGTCGGCATACCTGAGGAAAATCTTTTTTTTCGGGTGGAATTAGTTGAGGGCTCGTTGTTCGATGTGTTCCATGGTTAAATTGGCCGTGACGACAGAGATGGATGCTCCTATTGGTGTTTTTTTCACTTGTCGGTAAAATTTTCCCAAGTCCACCGCACGAGACTCGGAGAGCTTACCCCCTACTCTTACGCGCATGGTGCGCCCGCTCAGGAAGTTGTGAACGTATCGCAAAAGGTGCCCGCTCACACAGGCCCCCTCAAGTACCGCGAGAATTGGTGCGTGGTGAACGTTTCAAAAGTGCCCGAGACGTCCAGTAGTAGCCGCAGCGCAACCTAACCGGCCGCCATGGCATGCTCCAGCGCTGTAACAACGTCCGATACAGAATCAGCCGTGCACCGCATCTCACAGAAACCCGTCTGCCGTTCAGCCTCCGCAGCCCGCTCGTTCAGACGCTGCCCCGCCATATGCTCCATGAGCTTACCTGCCGCCGATGTTAATGCCACTGGCCAGTATCCGCTCAGCTCCGTAGGTGGGCACCATAGCTTTCGGATGGGACAAACGACCGCGGTTCGCCAATCCTCCGGTTGCTCCCCGCGTTCAAACACCGGGTTGATCTGCTGCAGGAGGATCTGTCGTTGCTCCGCATTCAGGTTTCGCAGCATCTGGTATGTCACCCCGTCCAGTCCGTGCGCTGCAGCGCATTGTTCACTTCCGTCGCGGTGAACGGCGCATCACATGGACCTTCCGAGGTGACGGGAGAGGGTCTGGCGTCGTCTGGGGCTCTCAGAAGTAGCTATGTTAGCTGCGTTTGCGGGGCTGGGCGGCGCGAACCGGTCGGCAAACCGCTCTGCCAACTCTTCAAAGCTGAGCCCGTTGGAGATTGGGAGGGCAGCCAGCGGTTGACAGTTTGCCTGTGGTTCGTTGATGCGCGGCAGGGTGTCAAACAGCCTCCGCGAGCTGACGTCTTCCTTCATCCTTTGGCATAGTGAAGCCGCCGCGGTGGCTCAGTGGTTAGGGCGCTCGACTACTGATCCGGAGTTCCCGGGTTCGAACCCGACCGCGGCGGCTGCGTTTTTATGGAGGAAAAACGCTAAGGCGCCCGTGTGCTGTGCGATGTCAGTGCACGCTAAAGATCCCCAGGTGGTCGAAATTATTCCGGAGCCCTCCACTACGGGACCTCATTGTTCCTTTCTTCTTTCACTCCCTCCTTTATCCCTTCCCTTACGGCGCGGTTCAGGTGTCCAACGATATATGAGACAGATACTGCGCCATTTCCTTTCCCCCAAAAACCAATTATTATTATTATTATAGTGAAGCCCTCTGCCGGCGGTATAGCTTGTTGGCGTGGCGGCGCGCTGTCGCGTCCACGTGGTTGAAAACCGTCCAGTCGGCGGCTCTGTCAGTCCGTCGCGCCCATCGCTCTGCGCGATCTCTCTTCTGGTGCAGATCAAGCATTTTGTTGTCAGGTGTGGACTGCCCTCTCTTACTTACCTGTGCTCTCCGGTGGGCTGCGTGGGCGCTTCGGACTAGACTTGAAAAGAAATCGGCGCCAGTTGCCGCCGCCTCGTCGACCACCCGCCTGAACGCGCTCCGGTTGGTAATAGAGTAGGTACGCCTGGCGTGAGCCTCCAGTGCAGCGGGTTCAATTAGGATGAACCAAAGCAATGGAAAGAAATGGAAATGAATATTGGTTTCTGGGGAAATTAAATGGTGCAGTATCTGTTTCATATATCGGCGGACACATGAACCGCGCCGTAAGGGAAGGGATGCGGAGGGAGTGAAAGAGGGAAGGAAGAAAGAGGTGCTGTAGTGGAGAGCTCCTGAATAATTTCGACCACCTGCGGATCTTTGACTTGCTCTGACATCGCACAGCACACGGCCGTCTAAGCGCTCCGCCTCCATCGAAACGCAGCCGCCGCGGTCGGGTTCGAACCCTGGAACTCCGGGTTAGTAGCCGAGCAAAAGAAAGGCGCATAACTGACACCTGGGACAGTGGCCACGTCAGTTGTGCTTTAAGCTACGAGGCAGTAGTGGCAGCTGTGCGCTGCATGCTTTGGCATTGGCACCGTTGTCGCAGAAACGCGGCACTGAAGCTACAGGCCGTTGGCGTTCATTGTGTTCATTGGAGTTGGCGCTGACAACGTTCCATACTCCGATGATTTTTAGGAAAGGAAGGGCGCATAACTGGCTTGCTGGGTCAGTGCACGCCTCAATCGCGCTTTGAGGTACGCGGCGGTGGTGAGAGCTATGTGGGCCGCATGCATTAGCGCTGACAACGTTGCATACATTACCGCTGACAGCAATAGGCCGCAGAGTTCATTGGGTGACCAGCCTCTTACGATCAACTAATAATTTAACTGCCCCCTGCCAAGGTGGCAAGGCGGGTGGCGTATTTCCGTTTGCTAGCCGCTGCAGACAAGCTCAATGTTGCCCACACCAACGCGCGCGCGGAGCAGCTGTTGCCATGACAACTATGTACATGCCACGGTTGCCTACGCCAACGCGCACGCGTAGCAGCTGTTCCCATGGCAAAGTGTGGAAAATAGACGCGACACCGGTAATTGAAAATGGAGGCACCCTGCCGCCTCTGGGTGTTCGTGCTTTTCGATGACAGCAACGATGACTGCCGCTTGCGGCGACTATCAGACTATGAAAGTGCCGTTTGAACAAGCTTAATTCAAGGTGGGTATTTTTTTCGCTTTCATTTTTGCATCGACAACGGTGAGGCGGTGAAGCAACGATGTCTGCCGAAAGGCTGGTATGGGATAAGTTTAATGAAGGTGGGTAATTTATCTGGGACAACTGTGCTGTCCAAGTTTTTTTTAGTGCGTAAGAGACTACATGAATACATGGCGTAAAAGAGTGACGTTTGGGCAATTTATCTGGGACAACTAGGCTGTCCCAGTTTTTTTTTTAGTGAGTTCCACGACCACAGAACAGTTTACCCTGTGGACTTTCTTTTTAGAGCGGAACAGAAAGAAGTTGTGAAGAACAAGTTACCGTGAATGGTACAGGCAAATATACTAGGTAATGCTTTTTTTATTAGAAATTTGCCACAACTTGGGCTATTTTCATCTTGTTCAAGCATGCAAATGTTTTAGAACCTCCTGGTATTTTCTGGCTTTAAAAGCCGTGAATGGTACAAGTAAATATTCTATGTAATGCTTTCTTTTGTTAGAAATTTTCCACAACTTAGGGTATTTTCATCTTTTTCAATCATGCAAATGTATTAGAACCTCCTGGTATTTTCTGGCTATTTTTAAATATGCCCAAAATTTGGTGCCTACGCACGCACGCAGCTTACTTGCAAAATCAGCTGGTGATGACAACACCTGTAGTTCACTTTTTGGTGTTTTTCGTCTTATTAAAGCTCAGTTTTCTGTGACAGCAGTTCCTTTGACATTAGAATATCATAGTCTGCCGAGTAGCAGGTCAACTTTACTTTATCCTCAATGTTCTTTTAAGCTTTGTTTGATTTGTGCCCACTCATAACTGAATCTTCTATTGTGTGTAGTTATGCAGCATTCATTTGGGGGCTGAAATTTTTCAGAGCACTTTAAAATTACTATGAAAAGTGCACTTTCTCCTTAAAACATTTAGTTAGCATGAGGTTCAAAATTGCTATGCACTGAGCGAGCAGAAAAACCTGCTCATAACTGTACGTTGTACAAAGATTGCTTTTAGATATCGAGTCTAAAGCTGCGTAAGTGAGGTTGTATAATGACTAATAATAGGCTGGTCCATCTAAAAACAGATTTTTCATTAGCGCAATTACATATTCCAGAGAGCTGTGGCGTACAAAGTTTCTGAACGGCAAACACTGAAATATACACCTTATTAGTGTTGCACCCAGCTTCAGTGTATGTTGACTCGAAATAGATTGCTCGAAATGTAGGTGCAAGAAACTATATGTGAAGGGAATTTAGTGATGAAATCACTTCCACTTCTCAACATTTGAAAGGGTCATGCACGTAGTGTAACGCTGAACAAACTTGCAAAGGCTTAGTTCCGTTTTGAGCTCTGCTAATTTCCCTTGCAATTCTACATGTATGAAATTATATGCATTTAAAAAAAAGATGAGGCCAGGCATGGTGTCAGTGAGGACATTAATTGTTTCAATCTTGCTGAGATGGCCGCTTGTGCTGCTAGCTAAGCTTTCTCCAACCGTTACGAATTGCAAACATGCTCATGACAGAAGAAGAAAGTTGGCACATTTTGTAGGTGCCAGTCAGAGTTCTTTCATACATTGCACAAGCAGTGTACTTTATTACATAGATAAGCTTCATGCAGTTACTATAATCTGAACTACATGAAAAGGTTGATGCATTGTGAGCATGGTTAAACAACAATAAAGGGAGGCCACAGTGAATGTTATAATGTCACTTACTTTTGAAAATGACACCTGTTTTTATTTACATCTTGTCTTATCTGTAGTGAAGCCTAAGATATTAGAATACATGTATCACCACATGGTATTTAGCTAGGCCTGCTATGTGATTTAAAATTCAATTTATTTTCTCATGCTGTTTCGGTTTAGACAGCCAGACAATGGCTATGACATCAAAGGTCAGTATAGGCCACTGCTTCTTCATTTGTAGCCATTCTCGCTCTTGAGACAGGCTGGTTTTAGCATTTCAGTTAATGAAAACAAAGAAGGAGCAGGTATATTGCAGCTTTTTTTTTGCCGCATGTGGCGTACACCAACCTTTGATATCACAACCATCTCCTAGCCGCTGGAATCAAAACAGCATCAAGAGGAAATTCGATTGTAAATCATTTTGCGAATATGATGTGTATGGGGTGATCCATATATACTAATGTCGAAAGCATCGTTTCAAACAAGAAAACACGCAAGCAAAGATTTGTTGGGTACAGTCCTGTAAAAAAAAACAGTGAAAAGCAAGAAAGGAAGGAGGAGAAATGAGAACTATACACACACACACATCATTTGAAGAGCAATGAAGAGAGGAAGCGAGTGTGTTCCATGCCTTACCTGCATTATGTTTCTCACGTCAAGAAAGCTGCAGGCAGGTAACGAGTAAGCCTATGTTTTTGGTGCCATTTATGCGAGGAGCTCCAAATTTTTGTGGACTTTGACAATACATTTTGCTGCATGAATGATCTGTCTTGTCAAGCTTAGAGTGGCGTTCCTATGTCGTTTTAGAGGCATAACTGCTTCATGGCGCTTTTCCAAATACACATACTTACTATAAATATTAGAAAAATGTGGAGATGGTGTAAAGACAATGGCGACATTCTTGAAAGAACAAAAATGAACAAGGATACTGTACCATTTTCACTATGAGCTCAGGCTTATCTATTGATTTGTTGAATTCCAACAGCATTTTGTGAATAAAGATTCATCTAGGACCACTGTTTATTTCCAGAAATGAGACCACTGCCGCTCGGAACAGTGAATTGCAAAAGCTACAAAGAAATAATTTCAAAGCATATTAGGAAAAATAAATCTGTCACAACAAGAAACACACTGACATCAATGGCAAATATGTTGAGAGATGTTTGAATGAATAGACTCTTTTGGTTCAACCTTTGTCTTTCGTTCCATCAACTAACGGCCAAAAATTTTAAACCTCCTCTTGTAATCTTGCCAAGGTGTAACAAAGGTTGAGCAAAAGATTAAGAGCTGAAAGAGTTAACAAAAAAAGTCATAAGCTAACACAATGCGCCTCACGGCCATCAACAAGGCCCTTTATTCCAACTTGCGGCTCATTCAAAAACATCCCCTTTGGTAATAATGTCTGTGGGGCTAAGTTGGTGCATGGTTTTGAAAACAGACGCGCAAAACAAGCAACGCTGGGGGAAGACAGACGAAACAAGTGCAACTGTTTATTGACCTATTGAAGCAAGTGAATATATAGACAAAAAGGCAAGAGCAGAGAGGGACCTACACATGCGCACCAGTAGAAACAAAAAGGTAACAAATGGCTATAGAAAAAATGTGTCTCAGCCCATATCTATAACACACCTTCTTTTCTGTCAATTGTAAGCAAGGGTGTGCTTACATAATCTCTTCCGCCTTTGTTGATGTGGAACGCCTCTATAAGTTCACGGGCTGTAGTATCTTTGCCCCTGCTTAGGATTTTTGCTTTCTTCAGCTTCGCCTGGCATTTTTTCTTATTTTTCCCTGCAGACTTTACAGTAATGTTGTAAGAAAGAACCCGTGCCGTTCTTTAATGCGTGATTATGGTCACCAAGGCTATCATTAATACATCAGCCCGTTTGGTCATTGTAAGATTTCCCACACGTCAGGGGAATCTGATAAACTACGCCCGCTACACATTTCACATACGGCGTCACATACTTTTTCTGGCATTCTGCTTTTTTAGGTTTGTTTGAATCCATTTTGCCACAAAAGGAGAACAGATTCTTGGGGGTGGAAAAACTACACGAACTTTAAACTTTGCCTCAACATGTTTCAGATTGTGTGCCATCTTATGAATATAAGGAATTATCACAGGTTTAGTTTTCTGTTTGGCAACGTCGTTTTTTGCACTGTTATTACACTTTTCTTTTGTTAACCTTTTCAGTAACACTTTGGCAACTGAGCAGAGTAAGATAGCCAGCTTGAAGAGACACAAATTAGAATACAGGCCGAGATTCGCCTACCGTGTGGGAGTATGCCCATTTGGCAATGCACTGCAGTAAATGCAAGAAACATGGCTGCTGCCCTGCCCTTGAAACACAGTGTTCTTTGCAAAGGCAATAGGTAAAGCTGAAAGGAAGGTAACTGAGGCTTTCATATCGCCAAGAATGCCGACAAAATATATGATCACGCCATCTATCTTCGTTATTATCATCATCAGCATGACTGCGCCCACTGCAGGGGAAAGGCCTCTCCCATATCTCTCCCATTAACCCTGTCCTTTGCCAGCTGCAGCCACCGTATCCCCGTAAACTTCCTCTCATCCGCCCACTTAACTTTCTGCCGTCCACTGCTACTGTTGCCTTCTCTTGGAATCCACTCCGTTACCCCTAAGGACCAGTGGTTGTTTTGCTTCGCATTACATGCCCTGCCAAAGCCCATTTCTTCCTCTTAATTTCGACTAGGATGCCATTAACCTGTGTTTGTTCCCTCACCCACTCTGCCCGCTTCCGGTCTCATAACGTTACACCTAACATTTTTCTTTTTCCATCGCTCGCTGTGTTGTCCTTAACTTGAGCTGAACCCTCTTCGTTAGCTTCTACGTTTCTGCACCATAGGTGAGTACCGGCAAGATACAGCTGTTGTACACTTTTCTGTTGAGGGATATTAGTAAACTGCTATTCATGATCTGAGAGCAGCTGCCATATACGCTCCACCCCTCTTATCCTTCTAGTTATACCCCTCTCATGATCCGTATCAACAGTCTCTTCCTGCCGTAAGTAGACATTCCCTTACCACTTCCAGCATCTCGTTTCCAATTGTGAACTGCTGTTCCCTTGCTAGGCTATTGAACATTAATTTGCCTTTCTACATGTTAATTTTGTGACCCACCGTGTTGCTCTGCCATCTAAATCATTGATCATGCTTTGCAATTCATCTCGTGAGTGACTGAACAAGGCAATGTCATCAGCAAATCACAGATTATTTAGGTATTCTCCATTTGCTCTTATCCCCAGCTGTTCCCAATTCAGGCCACATGATGTTATAACCCTTTTTTTTGCTGTACTATGCAGTCTCCCCTTCATATTTTGTGCATATACAAGGTGTCCGATTTAATTCAATACAAATGGTTTATTAAACATTGCATTTGCTGTACACCACAGCTTTGGAAGTTGAATAATCTGTGAGGGTGATGCCTCAGTCAAGTGCAATGTAAATATTAAATGCTTAAACATCTAACACTTTCAGATTGGCTTTTTAAATCCTGCGTTTAGGTCATGTCTATAGGGAATAACATGGCACACCGTGTATACCATGAGTATTCCACCCAAACATATTGTTTAAGAATAAATTATAACACTGAAATGCGGGCTTCATTGTGCCATCTTCTCACAATGTGTCCAATGCTAATGGCAATTGCTAGAGTTTAGCAAGGCCGGAAATAAGAGCAGCGTTTTACCGGACGGACCATAACAGGTGCTGGCACCACATCGCTGTAACTCCTGTATAAAAAATTTATTTGTCGCCAACAAAAAATATTTTTCTAGTTATTTTAATATGCGAAACTAAATGGGTTCACCATTTGGCTAATTTTTTTGTCTAGCACCGTTGCCCACATAGCGTTTTCTGGTCCTCAATGTGGCCGTTTCCGCAGAAATCTATGTACTCTTTATTAAATTACAGAACAACGCAAGGCTCAAGTTTAATTCAAACAGTGCTAGATCAAGGTTTCAGGCAGAACTCCAAAAAAGTTTGCTTAAATTTAGACCCCAAGTTTAGTTTAAAAAATTCGGAAATCTTCAAAATTTTCTCCTGTTATTCACTTCCATTTTAAACCAAAATAGCATCATCCACAGTTTATTTTTTGAGGCATGACAGGGCATCTCAATACCTGACTACATGCGGAGATAAACCTTGCCGACAAGGACGGGTTCTTGAACAATAATTCTTGCAAAATGCCCAGATTTTGGAGCATGATATATGGAGAAAAATTTTTTTTCTTTGAAAGTTTGTCTCTACACTTCTGTTGGGACTGGTCTTCCATGAATATTCTCAGCTAAATATAAAATACCAAGAATTCGGTGCATCTCCTTTCGCTTAGAACGACTCTGCTGTCCCCAAATTTAATTCTTGAAATCGACTAGAAAGTACAGTAAAAAAATTGTTTCAAGAACCTCGGTGGCTGTGAATAGTGACGAAACATTAAAGAAACGGGCAATTTTCTTCGTTAAGGTTTTCTGCCTAGATACATGCCTTACGGAGCATACTTGTCCCCAACAGTTTTATGTTTTCTGGACCACTTGTTTCGTTGCACTCCTAGGACCGTATCGCAGGTCTAGAAAACCGTTTTTTCAAATTTATGAATTTTAAACTTCTGGTATGAAATTGCCTTCTCACTTTAATATGTCAACTAACACTGAATATCAAAAATTCAAAACAAAAATTTGAGCTTTGCAAAACAAAAAGAATTACAAAAATTACTTCATCCTGCAAGAACAATGAATGTTGAACTAGCCTTCTGCCATAAATTTTCTTAGCTTTGCAGGTTTTAAGAAAAATATATTTCGAAAAATAATGTTCTGCCCATAAAACAGTGACATTTGATGAGAGGAGTCATAAAATTATTTTAAATTGCTCAATAAATTTCATGTAAATACAGCTAGAAATAAACTAAATTTTGTTGAAAGTTGTGTCCCTTCTTAAATGGAGATGTGGGACAGACTGCCAGACATATCATGCTGACTTGAAATCCTATTGTGTACATCAAGTGCCGTATAGCTTGCTGCATTGCCTTTCTGACTGGTTCTCGCATTTCCTTGTCAAGTGCGAGTGAACTTTGAAAATGGGCAAGGTGCCACCTCTTTTTGACACATAGTGGCACATGACCAGAAATGTTTGAAGTAATGGCCATTTGACAATCACTAAGTGCCAGCAAGCTGGCTGGAAATATGCAGAAATCAATCTTGCTTGACAATTCAGCAGCCGACCATGATGCAGGAATACTTTACTGTGAGGACTCTTTATTGCCATGGGTGCACTCCAGAAACGCCACTTTGTAGCACTCTGTATGTAGCCACTGTCTGCAAGTTACCACATATGTTCTTCCATGGCCGAGATAAAGGTGACCCCTTGCCATCATTTGTATTCAAGGAGTCTCCCTGTGCATCGCTCCCACTATAGTGGCAGTGTTTATCATGCTGTTCGTCCTTTGATACAGCCACATTAGAAGATGTATGCAAAGTTAGTGGGCTTCCTCATAACTGGAACATTGAAAGGACTCTCAAAATGAACACTGAAGCTTGTTTGGCTGGTTGCTGTTTACTTCGGAAAGTTTTGCATAATACCATTTCTGTGTGCTCAACTTACTGCCCTACCATTTCTGTATTTTTTTTTGTCATAGCAGGGATGAGGGTCCGGGCGTTCCTTAGGAAGGCCATGCATATCATGCGAAACCAGGTAGTGTTTTTCGAATACTGCATGGTTATAGAAGCATGCCTCGTTAATATGGTACTTTCGTCCCCAGTCAAAACTGTCCATAACAAATTTGGAAGAAAAATAAAAAGAAGACATTTATTCAGATATACACACTGGGATTACAGTATGCTTTTCTGCATAACAACAAGCAGTGAATTGCAAATTATAATCTTAGAAACTTGAACATTTTCGCGGTCGCAAAAGTTGTACTACGGTGCGAAGTGCCTCACAGGCCGTGAGAGACATGATGGCAGGATTCGAACTGGGTGTCCGATTCTGTGTTTGCTGTTTTACCACAGTGGCCCTGTAGACGACTTGCTTGTTCACCAGTTGTTCATCACTTCCTGGTCTACTGCATCAGCTGCAGGCATTCCTGAAGACTCACGAGGAGGATGTCATTGATGCGCACAATCATTTGCCTGTGACCTCCCTGTGAGGAATGTGATTTCTTTGCTGCTCTCTGACAACGATGGTGAGCCAATGTATATGTGGGCTCTGTTGGCTACGCAGGATCCTTCCAGGTTTCTGTGTGCGTTTGCACCTTTTGTACTGGAGTTATAGGCTCTCTGGTTCGCCTATCTATTTGCATATGATTCTGTGTTCATGTTAGCACCATTTAGCATGTTCCCTAAAAAAATTCCAATTCTTGTGCAGGATGTCTGCACAATGACAGACACTGCACTGCTGAGTTGAGCCGTTCCCGAATCTGGCAGTATCGATGCTAGAGTATGTGCGTCAAAGCTGAGGTCAAGTGTTGGACCTGTCTAACTCCCAAAGTTTAATTTCGGTTTCATTCCTCACTGGTTGGACTAAATTAAATTGTTCTTGCTGCTTATATTTGTAATTTTAGGGCTTTGAGCTGCTGTTACACTCAGTTCCTCTGCGCTTAACCGCGGTCATATCTCAAGACCAAATACTGCTTAATTTTCACCGCAGCTGTTTTTCTTTGGTGCTTTTTTTCCCAAGTGGTCATCGCCCTGCAAGTGAACAGCTTTGTTTTTATTATTTTTTGAGTGGCTTTGTTCTCTTTGCAGGCGCAGGTTGGTGCAACAAAGGTTGAAGAAGCTTCCATTCTCTTCTTTACAATGTTGAAATGCTTATGGAGGTGGTCATTTGAAAATTTATTTATTTTCACATCCTGCAGCCTCAGGTGAAACTGTGGCGTGAGGAGCGGAAAAAATATGTGCCCCAGTGTGCCCTTCTGAACACCTGCCCGATGACAGCAGGGTCTAATACACTGAATATTGTGCAGTGGAATTTTTTCCTTACATATTTCTTTACACTTTTTTCCCAGAAGTGGTTGCCCTTATCCTACAAAGTAATGCAACTAATGCTTTGCAGAAAGAAAAAAACAGTGACATAAGTTTGCTGCCTGATTTTCAAGCTATGCAACAGCTGAAATGCCCTGGGGACTATACCATGAAGCCTTCAGCAACACCCGCCGCGGCGGCTCAGTGGTTATGGCGCTCGGCTGCTGACCCGGAAGTAGCGGGTTCAATCCCGGCCGTGGCGGCGAAATTCAAGAGGCCCGTGTACTGTGCGATGTCAGTGCACGTTAAAGAACCCTAGGTGGTCGAAATTTGAGGAGCCCTTCACTATGGCGCCCCTCATAGCCTCATAGGGTACCATCTTTGAATTTGTGGATTTCATTAGCTTCAATCATTTCACGAGTTATTTTTGTTCTATTATCTGACAGCACTCGACACAAATAATAGAACAAAAATCACTCGTGAAATCATTGAAGCTCATGAAATCTATAGATTCAAAGATGAATGCGTAAGCGTTGCCTCAATAGCTCTATCTGATAAAGAACTACGTTTCCTTGATGAGAATAGAAAAACGTGCGCAGCTGGTCTTGTGCCACTGTAGACCTTTGCTCAGGAATTGTTAGTTTCGTCAATATGTTTTGTGTATCTGTCTTTTCATTTGAGATTGGTTGCCACTGTATTTAAGTAGTGGAAATCGCCTCAATAAACCAGTTGTAAGTTCAGCGCCGTGTCTGTGCACTTGTCACGTCCTTTGTACCCTGCGCTGCTGAAAAACTATGTCACACCAACTTGCCCAAGCTTCTACAGTATCATGTTTGCTACGTCATTGGCATACATTCCTCTCAGATATTTTTGGGGACACTGTGTTATATGTTCTTATAAGTAAACACAGGTTTTTATAATGCTGCTTTTCTTATTCTGAATATGCTGTTAACTAGTGTAACAACCCTGCTAGGGGCACGTTGTTTTACCCTCGTTGACTTTACGAAAAAGAAAAAAGATGACTCGGGGAAACTACCCGTGGAATCTTCCACGCACGCTCCCCTTGTGTCGGACCGTGAGACGCGACCGACGATGGACAAGATGACGAAAGGAAGCGGGCAGAAGCGCATTCCCGAGGACGAAGTAGCAGCGGACCTCCGTATCCTCCTCGCCCATTCCCACAGGGCTCAGCGTGCTATGTGCGGTGACTCTTCCGATCTGTGAACCGTGTGGTGAAAGCGGCGGAGCCTCAGTGTATTTAACCAGTGTCCCGAGTACGAACGGTCGCTCTGGGCCCTGACGACAAGGCTCATCCAGTTGCTCGACGCTATGAACTTTTAATTCTTGACTGTTTCCTCTTTCTGGTTCCTTTTACATTATGTAATCAAGTTTCATGAAAAGTGCCAGTAAACCCGTTTGTTTTTCGTTTTCCCAAGCTTTAAGTTCCATATTTCTTCAACCTGAAGGCTCGGACACGTTACCCAACAGAGCCCGGGTTCGAGTGAACCCCTGCGCCACAACAGTATGAAATGATTTACTTTTCACTGTTCAGACATTTTTACAGTTGAACATAGTCTCAGCAGATACTTTCTTGTTACACAGTACTCAGTACCATAAATAACTGTTTCATGAAAAGTATTTTCAACAAATCTGTTTTGCACTCATCTGCCCAAACGTTGACCTACAGCAGATGGATCTGAGAAAAACGCACCAAGACTTTCCTGCCACTCAATGTTATTTCACAATATCAGCATACGGTGATGCCAAGTTCAGCAATACATAGTACCAGAAATTGTTTGGCTGACTTCGCTACAAATGTATCACGCTGTCTTGCCATGCTGTTGCCAAATACAAGACATGTTAACCAGCTGTAGCATTAGTCGTTATGAGCAGGCAGTGGTAGTGAAAAACACAGTAAAAAAAGAGAGGGAGAAAGAGGCTATCAAATACGGATGCTTTGCTAAAGCATGTTGATGACCTCTGTTCACACTAGTTATGTCAAACTGAACGGGTAGCCGCGTTCACACTCATTTGAGGTGCTGAATTGAGCTGGGCTGGTCAGAAACGTGCTCATGGAGTGTCTTTATACGTTTATGAAAGCATCAACTGTACAGCAATTGTAAACGTTGTCACTGTCATTTTGGCTCAGGAGGGCTAATATTTTGGTGTGAAAATACTACTTCACGAGGTCTAACTGGCTCACAGAGTTAGTGTGAAGCTTGACCTTGAGGATAACCTTGGAAAACAAAATAAGTATTGCCGCGACTGGGATTCGAACCCGCGGCGGCGCGAGCAGATCAATTTCGCTGGCCTGTGCACGAGAGCACTATACTGCTGCCGTTGTTTTTTTTCTTTATTGCATGGAAGAACTTCTGTAGTAAGGAGGAAACTTCAATCAGACTAGTTCGCGTCTCAAGTTACCGGGCTGCCTAATATGTGCCCCCCATAGCCCTAACTCACCACTGCATCCCCATCAAAACATCAAAATTCAGGGAGGCACACACAAGCATCTAGGAACGGCAGCCAGCTTGGAGGTTCGTCGCGAGCAGCATATACACTCCTCACCAACGCACACTGTTCCCGAAACACAGATTTGGACGATCTTGGTGGCTCGGCATGTCTGTCCATCATACGGCTTTTCCAAAGACTGAATAGTCCCATCAACACAAACACGTCATAAGGCACAACAGAGTTTTTGTCAACAGGCAGAAATCTAATAGTGTATGGTGTAATTTCAATGTCCTTCTTAAGAGTTCGTTGTAGTATGTCCCAAAAGAACATGGCATCACGGCACAGGATGAAGCAATGATCAATTGTCTCAGGCACGTTACACAGACGACAATTCACATTCCAGGGTACAAACATCCCCTTGTCATTAAGAAATGTCTTGACAGGCAGCGTCGCTGTGTGTAGTTTGAAAAAGAACGTTTTAGCGGCTGCCTGAATGCACATCCGCCTAACACGCTTTAGAACACTGATGTCCAAAGACCCCAGATAAGGCTGCCGATACAATGGTGTTGGGAACAAAGACTCAGTGAGAGCCTGGGTCATCTGCTTTCTCGAGAGGCTATACAGGTAATCTAAAGAGATGCGCACAGTGAGAAAATTGAAAGTGTCAGCAACCTCCTTAAGAAATCCCCATAAAGTCCCCTCACGAGCCTGCACAGTCGGTGCGAATAATTAAGGCAAATGAAAACTAAGCCGCCTAATGAGCACAGCTACCAGAAACGGGTCGTTTGCCGATTTGAAAAAGAAAAAACGGGAAACGAGTTGATGCACGAACAGGTGAACAAGGCCCACTCCACCACCCTCTAAGGGAAGGAACAAGTTGTCACGCCTCATCGGCTCCCATTGAGAGCGCCAAACGAATGCTGCAAATATTCTATGTATTGCTTGCACCTTCCTCCTCGCACAATGCAGGAATTGAAGGACATACGCGAGCTTTGCAAACAAAAAATTTTTACAGACCTGTGCCCTCGCAAACATTGAGAGTTCCCTACCCATCCAAGCCTGTGTTTGCCGCCGTAGAGTTACAGTTTGTGAATCCCAGTAGGCTGTACTGTTGCGAACTTGGTGCAGCGGAACGCCTAGGTACTCAAGAGGGCTACAGTTCCAGCATATACCACCGAAGTGGCTTGGCCTAGTTCCCCAATGACCCAACCAAAAGCCTTTGGATTTCTCTAAATTAAGAGCCGCGCCTGATACATCGCAGAACTGTTTAGTCAAGTTTAGAGCCTCGAGTACACTCTTTTTGTCAGAACAAAAGAGGGCGACATCATCAGCGTAAGCTTAAACTTTAACTTCACATTGAGCCAGAGAGAAACCGCGGATAGCTGCGCTGTTAATTATACTGAGACAGAGGGGTTCCAGATATAGGGCAAACAACAATGGAGACAGTGGACATCCTTGACGAACAGATGCTTCTAGTGGTACTGGTTTCGTTAGCTCCTGATTAACAATAACCCTTGTATAGGAGTTCTTATAGCACAGTCTTATGCCTTTGAGCAAGACGTCACCAATATTTGCATACTCCAAGACCGCGAACAAGAAATCGTGCCGAACTTTATCAAACGCCTTAGCCAAGTCAATTTGAATCAGAGCTACTTGACCTATCTCATCTGATACTGTCTCTAATACTGAACGTGCAATATGGATATGTGTTTGAATACTGCGGCCTCTAATACCACAGACCTGATGCGGACCTATCAAGTCCATAATGACGAGCTGCAGACGACTGCTAAGAACCTTGGCAAAAATTTTGTAATCAACATTGCAAAGGGAAATTGGACGATATCCCTCAACAGTTTTCAACCGATTAGTATCTTTGCTTTTGGGAATTAATATTGTGTGCCCAGAATAAAAAGTGGGAGGCAGGACACCCACATCATAAGATGCTTTGAAAACTTCTATCAAAACAGGCACTAGGCAAGGCGAAAATGTTTTATAGAATTCGCTAGTAATACCATCTGGCCCAGGAGATTTCTGGCTCTGCAGGGCAGAAATGGCTGATTGAATTTCATCCAAAGTGATAGGTCCCTTCACTATAGCACACTTCTCATCATCAAGTCGAGGAAAGTTTCCGAGCAAGGAACTGTAATCGAAACCCTGACTTGGATCTTCGCAACTGCCAAACAGCTTCCGATAATAGTCGAAGAAAGCAGCAAGAATACCAGGCGCATCACTGTATGTGCAATCACCATATTGAATTTCCAATATTTCCTTCGCAAGAGCATTCTCTCTTTCATCACTCAGGGCCCGACGAGAAGGTTGCTCATCAAGAAACCTTCGGGACCTAGATCGTATCAAAGCCCCCTTATATCTGTCTGTCGCAAATTGTTGAAGCTGTGCTTTTACGTTATTAATCTCTTCGAGATAGGCACCCGGGCTTACCCTCTCTAGCTCATGTAGCTCCGTTAGGGTGCGCCCAAGCTCACGAAGGTGGTGTCTCTTCAGGAAAGCGATTCTTGCTGAGGCCTCAATTGCCAAGTTTTTGATCTCCTGTTTAAACAAGTCCCACTTTTGAAAAATGGAAAGATCACGGCGTGACCATACGTCCTTCAAACAAGTAGGTACAGCACGCTGAAAGATTTCGTCTGAGAGCAGACAGTTATTCATCTTCCACAACTCCCATCGAGGGTGAAGTACATGCCGAGTGTACTTTCCTATCTGAAGAGACACCATACAGTGGTCACTGAAGAAAATGGGCCGCACCCAGTAGCCAAACACACTTGCTAATGCGTCAACAGAAACGTAAATTCTGTCAAGGCGAGCATTAGAGGAAAACTGAAAATGAGTGAAATGTATACTGTCGCCTTTTTCCTGCCCCACATCCACAAGACTATATTCAGAAACCAAATCGGTAAGTAATGCAGCACTATGGTCGTATCTCTTACATACCACTGAACGGTCCTCATCCCTACAAACGCAATTAAAATCTCCCAACAAAATAATTTTGCGGTCCGTGCACAAATGTTCAAATAATGACAGAAAAAAAAACCTTCTATCGCGCTGCTTTGTGGGGGCATAAACACAAATAATCCGCTCCTGTACACCTTAAATTGTGAGATCACAGCATATAAGTCGCCCCTCGTCATCTATGCAATAAGACATGGCTGTCATCTCTAGCGTGTTCGCCAGGAATAGCATACAACCTCCGGATAAGCCTCTCGCGTGGCTAACAATAATGCTGTATTCCGACAAAAAAGGCTCAAGAGCAGCTGCTGTCTCTTCATCAGAGGACAACTTTGTTTCCTGGATAGCAGCTACACACACACTCCATTTCTTTAAGAGATGCCGTACCTGCTGTTGCCTCCTCCGATTACGCATACCCCTAACGTTAAGGGTAGCGACTTGATATGCTGCGACGCTCGCCATTTTGGTGCCAGTCTTAATAAACACCATCCCCTGGAATGTGGTGGCCCGCCGCCAAATTGGCGGCCTCTCGGGCAGACATCGCCCTCCTCTTTAACACCACCCTTCCCGTGGCCTCTACACATTGTGCCTTCTGGTTAGCGCCATCAATACACACCTCGTCAGCATCTGCAGGACGTTTCAAAGGTGCGGTGCTGTCCATGTCTTCCTCTGAGACAGCCAAGGCCTCGGCCCACGAACCCGAGGGGAGCAGATCACTCGCTGCCACACTGACAGCCGACAGAGAACCTGACACGCCAGAGATCGACGCCACACACGTCTCACCGTTACCCTCCAACGACGAAGCAGAATCAGCATCAGAGGAGGATCGGCGAGCATTTACTGGCTGTATCGCCTCGACTGACTCCACAGGAGGCATATCCGGACGTTGACCTGTGGCAACGAGGTGTTCCTGTGCAGCAAGCACAGCAGTTTCTGTAACACTCACGGGGGGGCCCGGGTCCGGCGGTTTTCGTCCTGGAGGCGTGGATGCTAGATGGCCAGTCGCTTCATATTCCGTGTTGTTTTGAGGTGTTGAAGTCTTCTGTTCCCCATCTATACGATGCTCATGACTTAGTTCTCCGGTCGCGTCCACAACCTCAGACACATCCATAATGTGTTCTGATGCCGCGTCATCTTCCCGTGACCACTGGCCTTGACGCAGCCTGTCAGCGTAACTCAAGACACAGTTCTCCGCAGTATGGCCAAAGCGTCGGCACTGAGTGCATCGAGGCGTGCGACACTGGCGCCGGACATGTCCAACCCGGCTACATCGGAGGCACAGTGGAGGTCTCCCTGGGATAAGGACTAATGCCTGCACTCCATAAACATTAAGTGTGCGTGGAATGGTGCTAGCTGACACTCCATCCTTGAGTGTGAGGGAGAGTTCACGGTTCGCCGTTTCCATATGCTCCATCTCTGGGCACCGCCACTTTTCACGCTCCACAGACTGGACCGTGCCATAAGGCTCTAATGCTTCCACAATCCTCCGGTGTTCCATATAGCGGGGAAGCCAAAGGAGCTAAACCTTGACGTTCTTAGTATCCGGGTCAAACACCATGCACCGCAGTCCTTTGACAGGAAACTCCGCTTTGTTAACAAGCTTCTGTTTGGAAGAACTACTCTCGCAGGTAACCATCCACACGTGGCTCATTTGGTATTGATCAATGCACAAAATTTCCCGGAGATCCAATATCTGTGCGAGTGCGTCACGGAAGTCAGGTGCTCGGTACGGGCGACCCTTAAGGCCAGCATGCAGGAAAACGGTATTAAGGACAACATTACCGGTTGGCAATCGGGGAAGGACAACTTTGTACGAGTCCGTAGTGTCCTGAGACGTCGGTAGACCTCGGCCAACGGCCGATGCGCTGTTTCCAGCATGGAGCATGTTGAAGCACAGCCGCTGCCGTAGACGACCCCGGCTCACGTTAAACTGCAACACACGCTCGCGCTGTGTATTGCATGTCGTAGTCTTCCACCAACAAACTCCTCTAGAACTAATCTCGTCGCCAGAAGTGCCGACAACCTAGCAGAGCAAAACCAAGAGACTACCAGGCTAAACACGTGCTTTCACACATACGCTCGGTTTAACTACGTTAAAACCCTATCAATCGCCCCCCCCCCCCTTGTGTGGTACCCGTTTACTACACAGGGTCAGTGGCTGAGCTCGCGGACTGCGCTCAGTATTTCTAAGAAAATTAACTGTGTGAACTCGCTTAATTGAACAGGTCAGGACTGAAGAGATCAATTTCTAACCGCGCCACATGGAGGTACTATCCGCAGGCAAAATTTACGAGGTGGGAGTGTACGGGGAAGAAGAAGAAGATTGGTTCTTGGGAAAACGAAATGACACAGTATCTGTCTCGCATCTTGGCGGACAACTGAACCGTGCCGTAAGGGAAGGGGTAAAGGAGAGACTGAGAGAAGAAAGGAAGAAAGATCTGGCGTAGTGTACGGCTCCGGAATAATTTCGACCACCTAGGGATGTTTAACGTGCACTCACATCGTACAGCACGCGGGCGCCTTTGCGTTTGGCGTCCATCGATAACGCGGCCAGCGCAGTCGGGGTCGAACCCGGGTACTCCGGCACAGTTACCAAGCGCCACGTAAGCCAATCGCTCGAAGTGTCTGAACGAGGGGACTTGCATTCGCCACACGCTGGTAGCATTTTAAAGCACTAGGTCGCGAGGAAGCCCCACAATAACTTTTCTTCCCCGAGAACACGCACCCCAATAACTTTTGCTCCTGGTGGTACATACATTTACGCGGTATGAACTCGACTCTGTCCGATAGGATTACGCAGCAGTAAAAGCCTCCGAAAAGAAAAGTGACGATAAGGTACCTCAACTGCTGTTTTTCCAAAAATTAGTACAGTACTAACGAAGGCCGTGTAGGTAGCCGCGTGCACGGAAAGCTCACCTGATCTGGCTCCAACGTGTCATACTTGAACACTGCAGCAAAACTTTTTTGCTTGCGCTTAAAAATGCACTCAGTGTTACAACAAACGCAAGAAGAGCACCAATCCAGCCACAGATACAAACGACCCGCGGCACGCAGGGTGATGCTGATGTCGATTTGCAGGCCGTCACAGGCAGATGGCGCTACAACGCTATCTACGAAATGAACGTTTTCTGCAACTGATAAGAAATGCGCTGGAAACATGGCTCAGAATAATTAAGAAATGACACCACAATAGCACCATAAAAACAATGAAAGATGACAGCAAAAATAACAAAAATACAGAATCTAGACAAAACTGCCAACCGTAAAATCAAAACCGAAACTCTGCAAAGAATGCACTCGGAAGGTAACTTCAATTTTTTTTTTGTCATCGAAGCGCGTTGACCTACAGCTGCACCAACTTGAGTCTAATTTCAAAGCGTGAAAATGTTATTCCTAAAACCGGCACCATTTTTTTCCTCCACAGACTGGACCGTGCCATAAGGCTCTAATGCTTCCACAATCCTCCGGTGTTCCATATAGCGGGGAAGCCAAAGGAGCTAAACCTTGACGTTCTTAGTATCCGGGTCAAACACCATGCACCGCAGTCCTTTGACAGGAAACTCCGCTTTGTTAACAAGCTTCTGTTTGGAAGAACTACTCTCGCAGGTAACCATCCACACGTGGCTCATTTGGTATTGATCAATGCACAAAATTTCCCGGAGATCCAATATCTGTGCGAGTGCGTCACGGAAGTCAGGTGCTCGGTACGGGCGACCCTTAAGGCCAGCATGCAGGAAAACGGTATTAAGGACAACATTACCGGTTGGCAATCGGGGAAGGACAACTTTGTACGAGTCCGTAGTGTCCTGAGACGTCGGTAGACCTCGGCCAACGGCCGATGCGCTGTTTCCAGCATGGAACATGTTGAAGCACAGCCGCTGCCGTAGACGACCCCGGCTCACGTTAAACTGCAACACACGCTCGCGCTGTGCATTGCATGTCGTAGTCTTCCACCAACAAACTCCTCTAGAACTAATCTCGTCGCCAGAAGTGCCGACAACCTAGCAGAGCAAAACCAAGAGACTACCAGGCTAAACACGTGCTTTCACACATACGCTCGGTTTAACTACGTTAAAACCCTATCAATCGCCCCCCCCCCCTTGTGTGGTACCCGTTTACTACACAGGGTCAGTGGCTGAGCTCGCGGACTGCGCTCAGTATTTCTAAGAAAATTAACTGTGTGAACTCGCTTAATTGAACAGGTCAGGACTGAAGAGATCAATTTCTAACCGCGCCACATGGAGGTACTATCCGCAGGCAAAATTTACGAGGTGGGAGTGTACGGGGAAGAAGAAGAAGATTGGTTCTTGGGAAAACGAAATGACACAGTATCTGTCTCGCATCTTGGCGGACAACTGAACCGTGCCGTAAGGGAAGGGGTAAAGGAGAGACTGAGAGAAGAAAGGAAGAAAGATCTGGCGTAGTGTACGGCTCCGGAATAATTTCGACCACCTAGGGATGTTTAACGTGCACTCACATCGTACAGCACGCGGGCGCCTTTGCGTTTGGCGTCCATCGATAACGCGGCCAGCGCAGTCGGGGTCGAACCCGGGTACTCCGGCACAGTTACCAAGCGCCACGTAAGCCAATCGCTCGAAGTGTCTGAACGAGGGGACTTGCATTCGCCACACGCTGGTAGCATTTTAAAGCACTAGGTCGCGAGGAAGCCCCACAATAACTTTTCTTCCCCGAGAACACGCACCCCAATAACTTTTGCTCCTGGTGGTACATACATTTACGCGGTATGAACTCGACTCTGTCCGATAGGATTACGCAGCAGTAAAAGCCTCCGAAAAGAAAAGTGACGATAAGGTACCTCAACTGCTGTTTTTCCAAAAATTAGTACAGTACTAACGAAGGCCGTGTAGGTAGCCGCGTGCACGGAAAGCTCACCTGATCTGGCTCCAACGTGTCATACTTGAACACTGCAGCAAAACTTTTTTGCTTGCGCTTAAAAATGCACTCAGTGTTACAACAAACGCAAGAAGAGCACCAATCCAGCCACAGATACAAACGACCCGCGGCACGCAGGGTGATGCTGATGTCGATTTGCAGGCCGTCACAGGCAGATGGCGCTACAACGCTATCTACGAAATGAACGTTTTCTGCAACTGATAAGAAATGCGCTGGAAACATGGCTCAGAATAATTAAGAAATGACACCACAATAGCACCATAAAAACAATGAGAGATGACAGCAAAAATAACAAAAATACAGAATCTAGACAAAACTGCCAACCGTAAAATCAAAACCGAAACTCTGCAAAGAATGCACTCGGAAGGTAACTTCAATTTTTTTTTGTCATCGAAGCGCGTTGACCTACAGCTGCACCAACTTGAGTCTAATTTCAAAGCGTGAAAATGTTATTCCTAAAACCGGCACCATTTTTTTCCTGTCCGAGTAGCGACAGCGCCTGCGTCACGGCAGCGGCAGATCTGCCAGGCATGAGAAGTATTCAAGCAGAAATTTACACGCTACACATGTACATCGTAGGTCTAGATACTCTTTCACGAATTAAATGCTCTCTCGTAACCGAAACAAGATTGGTTTTTGTTCCATAGCGTGCACTGCCATCAGACAGTACACGGGCCTCTAGCATTAAAGGGACACTGAGGAGAAATTGAAGTTGGCTTGTATCGATAAAATAGCAGCTCCTGATCACAAAAACGCCACTCTTACTGAAAACAAAGCTCTTGTAATGTAGAAAATAGCAAGAACCAAAATACAGGTGTCGCCGCCACAGGCCAATCTCGCAAGTACAAGCGTGATGACTTCCTAGGACAAGAGGCGCCGCCATGGAGGAACTTTCCTTACTTCATGGAAGCCACGAATCTCTAAGGCAGGCAACGGAAGGTTGCGCACCGCACCTCTAGCTGTCAGAAATCACGGAGTCTGCGTTTACGTCCCGTATCACGTCACTCCGTTCTGAGACTTCATAAGAGTTGCCGTGGCGTCATAAGAGTTCCCTGAGTTTGAATCAGAGCGGCGGGAAAAACTTCTTCATCTTCGAATCCAAATTTCTTTGAAATAAATGCATCTTTCGCGCCCGGACAAGCGGCAAAAAAGCCATGAAATGCCGAACTATCAGATTTTGCTAACAAAAAAAGAATGATAGAGTTCTCCTCAGTGTCCCTTTAACGCCTCAATCGGAATGCGACAGCCGCATCGGGATCGAACCTGCGTCTTTCGGGTCAGGAGCCGAGCACAATAACCACAGCAGCGGCTGAACGGTGGTGCTGGCATTCATGGAGGTACATGGAAGATATTGCGAAGCTATTATGATTGTGCAGTCTCAACCCCTTTTCTCGAGGCGTCAAATCTCGTTTCACAATTGTACGGGTAAAGATTCCAGGCTGAGATAAGCCGCGTTTACAAGAATATAGCAGTGCCGCACCGCATATTTCGCGGACACGACACGCCACTATTCACATATGTACTATCGGGCACAAAAGTTTGCGGGACGAGAGTTCTTGGAAAAACGTTTATTGCAGCTCCACCTTGCTAGTCAGTCGCCAGATAGTGTATGAAGTATACTAAAGAGCGCTTGCCTAAGGTGGCCTAGGTTGGCAATTGTCTGGGCCCTTGGAAAGTTTCGAGTTTATCATAATGGCCGTCCTTTTGACGTGGTCACCAACCACGCTAAAAGATCCATCCGGTCACCTGCCATGGCTCCATGGGCATCCATCTACAAGAATATAACATACGTGTCGAATATCGGTCGGGCGGCAAGCACCATGATGCTGATGCCTTGTCCCGCTCCCCGCTGTTGGCCGAGCTTGCCAGCCTCTCTGCTCTCGAATCCGCTGCGCCTTCGCTCAACACCTGCGACATGACTTCTGAGCAGCGTAAAGATCACTGGATTGCCTCTCTTCTTGACTTTCTCTCTGCCCCATCTACGGCCCCAGCGTACCGCACGTGGAAAATTTGTAAATTGTAGGATTTAACATACAAAAACAACCCGCCAGCTAGAAGGGTCGCCTTATTGGAGGGCTCCGGATTAATTTCAAGCACGTAAAGAAGACTGAAGAGGCATACACTTAACGCAATGTGACCATGCTGCCTCGAGAACTTTTGCATTGGCTGTCAGAAGAAAAAGGTCAAGGGCTATCCCGAGCTGTTTCCTGCGTAGTGTCTCATGGTGTCAGTAGCTTCAAACCATTTACCTAAAGAGAGCTAATTGATCAATAGCTCAGAGCGAGACTAACACCGTTCTTGCTTCAGGTTGTTGATCAATTCGACCTCACCATGACATCTGCTAGGCATCCTGGTTAGCTTAAATGTAGTGTGACTACCCAGGCAAGCAGTGGTCCCTGGTTTTATCCCCAGACTAAGAAGACTTTTCCTTCAGCTGCAAAGCTTCTGAGAAAGCTGTCTAGCTTTGCTCTGCAACCGTATAACTGCGATCAAGTAGAAACTCATGAGTAATTCCAGCCTAATTGAAATTCACTTCGCCTCTAGTGTTTCCCTTAAACACTTTGGAGTACATTGTGAATGTGCATTCCAAGAGCATTTTCCATTCCCCAATATTATCATCGCCCTAAAACAGTTAGCAATCTGAAACTCAAAACAAAACAAGAGGCTCCATGCTGACACTGTCAACAGGAATTTTCTATTCAGTCTTTAAGAATATATGCATATTATTGTAACGATATTTTTGGTACAGCATTGTGTACACAGACTGAGGACACAAATCAATCGCACTCTCACTTTACAAATCCATTCAGTGCCTCTCACGATGAACCTTCATGTCTACTCTTTGGTTATAAGAGTGTTTTTGCTGCAATGCTGCCTGCATTACCTATTCCTTTCCAATTTCCTATTCTTCTTTTGCCAAGGCTGTGGGTGGAGTCTCATTGCACCTGTTTCAGTTAATAGGTATATTTAGCGGGTTATTAGCTGCAGTCCACAGATTGTTTGAAATTACTTTCCTTGCATTGGAATAAAATGTAGCAGGAAGCTTTTAGATAACTGGATTCTTATGCTGCAAACCTTTTGGGCCTAACATGTGCTTTCTGGCAGTTTCTCAGGGTCATCCTTCTGAATTTTTGGAGTACTCTGAAACAGGATTAGAGACAATGTTAGATAATGCTTTGTGCAACATGCATGGAAGCAACTTCACATTTTTTCGCCGTGGCTGCAATGCTAGAAGGATGGCCTAGAGCATGAACTAACACATGCTAACGTTTTGAGTTTAGGTTCCCTGTTGGGCTCCCTAGAAACTATATGCTTGCTGCATGAAGTCGAGGGTTGGGCGGAAACCTGTCTGATCGGGGCTGTACGTGGAGAATGCAGAACACCGAGCAAAATAAAATGAAGTCCTAAATGACGTTTCAGTTCCCACACGGGAGCCTTGTTCACAAACAGGTGCAGACGTGTAAGGCTGGCTATTTAAGCTTGAAAATGTGCCCTAGGCAGCGGGCGTATTCATTAGGAAGTGCCTCGTCAGTGCGATTAAGAGTGTGTGTGGTTGTCTGAATCATTAAGGATTCTAGACCAAGGCAGCTGTGGAGTTCTCTTCTGTTTTCAAAATGCACGCGTTGCTGAATCTATAAGATGCTGCTTGCTTTCAGAATTTTCGACGAGTGCATTTGACGAAGCTTTCTTGTTTGCAACGTCATACTGGTGTTGTCTCAACCTTTCAATGAAGTTTCCGCTTTCACCCACATGCACATGGTTTTACAGTCTCTGCACGGTATACTGTACACTACGCTCGGAATTTTTTTTTCGTGCGGACAACAGCTCTATACCTGGCTTGAAAAGTGATGATATTCTAAAGTCTCGTTTTTATTCATTATTCTCAGCAATCACTGTCTGCAACTGTCTGTTAACAATCATCACATCATCTAGTACAGAAGCATCATTCCATAAAAGGTTGAAAAAATGTGTACTTTTTAATTACCTTCATTTGCCATGCCAATGAACCTTGTATTTATTGTGTATGGCTTTTATTGCTTGAGTGCTTTTGTATAGTATTGTGTTCTCTTTTTGCCATGTTCCTTAATGAGTGCAAAAATTGAGCATACTTAATCTAAATTTTTGTTGTGATTGTTAATTCCTGCTGCACCTCTTTTCCGATATGTAGTTGCTATCTGCCATATGTTTAATATGCGTCATATATACAATTAATAACAGGAGGTCCCCCTGACAGTTTCTACTCGGGGCCTCCTCCTCTACTAATTTATTTACCTCATGCCTGAACTAGTTCGATTATGATCCATAGCGCAGCAACAAAACAGGGGACAAACACAAGCGCTAATACCAATACGCATACCCACTAGCCCGAACCATCACCTTGCTAGTTTTTGAATGAACAATAATGTATGTCAAACAAAACTTTGCAGTGGTTATTCGTCATCTGCATGCCGTCTTGCTTACATACTGTTAGATTCACACCGCTTGCTAAGATAGACCGCATGCTGGAGGTCAGATTTTGAGTTAACGGGATTAGTATATTATTCCAAGATGTTAATTAGGCCAAGGTATTTGGTCCTGATGATATTCCTCCAGTGTAATTCACAAATTGTGTATGATTCACCTACTCTGCTAAATGTTTTGCAAACTCTTCACATCACCTTTTCAAGAAAGTGCTGTAATCACTTCGATAGGTACAGAGTTAATCATATTACTTTAAGAACAAGCAATAAATTTATGTTTAGGAGTGCTTTTTATCTCAGGCCTTGGATTAAGCATGTGAATTACATTTGGAATGAAGCAGGCATCAGTTCCGGGTTTATTACAGTAGAGATTCGGTCATTTGCAAAGTGATTTCAGAATACAGCTTATAGTCAAGTCTGATCTAAACATGAGTATGGATGTGTTTGTTGCGATTTGCATACATGGCCACTTATAAGTAAATTGAAAAAAAATTCACAACAGTGCTGCTTGATTTCCACCGGGAAATCGAAAACAGTAACTCAGAATGACGGAGCAAATATTGCAAACTGAAATAGAAACAGCAGCAGAACGACCACGGGAAAAATCTTTGATTAAAACCTTTCTACAATATTTACTTGCTAAAACTGCTGTAAACTGTGAGAAATATACTCAACCAACAACTTAACTACATATTGAAGCATTTAAAGGTAAAATAGCTTTCAATAAAGGGTGATGTTTTCCCTTCTTCTGCTTTTTACCTATCCTAGAGTAGAACAGCTCAGTGTCAAGTACTGTTCATATATTATCCAATGGTGCTTTCTTCCATGAATTCAATGAGTAGACAGTTTTTTTTTCAACATTTTTAACTCCTTGGATGCTATGGTGTGGTGCAAGTAACTCTTAAAAAATATATTGATGTTCAGAGAAGTAGCCACCTTTTTTTTATTCTGAGGACACTAGATAAGCTCCAAGCCATCGAAGGGGGCTCACTACACAACATCAAAAGAGTCATTATGCATTGGAGAAAAGGAGCAAGCACATAAACCAAGCATGGAAAGCAGGTCTCTAAGTGAGAGAAGCTTGCACATTCAGAAGCAGTATCACTTATGTTTAGGACCTACCAGATCACAGATTGCAGAAGATATGTGGATGCCACATCGAGCTCAGATTAGGCACAGAGCATTGGATGCAATATTAATAATGACTACTGTTTGCACTCTGAATAATTTATTTAGGGGAGGTTGTGCTTAGTGGGATATTTCGCTTCCTGTGCCCGATGTTAAGATAAGACAGCAAGTATATGCCATCGTGAAACAGTTTGCAACAGTGTCTAAATTAAAGAAATGATGTTACAGCCCAATGCACTGTTCTAGGTTACTTGAAACAATTGTCACTTCTGCTCCTTTATTTCAGTTTCGCCTGAACTTGGCTGCAGTGTCTGTTTTGGCAACATTGCACGTGTCGGGAACGGGCGTTGGCAACACTGAACTTGGCTGCAGAGTCTTTTTTGGCAACATTGCACTTGTCGGGAACGGGCGTGGGCAACGCTGCACTTGGCTGCAGCGTCTGTTTTGGCAACATTGCACTTGTCGGGAACGGGCGTTGGAAACACTGAACTTGGCTGAGCGTCTGTTTTGGCAACATTGCACTTGTCGGGAACGGGCGTTGGCAACACTGAACTTGGCTGCAGCGTCTGTTTTGGCAACATTGCACTTGTCGGGAACGGGCATGGGCAACATTGGGCTTGTCTGCAGCGGCTAGCAAACGGAAATACGCAGGCGGGTGCGCTGCCTATCTAGTGTGCGACGGAACGCACTCACCGTTACAGACGCCAGGCCGCATCTAGTTTCCCGTTACACCACAGCTTTCGCTCTCTAACATGATTTAGCCGTAGTTAAACCGCAGGTAATTTTTTTCATCCTAAAGTGCTGACAAGCGAACGAGGAGGTCTGAAATAATACTTCTGGCTTCCTCTATGGGGATGAATTAACAGGTGTAGTTTTACAGACAGGATTTGTGCATGCACTTCAATGGAGCAAACTTTTCTGGTGGACTTCGGCAAATGTGGAGCTCATAATAACCACAACAAAAATAACCCTAAACTATAGCCCGTTCACAGTGGAACAGTATGGCACGCATGATACAGTATCAGTGAGATCCCTGCTCGGCGCGCGATGGTCTTTGTCTAGACCGCACACCGAATATGTGTCGCGGAAACAGTGCGAAGAAAACAGCGCGAAGAAGCCGACGAGAAGCGCGCTAATAAAAAGGGAGCCCACGTTCAAAACGGCTGCAACGTCTTCTCGCGTGAGGTTGTCAAGGCAGCGATTATTGTGCAGGAGGATCTGGTTTGAAACTTCACTTCTGCTTAGACTGGCTGTTCCGACAGTGGCTTCGTCTTGGGGAACGATGTCTATCAGGAAAGATTGCACTGTGAGGCTAACGAAGACCTCCGACCATTGCAAGAATGGTTCACCGGTGATGTCGAAGCACCCGCCGCTGTGGCTCAGTGGTTAGGGCGCTCGACTACTGATCCGGAGTTCCCGGGTTCGAACCCGACCGCGGCGGCTGCGTTTTTATGGAGGAAAAACGCTAAGGCGCCCGTGTGCTGTGCGATGTCAGTGCACGTTAAAGATTCACAGGTGGTCGAAATTATTCAGGAGCCCTCCACTACGGCACCTCTTTCTTCCTTTCTTCTTTCTCTCCCTCCCTTTTCCCTTCCCATACGGCGCGGTTCAGGTGTCCAACGATATATGAGATAGATACTGCGCCATTTCCGTTCCCCAAAAAGCAGTTATGTCGAAGCAGAAGATCGCTTGTCGTCTTGCAGAGGTCCTCAGCGAGGTTCGCTGCGCCCGTAGAAACGCGTGCACAGTTATGTTCTCAGACAGCTCTTCTGCTGGGCAAGTTCTTAACGAATTCATTGCATAAGTGTATTGTCGTATTGAATTAATAAGTGTGGGCCTTTGGTGCGTTCGAAGAAAACGCACAGCTTCGCATCTGTGAGCCCATGAACGCAGATATTCTCAATATTGTCAGCGATAAACGGTCAAAGCACTCAAAGCCAGGTTTAATTAGACGTGCTACGCATCCAAGACAGCAGGGAGCTCGTGCGAGGAAGACGAAAACCTCTAGCCCCTCGAGAGCGCAAGGCATGGCAAGTCCCATCTAAAACAGTTCGGCCGCGGCATGGCGCCACTGGATTGGTTGGGACTGTGGCATTACTCCCGCTCTCTGAAGGGCAACGACTCGGTGCCGCAACAATGAGAAGCACGAAGACATGGGACGGCGCATGTGTCTGGCGGCTGGTGTGGACAGGCCTCAAGTGATAGCGGGCGTGGTACGGCTTCATCGGTGCGACATGGAGAACTTCGGGGGTCGGCCGTCTAGAAGAGCGAACTGTACCCTGGGGAAGAACTTCATAGTTCACGTCACTGACTTGGCGGAGTACCTCGTAGGGGTCAAAATATCGGCGTAGAAGCTTTTCGCAGCGCCCACGCATGCGTATTGGGCTCCAAACCCAGACTTTTTCGCCGGTGCGGTAACTAACAGATCGGTGGCAGAGGTTATAGCGGCGAGCGTCGAGGGCTTGCTGGTGCCGGATGCGCTGTCGGGCGAGTTGGCGGGCGGCCTCAGCGTAACGAACAAATTGGGCAGCACCCATATCAGAGGGGGTGGCGCTAGCTGGAAGCAGCACTGTTTCCTGCATGGTTGTGGTTTCGCGACCATGCACCAAACGAAATGGAGTGAAGCGTGTCGTTTCTTGCAGTGCAGTGTTATAGGCAAATGTGACGTAAGGGAGTATGGCGTCCCAGATGTGGTGGTCTGCGTCAACATACATGGAAATCATGTCAGCGATCGTCTTGTTGAGCCGTTCGGTGAGGCCGTTCGTTTGAGGGTGGTAAGCAGTTGTCTTGCGGTGACTGGTGCCGCTCAGGCGCATAACCTCCTGCGTAAGGGTCGAGGTGAAGGCCGTTCCTCTGTCAGTTAAAACGATGGCGGGTGCACCGTGACGAAGCACAATATTTTGAACGAAAAAGTTCGCCATTTCGTCAGCGGTACCACGAGGGAGAGCTTTAATTTCACAGTACCGGCTGAGGTAGTCGGTGGCGATCACATTGTAGCGGTTACCCAGCGAGGACTCCGGAAATGGGCCCAATAAGTCCATGCCGACTTGGTGGAAGGGGACTTGTGGCGGATTAATAGGCTGCAGTAGTCCGGCTAGTTTAGTCGGCGGCGTCTTGCGACGTTGGCACTCACGGCAAGTTCTGACGTAACGCTGGACAATTGAAGCAACCCTGCGCCAGTAGTACTTTTGGCGTATCCGCGCCAAAGTGCGAGAAAAACCCATGTGACCAGAATATAGGTCATCATGGCACGCCTGTAGAACTTCGTCGCGCAAGGCCGCAGGTACGACGAGCAGATAGGCAGCTTCCTTCGGGTTGTAGTTTTTCTTATACAGAACGCCATCGCGCAAACAGAATGACGACAGTCCACGTGAGAAGATTCGTGGGGGTGACGCAGCGCTTCCTTCAAGATACTCAATAAGAGGCCGTAGTTCATTGTCGTCCCTTTGGTATTGAGTGAGGACGGACGTGGAGATGGCGCCGAGAAAAATAGAATCGTCGTCGGGATCAGCTCGGTTGTCCTTGATAGGAGCACGAGACAGACAGTCGGCATCACTGTGCTTCCTACCGGACTTATAAACGATGGTGACCTCGAACTCTTGGAGGCGAAGGCTCCAGCGTGCAAGCCGTCCCGAGGAATCTTTGAGGCTCGCCAGCCAACACAGTGAGTGGTGGTCACTGACGACCCTGAAAGGACGGCCATATAAGTACGGGCGAAATTTGGTCACTGCCCACACAACGGCCAGGCATTCTTTTTCGGTGGTGGAATAGTTTGCCTCAGATCGTGACAAGGTGCGGCTCGCGTATGCGATTACACGTTCGAGACCATCCTGCCACTGCACAAGGACCGCAGCGAGGCCGATGTTGCTGGCTTCTGTGTGCAGTTCAGTCGCGGCTGACTCGTCGAAGTGTCCAAGGATGGGCGTACTTTGGAGACGAGTTCGGAGGTCTTCAAAAGCCTTCTGTTGTTTCAGGCCCCAGAAGAACGGTTCGGAATCTTTCGTGAGGCGGGTGAGGGGCTCAGCGATCTGGGGGTTCGGCACAAAACGACGATAATAGGCGCAGAGACCCAGAAAGCGGCGCACGCTTCGCTTATCGGTGGGCACAGGAAAAGCAGCCACGGCGGCTGTCTTATCGGGGTCAGGGCTAACCCCTTTAGCACTCACGATGTGGCCCAAAAACTTCAACTCTTCGAAAGCGAAGTGGCACTTGTCGGGCTTCAGGGAAAGTCCGGCCGACCGAATTGCTTCGAACACAGCGCGCATGCGTCTCAGGTGCTCTTCAAACGAATCAGAGAAGATGACAACGCCATCAAAGTACACGAGACAGGACTGCCATTTCAGATCGGCAAGAACGGTATTCATCATTCGCAGGAAGGTTGCAGGAGCCGAGCACAGGCCGAAAGGGAGCACCCGGAGTTCGTACAGACCGTCCGGTGTAATAAAGGCGGTCTTCTCCCGGTCGCGTTCGTCAACTTCGATTTGCCAATAGCCTCCGCGTAAATCTAGCGATGAGAGGTACTTGGCGTGGCGCAGCCGATCCAGGGAGTCATCAATGCGCGGCACAGGATAAACATCTTTTTTTGTGACTTTGTTTAAACGTCGGTAATCAGCGCAGAACCGTAGGGTTCTATCTTTCTCTGCTACTAGAACAACAGGCGACGCCCACGGGCTCGTCGACGGCTGTATCACGTAGTCCTGGAGCATTTTTTGAACTTGGCGGCGAATGGCATCACGCTCCTTTGAAGAGACCCGGTAAGGCGGCTGACATAACGGCCGCTGGTTGGCGTCGACTATAATTCGGTGCTTAGTGAGCGGTGTCTGCCTAACCTTAGAGGTCGAGGCGAAGCAGTCACAGAAAGAATGGATAACGCTTTCGAGGCAGCGTTTCTGATTAGACGGTAGGTTCGGGCTCACGTCAGTTTTTATGGGAGTGGTCGGTGCCTCCACTGATGCCGAGGCTTCGGACAAAGCGTGCTGTCCCGTGAATTCGCCGAGTTCTTCGAAATACGCAATAAGTGTTCTGCCCGTCAAACAATGAGGTTCACAGCCAAAATTGGTTACCAAGAGCTTAGTTCGGCCATTATTCAGCTCGACAATTCCATGAGCAACACAGACTTGCCGACCAAGGAGCAGCGACATGTGGTCCAGACCAAGGGGTCAGCACCTTTCTGAGGGCCGTAGCTAGCCGACTGCTCATTACAGAAAAGTCAGCGCCGGTGTCCACAAGTGCGGTCACATCACGATTATCAGCGATTACTGGGATTTCGGCAGACACCAGTTGGTCACAGCACGTCGTTGTCGTTGAGGTCGTCGGGTGAGGTCGTCGTCGGTCGTATCGTAGCCGCGAATCGTCGGGTGGAGGCTCTTGACTTGATCCAATAGCGGCGGCCCTACCTCCGGGGGACGCCGTCTTCAGTTTTCCCGATGTGGGGACGCGCCTCTGAACTGGCTAGAAAAAGACGGGCGGCTTGGCGAAGAAAACCGCCTTGGGGATGGCGAACGGGACTGGCGTCGCCGCGATGTCGTTGGCTGCACGTTATCGGACAGATACTGCTCGATGTTCCGCTGCCGTTCTCCGTAGCGTGGTCGAGGTGCGTCAGGTGAAAACCCCCTTAAGCCCATTCTGCGGTAGGGGCAGTTGCGGAGGATGTGGCTGGGCTCCCCACAGTGGTAGCAGAGCGGCCTATTGTTTGGCGTACGCCAAACGCGCGTTTCCTCATGGTGGACAGGGGCTCCTGTGGTACGACGGGTACAGCTGCAGTTGGGTACCGCAGTGAAGGCACAGGAGTGACGGGAGAAAATGCTTGACTCACTGGCCCAGGACGACTTTGTAGTGCTTGACTGTATGTCATCACATAGGGCGCTGGCTGCGGAGCTGGTGGCGACTGAACAGCTCGCCGGACTTCACCTCGGACCACGTCCGGTATGGCAGCGACGCTTGCCTGTGGAGCTTCGAAGCGAATTTTCTCGAGTTCTTCGCGCACCAGGCTCCTCACAAGCTCTCGAAGCTCCTCAGTGGGTAACGACGTGGGCGTGCAGTGGTGAGCGGCTGCTACACTAGCCTGACGGCCGTAGTGTGCGCCCCGTTCATGCAGAGAACGCTCCATGTTTGTTGCCTCCTTGGCAAAGTCGGCCGCCGTTCTTGGCGGGTCACGTACCAGTCCGGCAAACAATTGCTCTTTGGCGCCGCGCATTAGGTGGCGTACCTTCTTGTCCTCGGGCATAGCAGGGTCGGCGCGATTGAAGAGTCGCGTCATTTCCTCGATGAACATTGCGACGCTCTCGTTCGGCTGCTGCGACCTCCATTGCAAGGCGATTTCAGCCTTCTCCTTTCGTTCGCTGGTGTTGAACGTGGCTAAGAGCTCTCGGCGGAAGATCTCCCAGTTAGTGAAGGAAGCTTCGTAGTTCTCATACCACGTCTTGGCCGAGTCCTGTAGTGTGAAGTACACGTTCCGCTATTTGCGCTCGCCGTCCCACTCGTTGAAGCCCGCCACATGGTCAAAGCTGGCCAACCAGTCTTCGACGCCATCAAACCGCCCACTATGGAATGATGGGGGCGACCGAGGTGTGTGAAGGACAAACGGCGGGGCATTCCCGGAATGCTGACCTGTCTGGCTAGCCGTAGCGGATGTCATGGCCCTTGCTGGTCTTGCGAGTTGGCCGAACTTTGGTTGTAGGCCTCGCAGGCGGCGGCTCGCCTTGTGGACTGGTGTTGTAGCCACGCGTTCAGAACTGACGTCAAGAGTGTCCTCGAGGTCAGCGTACATAGATTGTTACCCGGCACCTCCACCAAATGTCATCGTTAAACAGTCAAAGCACTCAAAGCCAGGTTTAATTAGACGTGCTACGCATCCAAGACAGCAGGGAGCTCGTGCGAGGAAGACGAAAACCTCTAGCTCCTCGAGAGCGCAAGGCATGGCAAGTCCCATCTAAAACAGTTCGGCCGCGGCATGGCGCCACTGGATTGCTTGGGACTGTGGCAATATCCAATCTAATCAATCGAAAACCGCATGCAACCCAATTTCCCGGAGATTAGAGGAGCCTCTCGTTCTTAAGAAATCCTTCGGTACTGCATTTGTAACGCAACTTCCATTCTTTGGGGTGCCTTTACTCCGTGTTGAATACCTAAGATTCGTGAAGCGTAGAGTAATGCTTTAAATAATTACTCGACGGCAGTTTTCAGGTTATTGTTTCGCTAGTTCTCATGACTGATCAGCATTTATGGGCCAAGTTTTGCCACGCGTTGGGTTTCAATGTAGGAAAACTAAAGCACTTATGGCCTGCCGTTCACAAATATTTTTTATGGACACATTACTCTCGATGACAGACGTGTGCTCGCCTGTATGTGCGCTGCCATGTGCATCTCCGAGACTTGGTTGTTTATGACAGCACAATCCCTCAGCAATCTTAAGATGGACCTCTCTTCAATCTTCCCTCTAAATTAGCCCAGTAGCAGGCTAGGGACATGTTCTATTCTATTTACTTCAAACACGGCAGGCCATGCATGGTTCTAGCAGGAGGGGTACATTCGAACATTTTTACAAAACAAGGAATGACAAGCATATGCAGATAATATTAGTAGAGATAAACAAAAACAACATTCAAGTGTGAATAATTAATGAGAGGCACTGTAAAGTAAACTAAAAAAATTGGCGGTGGTTTAGATTTGGTTAAACCTGGAGTGATGCGATAGCTTCACCTGGCTGAGTGGAACTTGGTCACGTGACCAACCACGTGACGACCCACGTGATCTGCCACGGCGCCGCGCCGCCGGCAGCCGCTCCGCACCACGTGACCAACCACGTGACAGCGTGGCGGCAGAGCCACGCTGAAAGCTCGAAATGCTACCGTAATGTAGCTATCGCTAAAAAAAAAAACATTGAATAGGAAACTCATGATAAAAGGGGGTGACACTACAATTCAGAAGCAAAATTACCAGACACAAAGATTTTAGAGGGTAAGGCGTTCTATTCATACGCAGTTCTGGGAAAGAAGCTATTTTTAAATGTGTTTGTGCGGGCGAAAATTGGGGCCAAAGAGTGTTCCAGCGTCTGTCTGGTCCTCCTCGTACACTGCGTTTTGACGCATGTAGGCAACTTCTTTTGTCTTTTTCCTTGTAAGCATGGATTAAGCAAGGTGAGACGAGTAAACTTCATTCGGGATTTTAAGGTGTGTATGTTGTGTTCCTTCACTAGCATAGATGGCAAATCATGTCTTCTATATTTGCGAAAATAAATCACACAGCTTTTCTTTGCACATTCTCAAGTTGCACAATATCTTTTTTTATTATGTGGGCTATATCCAACCGCCGCATACTCGAGTTTAGCCCTTACGCAGCTGTTACATGCAAGATGTTTAGTACTGGCAGGAGCAGTCCTAAGCTTTCTCTGAAGGAACCACAGTCCGCGAAGCGCAGCAACAGGAATTTCTGTTTCGACCAGTTTAATTTATTTGCGAGCATAATCTCTAGACATTTATATGATTCAACCTCTGAAAAATTGTTTTTATGAAGGTTATATGTAGAGGTAAACGGGTGCATCTTCCTTGTCACTCTTAAATGCACCATTTTATCAATGCTCCATTGCATACTCCACTTTTTATACCAGTAGGAAATAGCTCCTAAAGTGTACTGTAATGTTTTCTTGATCTTTTGTGCACGTAATGTTTTTGAACACAACACAGGCGTCGGCAAATAACTGGGCTGACACTTGCGTGGAAAAAAAAACGACACAAATCAATGAGGAAAATAAAAAATAACGGGCCCTTGACACTCCCCTTGGGCGCAACAGAAGTAACATTCAATATCCGAGAAGAACAGTTCCTAAATGTGACATGCTGTGTCCTGTCAGTAAGATTGGCTTTAATCCAGTGAAGAATGCTCGGGGGAAGACCAATACATTCCAGTTTAAACAACGGCGCACATGTGAAACCCGGTCAAAGGCTTTGGAAACGGCTAGGAACAAAACACCTAATTGACCGTTCCCGTGCAGTCTACATCCGAGTTCATATACACTCGATAACAGTTGTGTGACAGTTAACAAGCCTTTGCGAAAACCGTGCTGAAATTCTGATAATACCAGATTGTTTTATAAGTATTGTCGAATATATGTTGCTATAGACGAGTTGCAAAATGGAATCTGTAGCAGCGCCACCTTTGCACAGCGACACAAAGCTCGCTGCAGCCGCTATTGTGTAGGAACGGGCCGAGTGGGCGTTGGTCTTCCTTGATCGCTTGCCTGCCGCTAATTCCGGACTTTGGTGCTTGTTTTGAACGAGCGGGCCGCATTTAATGACGTGACACCATGCCAGTGAACTGCTGGGTGCCGCTGTTTGCGCTTTACGGACGCTTCGACAAATCTGGATGAAAAGTAAGTGCCCGCCTTTCCTGTCCCCGCGTTCACGGTGCACCGGCGTCAAAGACGGGAGCTCAGATTATCTAACGCATTCATATCATGTTTATGTGCACGCGTCGTCGAACTTGTCATTGACGCCTATCAAGCATGCTCGAGGATAAAAAGTGCTGATTGTAACTGGATGCGGGAGGCCAGTGAAAGCAAATAGAACTGATGAGATTTGCCGCTTGCGAGGTACAGCCTACGTGTACTCTGTTTAGTTGCATCGACTGTCGTAGCTGAAACACCGTGGTCTTCACGTAAGAAGCCTGCCGTGTATGATTTGGTTTATGGGGGTTTAAACGTCCCAAAGCGACTCAGGCTAGGAGAGACGCCGTAGTGAAGGGCTCCGGAAATTTCGACCACCTAGGGTTCTTTAACGTGCACTGACATCGCACAGTACACGGGCCTCTAGAATTTCGCCTCCATCGAAATTCGACCGCCGCGGCCGGGATCGAACCCGCGTCTTTCGGGCCGGCAGCCGAGCGCCGTAACCACTCAGCCACCGCGGCGGCTATGCCGTGTATGACTTTAGTTGCATTTGAAGAAGAGGTGGGGATGGAAAGTATTTTTAGTGTGCCAATAGCTAGTGCCTACGTATTTCAACGCTGGGCTAAGCAATGTGTTTAAAGATTGCAGTGCGTTTTAACTGGAGATTCGAGGATGTCCGGGCCGGGCCAACAAAAATGATGTGATGTCGGTTTGCTTACAAACAACGAAATCATTCCCATATCTGGGGGTCCCCACAGCTCGACACAATGAAGTGGCATCCGCATGTCCGCGATGCTGAGATCAAGCTTCTGGGCAGGACTCATTTGACTGATCTGTTGGATTGCTGGTATTCCTAAACCATTCTGGGCACAATAGCTTTCCGTGTGTTACATGACAAAATGCAGCTTGGGCAAAATAGCAGTCCCGCATTTTCAAACCATGACAAGGCACACTGTAATATTCACTTCATTTCCAGGTGTCCACCCCATATAATCCCAAAGAATCTGGACATTTACAAGAAGTTGATTGTGGCCATCAGAAGGAATGAAGGAGGACTTTTTAATGCGTCAAAGCCGACCAGAATGTGCTCGAGGGCGACATCGTCGCTAATGTTGAAAACAGTTACCGGCATTAGCACCAAGGTGCGATGCCTTCAGCGCTTGCATTTAAACAAGCTAAGGCTGCAAGCAAACTATCAGCTAAAAGGACACCACTGCAGCAATCGGGTGATAACAGGCAAGCTTTCCGGCTGGGCAGTGGGATGTCTCGTCGACGATGTGCGTAGTGTCGTCTACCGCAATCATTACGGCATTTTCCCTCTTAGCGCGAAAGCATGCTTTCGGAAAGACGAGTGCACCAATGAAATCGAAGATTACCTATTTATGTATGCTTTCAATGAGTTGTCGATCAGTTTTCTTTACACGCTTTGGATTTTGATCTTCTTTAGTTGCCGCAAATACAAATTCACCATTTTGCTGGTGGGCGTTCCTTAAGATACTAACACATGCTAATTACCGTTAAACCAGAAATTTGGACAAGTTTCTACATTTTTAAGAACAGAAAACGGCGTAAAAACAAGGGACTTAAATGCGGGCGACGCAACGCGCCAGATTCTGTGCTGTATTTCAGCGTGCGCGCTGCGTTTTCAAGGAGTCAATAAACACGACAAATTACGTGCTCTTACTGCCTGCTTTAATGATATACAGGTATTTACCCATTGAGTTACAGTCAAGCCGCAAGACATTTACAGAGGCGGCGACTTGTTAGCGGCACGCAGTATTTGCCTATTAAAGTATACAGCGTAAACCGCGTGCAAAGGGATCGTACAACTCGTGGTGTCATTAGAACTGGTCGCCCGCTCGTCGTCTCCCTGAGGCGGCCCTCCTCTTTGAAACTCTCCCCATCCCCCTCGGTGGCGGGCGGCGGCGGGGAGCCGCACTGAAATTGAGCGCTCTAGGGGTCAAGAGCCCCTGACAGCGACGGTCAAGCGCTTTGACCCTCGCATTGTTCGGTCCCCTCGTCAGAAACGGCGCCAAACGCGATGTGACCTTGCGACAAGCATCTCGTGAAAAGGGGTAAGCTCGTCAAGGAGGGTCGAAAATAAAAACGAGCAGACGGGCTGCACCGCGGAAGCGCCCCGCTGTAGTCCGATGACAGAGCTAATTGCGGAACAGCTTCAGTCAAGGGAAACCGAGAGTCAAAGGAAACCGCTTGCACGTGCGGGTACGATGTGTGGTTGTTAGTTCTTTTTTTTCTTCTGAGGGAGAGAGTTCGAATCATACTGTGGAAGTACGGGGCGTGGCACGTAAACCTGGTGGGCCCACTCGTTTCGAGGGTCCATTCCTGAAATCTATTCTCTTATAGCGACTTTGATGCTCTTTTCATGCTGTGTATTTTAGGCAGAGGGTTTTGAACCTTGCCGAAACTGGAAGGCGTGCCATGCAGTTTGTAAACCAATGATAAGTTAGTTTGTTGTGATTGGGTGATGCAAGGGATGGGCTGGGCCTTTAGGTCTTTAAGACCAGTGCCCGGAGCCCTGGAAAATGTTCTGGGCTAAGGTCAGATGTAATGCATCTTCGGCTATGCCGAGTAGGGGCCTCCCCTAGTGTTCGCCAGTTCTACCTTTTTGTTCTTTAAACTTTTTATCGTTTTCAATTTGTCTCATGTATATCAAAGTGCTTGCAATGTAAATATTTCGTATAATACAGTCAATTCATTCTCCCCTTAACGCCTGCATTCTGAGTCGTCGCAATACCGTCTACGACGGAGCACCCCTGGTGCGGAAAAGAAGTCTGCGGTCATCCAACAAAGCAACCGTCTCGGGCGGTGGGCACCTCTGGTGCGGAAAAGAAGCAACTCAAAGAAGCTAGCAAGGTCTGCAGCAAAGGAAGAGACCTTACGACGAAGACCTTATAGTGGCGCAGTCGACAAGGATCCTGCCGCTATCGGAAGACAGCGCAGGATGAAGACCAAAAGACAAGGAAGGCGCGACGGGGCCGGAACAGCCAGCCAACGGCAGTTCGGGAAGGCCAGGTGCAGGAGCGAGCAGCAGCGTTCAAGGAAGGACCTGCGGAGAGACGGCGGCAAGGGCCAACGCAGCGGACCAGCGACGCAAGGCAGCCGGCCGGGAAATCAGAGCAGCGACCGGACCGCTACCGAGCACAACAGAGACGGCAGCAGCGGGCTCGACGCCATCGGCAACACGGAGGCTACCTGGCCTCTGTCATCAAAGGGTGAGTCCCTTCTCGTTGCGTGTTGGCGCGAGCGTTGCTGTCCAGACAAGCTTGAGTGAGGTGTATGGATACGCGCTTCGCCCATTTAAACACCGATAAGCAAAAAGGAAGGAGGATGAGCGACGCAGAGGACGCCGGGATTTTCGGAAGCGCGGCGAGTAATACAAGGACACCGGAGATGCCACAGGTCGAGCAGAGGAACGAGAAAGTGCCGGACGAAGTTCTGGTGTTACGAGAGTGGTGTCGGCTGGCCGAGCTGGAACTGCGGCTTGCTCAGCAGGGGACAGCGAGGAGGCGCTGGAGAGAGCTCCAAGGTGGAAAAGAGGGCATGGCAACCACAGCGAGTTGCGGCACTACACATAATTGCTTGCTGGAATAGTGCCCAAATTTCCGAGCGACGCAGAAGTGCCAGTATGGTTTGAGGCGGCGGAGAACGCACTGAATGCATACGAAGTGCCAAAAGATCGGTGGGGCCAAATTGTTTTCCCGCTTGTTGCAGACAAGGTGCAATTTCTGTCAACCCGCTTAGCGCCATCACAGCACAAAGATTACGAGGCCGTGAAGAAAGCGGTGCTCGAGGAGCTTAAACTCTCTGCGGGAGAGTATCTCAGCAGGTTTCAGGGCGCCAGGCAACGGAGCACTGAAGGATGGAGAGCGTACACGACGCGACTCCCACAGTTACTTGCGCTTCTATTTAGATGCGCGCAGCGTAAGCACCTTCGAACAGCTGTTAGAGCTGTTAGTAGCAGACCAACTAAAAAACAATCTTTCTGAAGCAGCATTAAAGTACGTTACGCTGCAGGAAGGGAACGGGTGGCGGAAGGCCACCGAACTGGCCGCACTACTGCAAACCTTCGAGGACGCAGAGGGGAAAAACAGCGCCGGCAAGAGGCCAGAGCAGGAGAGAATGGACGCTTAGGAAATGCCTAGATACCCTCCAGGGAGGCGGCCACAGGCACCGCAGGCAAGGTCACAACCTAGAGGTCGCTTCTCCTGCCCAGCAAGGGGGAACCAAAGAGCGATTTGCTCACACGCGAAAAACGGGACGCCGCAAACGCTTAACGAAAGTTGGAGCGGCCTCTTGGCCCGCGTCGCAATACGGGAGGGACTCAGCGGCACACCAGCGCGATCTAATTACGCTGACACGTCAGGATGGAGAGATTGAGGCCATTCTAGACACCGGAGCCGACGTAACAATAGTTCGAGAGAGCGTAGTGCCGTCGGAACTGGTCAAGCCGCACGGAACGATCAATCTCATCTCCGCATTCGGGGAGAAGATACAGACGAAGCTAGCAATCCTGCCCCTTACGTTTAAAGCGAGACACCGGACTCTTCGCAGACATTCGTGAGGGCCGTGCCGGTCTTATGCGCATTGACAGAAGCCCTGTCTACATGAACCCGACAGGACCGGGTAGAGTCAGCGTCGGGTTAGGTGACCCCGCCTCTGACTCGCCTCGATTGGTGTCTACATGAACTCTGTTCAAGCGCGTAAGTATCGCAGCGGCGCCTAGCGTCGAGGTTCGCAGTTATCGTGCAAGTTTCCGGTTCCTGTTTTTGGCCCGCGGGTTCCCGCGCGTTCGCAATGGCCATGTCGTCTGCTGTTTTGATTATGATGCTCACTCTCCATCAGCTTTATTTCATGACCCTTTTGATGTCATGGATAAGCTTTCATAATATGCTTCTCTCTGCCGCGGTGATTCATTACCGGGCTCGTTGTCAACGTATACGGAGTATATCAAACAGCCGAACACCGCTCACCGCCGGTTGGTCCGTCCACGAAGTCGCCGTCATGTATGGTTAGTATCTATTCTTCTACGCCTGTCCTCGCTAATCCTGGAGTGCAGAAACTAATATAGCGGATGATTTGGCATTCCTAAAGTCGCAAGCTACATATCTCGAATACAGTAGGCTGCATGAGTTTTAACGGTGGAGTGTGAGACGAAAAATGGAGTGCGGAAGTGCCGCCTTTTCCAAAACTATCCGATCAACGCGTTTTGCATGTTAGCCGAGTAGCATGACACTTATGGCAGACCTTAAGCTCTATTCTGTGTAAGGTCAGGAGAACCCCTGTACTCACCTTTCGGGACTTTTCACTCAGTAGGAGTGCCGTAAGGGGGCTGAAAAGCTAGCCCCGTTGCTCCGTTGCTTTTACAAAGGGGGTACAGCTCGTTACCAAACATGCACTGCGCTGTTACGGGAATACGTTCTCCTGTGTTTGGTGTAGTGCTGAACAGCATGGTGACGCGGCTGCAAATGATCGCATTACGTAATATTAAACATCGTTACTTTATAACGGTTCATCAATCGCGAGGTTTTCATAAATTGCTTCTTGGTTTTCATAGGGTAGCAGGATGCAAGCACATGTGGTAAAACTAATTATATAACGTAGCAGGATTTTGGTAAGTGCTGCATAAGTTCATTAACCTCATAACGATGGAGTAACCTAAAGAAATATGCAATCCTGTATTTTCAATGATTACTTTTAATAACTGCACTAAAAGCCAGCAGCAAGCGAATTGGAAATACTCAAAATCAAGCACCAGAGTTCATGCTTTCCAATACCTTATGTAGCACCATGGCATCTTTTGTGACACTCGTCTTTAGGACTGTGATATCCACGCACTAGCCTGCAGTTTGTGCATATTCATAAAAAGGTAGTGAAAAAAAAAGTGCGTGTCAAATTGATAACACCAGGTATCTTGCAGGACTGGAATCCCTGGCACCACCACCAAAGCGGTGCATGTGGATGAAGAACAGAAGTAGTGATTGGTGGGACAATATTGTTTGCTCCAACTTTGACGATGGTGAATGGAAAGAAAACTTCAGAATGTCACGGGCAAATTTCTGTGAATTGGTTGCTGCCCTTGCTCCATTTATGTCACCAGAATGTAATTACGTTCGAGAGCCAGTGCCAGTTGACAAAAGAATTGCAATTGCACTGTACAAACTGGCTAGCTGTTGTGAGTACCGAGTAGTTGCAAATCAGTTCGGAATTCACAAAAGCACTGTGCAGAAATTTTTGTACCTTTTCTGCATTACCGTAAAAAGGCACCTTTCAAACAAATTTATCTACCTGCCATCAACTGAAGAGGCCACATTGATTGGCAGGAGGTTCTCTGAGAAGTGCCACATCCCACAGATATGTGGTGCCATTGATGGCACTCATATTCCTATCACTGCACCAAGAAAAGGGTACAGAGACTTTATTAATCGCAAAATATGGGCATCCTACAACATGCAGGCAGTCGTGGACGACCGTGGACTGTGAGTATATTTGTTTATTCGTTATTGGAACTAAGCTTTGCTGTTTGTATGCAACAGCAACAACTGAAACTTACGGAAAACAGTAATGAAGCATGCTGATGAAGTGTTTCACACTAAGTACTCTGAAATTCGAAGCCAGATAATTATTTTGTTGTGCTTGTGTGCAAGGACAGGCATGACGAATTTTCAAACTTGACATTCTTGTGTGCTAGGACCTCTCCCAAGATATGCTTATCATGATTGACTAACATGGCATCCATTTGTTGGTACTGTAGTGCATGTATCTTGTTCTATTTAAACTGTGGGACATCCATAAGTAATCTATTTGCCTTTAAAATCTCACTGCAGACTTTCAGCACACTTCCCACTGAGCAATCTAGTGGTGTTGTACAGTTTGCTTGTGAACTATTTCTTTTAAACCTGTACTAACTTTTTGGCACCTAAATAAAAACAAGCTATATGAATGCAACACATGGATAATTTGAAATTAGGATCATAGCTATAGCAAAAAAATATATAAAGATGGCAGAAACGAGCTCAACACAGCTCCTGTGGATGTGTCCAGTGGCACATTTCGTGGCAGTGATGCCACAGTTTTTAGAATGCAATTCAGGGTGGTCTGCAATTTGTTTTTGCTTGTTCAAGATATTTTGTAATTACTTCTATTTCCTTTTTGACATTGTTTTGCTGACTAGTTTTGCTTCCCTTTAGTGCAATTCAAATACAAACTTATTGCTTTTATTTTGCACCAGTGCTTTAGCACCTAATAGATGGTGTAAATGATAGCCTTCAAAAGCTTCTTTGTCTTGACGTGCATCCCATTTTTTCTGCATTCAGGTTTCGCAGCATTTCATGCCTTGCACCAGGCAGTGCGCATGACTCAACAGCATTTAAGATGTCGAAACTCTACAAGAACAGCGACCAACTGTTGCCAAAGGGCAGCCAGCTCTTTGAGGGGAAGCTTCTTCCCTTCATGCTTCTCGCTGACCCTGCGTATCCCCCACTGCCCTGGATCTTGAAAGGCTACACAGGGAGGCTATCGAAAGAAGCTGAGTCCTTCAACGTGTACCACAGCACTGGGAGGAATGTTGTAGAACAGGCATTTGGCAGGTTGAAGGGGCGTTGGCGCGTTTTACTTAAGCGCACAGACATAAATTATAAGTTTGTGCCCACTGTTGCCCTCACAGCATGCGTGCTACACAACTTTTGTGAGCAGCATTCAGAAACCTATGAGGACTCCTGGGGTGCCATTGTTTCATCTACTGAATCGGAAGACTTTCCGCAGCCCGTCGGCAGGCCTTATGCAGGCACCCAACAGTCGGATGTAAGGGACTGCCTGAGCAATTATTTAGCCCATAACTTCCTGATTCGCACAAGTAGCTTCCGCTAAAGTGAAAATGAAAATTGGTTTTGGGGGAAACGAAATGGCACAGTATCTGTCTCACATATCGGTGGACCACCTGAACTGTGCATAAGGGAAGGGATAAAGGAGGGAGTAAAAGAAGAAAGGAAGCAAGAGAGTAGAGGGCTCCGGAATAATTTCACCACCTGGGGATCTTTAACCTGCACTGACATTGCACAGCACATGCGCGCCTTAACGTTTCGCCTTCATCGAAATGCAGCTGCCGCGGTCGGGTTCGAACACTAAAGTGCATTGAGAAGAAAATTGTTAGCACAGAAGACCGGAACGATGAGCACAGTAGCACAGGATAGGCATGAGGTGTCACCAGAATTTTGTTGTCAAGCAACTTTTTACGGCATTTACCACACACAACTTGCATCTTGTGGAAGTAGGCAGCAAAGAAGATCCCACACATTATATCAAGCACGTCCATTTTGCACAGCCACTTATGTGAAGAGCACCACAACAAGCAATACTCAGGCAAAAGGCATTTGTTTTTAGTAGCCTGAAAAATTATTAATGCTTTCAATATCTCAGCAGTCTTGGGATTATTTTATTTGGCTGTACAATAATGACTGCTTTCCTGGTTTTGGTGACAACTGAACTACAGTGTCTTTTGACTGAATGGGCTTGAAATGTTCTCTGCTTCAGACAGACTATTATGATATTCCTCATAATATATGCGACTGTGTGTGCCACATGTTGCTTCTGATATATCATGTGGAATCCTGTGTACTGCCTAGTTCCTTATGTTGTGGATTGTATCTGGCAATGTGTGGTTGTCACAGAGAGCTTGGCTCGGCAATACTCTTCACTTCGCAGTTCACGCCTGTCCTGAGTTAATGTGTTCTCTGTCATCTTTTGGTTTGGATTGGTTTTTGGAGTTTAACATCCCAAAGCGACTCAGGCTATAAGGGACGCCGTAGTGACGGGCTGCGGAAATTTCGACCACCTGGTGTTCTGTAACGTGCACTGACATCACACAGTGCACGGGCCTCTCGAATTTCACCTCCACCGAAAATCGGGCGCCACGGCCGGGATCAAACCCGCGTCTTTCGGGTCACCAGCCGAGCGCCATAACCACTGGGCCACTGCGGCAGCTACTCTGTCATCTTTAGTACTGAAAACAGTTTTGCTTTTGTACCATGCATCTCCTACTTGAAACCAAAGTATTATTGCATTTTGCAGTTAGTGTAGACTTACTATAACTGCCAGCCTTTTTTTTTCACTCGTATCTTGAACAGCCCTACTATGCATGCATTAACCGAGTGATGTTCAAAATCACTTGAAGACAGTGATTTGCCCAATAATTGGAAAATGGCGTATGTTGTGCCGATTCATAAATCAGGGCCATGTAATCTGGCTTCAAATTATCTCCCAGTATCCCTCACAAGTGCAGTTTTCAAGGTTTTGGAGCATGTATTTTTTACATTGTACACCATCTTAAGTTTTCCCTCATAAATAATAACCAACATGGGTTTTGTAGTGTTTTCATGTGTCACACACTTAACTGAACTTGCCCATGATATAGCTAGTTCTTTAGATAAAGCAGTTTCTGTTGAGTGCATGTTTCTCGATTTTATGAAAGCGTTTGATGTTGTACCACATACTTCATTACTAGAAAAATTATCATTGTATAACATTAGCAGTAAAGTAGTAGCATGGAGCAAAGTGTACCCTCATTTAAGAAAACTTAGGGCGGTGGTTAGTGGTGAAATATCGGACGATGTTGCTGTAACCTCAGGAGTACAGTCACGAGTAAAAGAGATTAGTACACATGACGGAACACCTGAGCGCCGGAATGACAATGCGTGGCGCTGCGGATGACAAAGAGGCTGATAACGAGAGTGCCGGGCCGTTCCCATTCTGCAGTATTAGGGGGGTTCAGCGGACTGTCACGGCCCAGCAAAATTTATTTTTCTGTCTCGCCCTCTCTTTTGTTTAGCGCAGCCTTGCTCCCACAGGCAACGGGTGAAGAATAGGATAGTTGTTTTTTTTTTGCTTGTTTGGCAGTTATTTTTGCAAGCAGCCTCAGCCGTGCTGCGTTTGGTAACTGCTTGAACAGCTCTGCATCCAGGAGTTGCCATGGCCTCCAAAAGGAGCAGATTTGAATATAATTGAAAATATATGGGGATTAATGAAAAAGCGACTAGCTGTAAGGCAGATGCACAAATCATCACCAGATATCATTTGGGCGGCGGTTCAAGAGGAATGGAGCAGGCTCCAGGCTCTTCCTGACCTTGCAAGCAGCCTGTTTGACTCCTTCCCTGAGCGCCTTCAAAGCGTTGTGACGGTCGGTGGGGCCTACGCACGCCATTAGTGCAACGACGTGTTTGCTCACGCATCACGACAGCGAACTGGCTGTCCTCCTCTCTTCTTTCCCTGAATTGATGGGATAGTGCTCCTGTTAATAATGTTACTACACTTTCCCAACAAAGTGACCTGTGTGAATTAGTTGCATCCGAAAAATAAACTCTCTGTTTTTCTTGCTTGTGTAATACTGGCTAAAAGTAGCTCTATCATCCCGAGCGAGTTCCTTTTGACAAACCATCACGGACATAAAAAAAAGTAATAAAAAAGAATCCATCTTTGCCCATGATAACTGAGCCAAAATAAATGCCGCATGCACAGTCACGTAGGGTCGGCACTTCGACGCTCGGGCAATGGCACGCTTCATAAAGCTTACTTCCTGCCGTCCCCCCCCCCCCCCCCCCCATGCTGAAAATATGGAAACGGCCCGATAGGCAGGTCTGCAAACCACAGCGCCGCATGGCGAGATATACAAATTCTGATCGGCAGTGATTTGTGCTAATATTTTTTACTTGCGACTGTACCACAAGGGTCAGTTCTGGGACTTTTATTTGTAATTTTTATAAATGACATTTTCGCTGGTATATCGTCTACATTGGGGCTGTTCGCAGATGACTGTTTTGTACCGAACTGTTTCTGTTCCTGCTGAACGTGATGCTTTGCAATGCGACCTTGACAGAATTTCTAAATGGTATGATAAATGGGGCGTCACTATTAATCTCCGGAAAAGTCTCTATAAGTGTTTTACTAAGAAAAGGTCACCTGAATTTGTTGTCCGTTACCGAATACAAATATCTCAGTGGGTATTTAAGTAGTGATCTGTGTTGGCATAGGCACATCAAATAAATAACTGCAAAAGCAGGTCGAATTTTTACTTTCTTATGCAGGAATTCCAAGCGTTTTCCTTTACAAAGTAAAGAACTGCTATACACAACTAACGTAAGGCCTATACGTGCACAGTATGCGTATGCGTGCACAGTATGGGGCCCTGAAACTAAAAATATTGATAAATTACAGAAGGCCCAAATCCTGGCTGTCCACATTGTTTTAAATACTTACAGCAAAAATTTCAGTGTGTCAGCAACGCAGAAGTCTTTCGGATGGGTTTCACTGCAGGGACGCAGATATGTACTTAGGCAGAAATTCTTCCGAACTATATACCATTCTAAAACAGGTACTGACCGTGACCATTATTTCCACCAGACTATATGTCTGCAAAAAGGGACCACACTTCCAAAGTAAAAGAACTTAAATGCACTACTGATTAACTAAAAATGTCATTTGTTCCAAAAACAATAAATGAATAGAATAAGTTGCCCCAGGACGTCATTTCAACAAAATCTAATGAATTGTTTGCCGCATTGCTGTAATTTTATGCTTGTGTTTGTATCAGATTATGTTGCAATGTATTTTCCGTGAGAATTTTTTCCCTGCCACTATATTGTATGATTATGTTGTAACTCTCTCCCTCCACTGTACTGCCAAACAGGCACTTTGGGTAATGTGATAAATAAATACATTATACAGCCGTGTTTGGAATGTAGATCTTCTTTTTTATTTGTCTCAGAAACCACATACAAGAAATATAAATGTGTTTTCGAACAACACAAAAGGGTGCAGAAGTCAAAGTGTCAGGAGGACCCCTGATTATTAATGTGATCGCTATTGTTTTCACATCAGATAAACACACCACTGTTTGTACCTCTCCGGTGAGGCAAAATAAATGTCACTCTTTGGCAAGTAATAAAAAGAAAGCATGCATAAATACAGTTTATTAAAAGACAGCAACAAAAATCAGATGTCACAAATATTCGAGATTATCACATATCAGAAACAAGGTTATCAAAAATCTTAAAATCAAATTAGGAACTGAGAAACACAGATTGTACCTTTTTGGTGAAGGAAAACAAATGACCTTTGGCAAGTACTAAAAGAAAGCACGCATTAATATAGTTCATTAAAAGACACAAGCAAAAAGCAGATGTCATTAAAATTCGAGATTAACACACATCTGAAACAAGATTATCAAAAATCTTAAATTAAATTAGGAACTGGAAAACATATCACATAGTTTGTACCTCTCCAGTCAAGCAAAATAAATGACTTCGGCAAGTAATACAAGGAAACATGCAGAAATATAGTTCATTAAAAGACTCCAACAAAAAGCTGGCATCATTAAAACTGAAGGTTATCACATTTCAAACAAGATTACCAAAAATATCTTAAAATCAAATTAGGAACTGAGAAACAGATCACACAGTTTGTACCTTTCTGGCGAAGGAAAACAAATGACCTTTGGCAAGTACTAAAAGAAAGCACGCATTAATATAGTTCATTACAAGACACCAGCAAAAAGCAGATGTCATTAAAATTCGAGATTAACACATCTGAAACAAGATTATCAAGAATCTTAAAATTAAATTAGGAACTGGGAAACATATCACATAGTTTGTACCTCTCCAGTCAAGCAAAATAAATGACTTCAGCAAGCAATACAAGAAAACATGCAGAAATATAGTTCATTAAAAGACTCCAACAAAAAGCTGGCATCATTAAAACTGAAGGTTATCACATTTGAAACGAGATTACCAAAAATATCTTAAAATCAAATTAGGAACTGAGAAACAGATCACACAGTTTGTACCTGTCTGGTGAAGGAAAATAAATGACCTTTGGCAAGTACTAAAAGAAAGCACGCATTAATATAGTTCATTAAACGAAACCAACAAAAAGCAAGCTTCAATAATACTCTTAATATATATATCTGAAAAAAACATTGCCATTATCTTGTAAACAAATTAGGAACTGACAAACACATCACACAAAATGAAACTGAACAAGGACGCAAGATATACCACTGCCTCGGTAGATAATAATAATAATGAAGATAGGAGCATATTATTAAAAACAAAAAGAGTACATTTACTTACTGCACACTTTTGACTTGTCAGGAATCTAATATTGCACTTATACTGTTTGCGATAATATTGCACATCCTTATTTATTAGAAATACCTGCAGCGCCCGAAGGCATTATTGCAGGGGGGATGAGGATACATAACAGAAGAATAGGCCAGAAAAAAAAGAGGAAGAAAAAAAAAGCAATACAACAAGGCATGACACAGCAAGTACAAAATGAATGAAATATGAAACAACAAAAAGACATGACGAAAAAAAAGCCAACTGACCAAATGATGCTGGACCAACAAGAACGAAGACCGCGTGATTAAAAAAGCCAAAAGAAAGCCAACTGCGCACTCATACATCCGACAGCAACGCGCGGAACATAGACTCGGAACGGCACTCAACAATTTCATGGGGCAGGCGATTCCAGTTACCTATAAGGTATTAGGGTAGATTAACGGGACACTGAGGACAAATAGAAGCTGGCCTGTATTGTAACTGTACCGTGCTCAAACTACAAAGAGACCATTAACACCAAAATTGGAGCTTTCTGTAAGCTGGAAAAGAAAAACAGGCATTGCCGTCAGCGGCCTATTTCGGAAGTGGAATGCATGTATCAACACAGATTTTTGGGCGCGGATCCCAGAAGCTAAGCTACACCACCATTCACTTGCACACGATGGCAGCCCGGTGGCAGAAAGTACAGATGTCACGAATTTGAATTGACTACTGGCAAATTTTTAAAATCCAATTTTCTCTGCTACAAATGCATCTTTTGGTGTTAGAGAAATGCCAATACAGCCAGAAAGAGGCAAGGAATCAGCCGCCGCGATGGCTCCGTGGTTATGGCGCTCAGCCGCTGACACAAAAGATGCGGGTTCGATGCCGGCCGTGGCGGTCAAATTTCGATAGAGGCAGAATTCTAGAGGCCCGTGTGCTGTGCGATGTCAGTACACGTTAAAGAACCCCAGGTGGTCGAAATTTCCTGAGACCTTCACTAGAGCATCCCTCATAGCCTGAGTCGCTTTGGGATGTTAAACCCCCATAAACCATAATTTGTATCAAAAACAATGATTGGATGGATTTGTCCTCAGTGTCCCTTTAATGTTTCCGAGGCTGCTGCACGTTAAGGAGGCATCAGTCGCTATTTTTTACTCTCGAAGTGATTAAATGAAACTTAAAAATGGTGGCAATGTCACGGGTGTAGTTCACCTCAGTGTTTAGGTGTTGGTGGTGTGTTGGTGGCTGGCGGCGGTGGTGGAAATTGGTGTTGTAAGTTCATGTTTGGTGGTCCCATAAATTGTGGGAAGCTGGGCATGTGTTGTAGGGATGCCACCAATGCTGCCTGTTGAGAAAAAAACTGCCCCATTAAAGTTTGTGTGCCCTGCAGAAAGGTGGTGGAAACACCTTGCAGGAGCTCCTGCATGTGCTTGTTCTCATCTGCAAGCAGTTGTTTTTGTTGCTGAAATTGTATCTCTGATTGCTTCGTCCAAAATTCTTCATTTTTACGCTGCACATTTAAGAGCACCTTTTCCAATTTCGCCTCTCCCATGCGGCGTCGTTTCTGTGGCGGTGATCTGCTTGAGGTGCTTGCTAAAAAAAGAAGGAAAACACATGCAAATGGTCAGAACTTTCCTTCGTGGACTATTCACACTTTGCTGAAAAATAAAGAATTGCAGAGCAAAAAAAGGCAGGTCTGCTAAAAACAGGTTTGAACTTTTAACTTTTTATACGTGTTGTGGCTGAAGCAATCAATTCTTGCATGAAAACTACTCGGAGCTTAAATGAAATAGTGCTACAGGTAAGCTTCCACACAGGACACTGTTGCTGGTGTAAAAAAAAAAAGAATGGGTACTAGCAGTTGTCACGGACATTCTATTGAAGCGTAGCTTGTTGGGCCGGTTGCTGCACGATACGTGGAAAACCAGAGGAAAGGATGCGTTCACAAGCAGAAGTACACAGGGCAACTTTGCCCTGTGTACTTCTGCTTGTGAACGCGTCCTTTCCGCGGGTTTTCCATGCATCACCGACATTCTTTTTGCGTGCAGCGCGAATCCTAAAAAGTTTCTGAAAACTGCTCACAGCTTTCCCTCTGTGTTTATGCATATCCTAAAACATAGCCATACTCAAATGTGACAAGCACCCATTACATTTATAGCATCCTGCCAGCTGACCCCTTTACTGAACAGATAAACACTGCCTCATGTTCTTGAACAGCACACATACTACGTATACCAGGGTGCTCACTTCTTTGCACATTGTTTACTTTTTCTTTGCTAGAGGAACCAGTGTTCTGAGTCCATGCAGGTTGGAAACTGAAGACAGTTCTGATTTTATGCGTCATGACTATCATTCTAGTATATAACACTCTTTGGATGCAGCAATAACTTCAGACTCCTGCTGCCAGTGCTTGCCCAGGCAATTTGTTTTTTTTTGGAAAACACATTCTAGAATGCTATGACTCCGAAAGAGAGGAAAGATGCTGTGGCAAGGTACTAGACCTGGAATTTGAGACTACGTCCTGTGTCGTGATGTCCCCCATTCACTAGTAACATTTCTGTGTGATACATAGCAATGTCCATGTTTACAAAGTGAGGTAACAGCTTTAGGCATGTTCAATAAACCGAGAGACAATTTTCAATTAGAGGTAAAAAAAAGTGAAACACTGCAGGCACATACTCACCCTTAACCTTGTGCAAGTGAAACTTAGTCCACGAGACCTTGTGGTACAAAGTTTACACACACTTTAGATGAAAACATTAAAATTACCAGAATGGGAAAATGCCATAGTATGCATAAATTCTGACCACCTCAGCAATGCTTATCACATGCACACTGCTCCTTTCACTATAAAAAGAAAGTTTTTTTTGTCGAAACACTGGTCACATATGTATATAAGTTTGCACTACCTAAATATTCCTGGCAATACAACACATCAGGATTCTGCAAACAACCACACTTAAAGATAGCAAGTTGCATCACTTTGCTTTGACAACACTTCCTAATAGCATAGGTATAAGAGCTTTGTGCTGTGTTTGAATGACTTTTTCTTTAAAAAAATTCGTGTGCTACTCTTGTTCACTCATTACTGCTGCATACAGATGAGCACCAGCAATGCCACTAGGCATTCAGGGTGCAGTACAGTGGCCACTATAGTGGCCAGTTCAGTGGATGCTGCGCTGGCGCAGAGGTAGAGCATCCGCCTCGCGTGCAGGAGACCCATGGTTCAAATCCTTGTACCGCCACAATTCTCCACCAGAAAAAGAAAGAATGGGTGTGAGGAAATTGAACAACAAGGTCTGGGGGGTAGAGTAATGTACCAAAATGCTCATTGGAAAGGGTGTAGAGTAAGGCGACATAAGCTCTTTGATGCTATACACTGCATGTTTACAAGAGTCAAAGGATTGGACTGGGATGAGCTTGGGATAAAAATTAATGGAGGAAATCCTAGGAACCTCCGATTTGCTCATGTTGTCCAGCGACGTAACTCAGAAGGAGTCCCAGTGCATGACTCAGGGCCTCAATATTCAAGCAGAATGGTAGAGCTAAAAGTTAATAAGAAGGAAACTGAAGTCACGTCCAGTAATTTGGCAAGGGACAAACAGTTAAAGATAGGCAGCAAAGTATTGTATACTGTAAGAGAATACATCTATCTTAGGCAAGTAATGACCGTAGAGTTGGACCATGACAGTGAAATAGCCAGGAGAATACAAATGGAATGGAGGGCATTTGGCAGGCACTTGCATCATTTAGAGCAGCTTAGCATTGCCCCTTACAGGGAGAGAACATAGTATGTGTGGAATGGTACGGTATTTGGGTTTAACATTCGAAAGCAACAAATGGGCCATGAGATGTGCCATACTGGAGAGCCCTGGATTAATATGAACCACCTCATGTTCTTCCAGGATGCAGGAAAGACTAAAGTGCAAGAAAAAAAATTGATTTTTGGTTTTTTACTAATATCAAATTCCAAAACTTTCATGAATATTATTCAGCGTCTCGCATGCTTTTCTGCCCTTTAATAGAGCCAGGACAGCCTTTTTTTTTTCAAAGCCATTTTCTTTGAAGCTTCCATTTGCTCACATTTCTGCAAGGAAAAAATGCCAAAAAAACACTGGAAATTTCATAAACACAGTTGATCCATTGACAGCCTCCAGGCAATGCAAGCAAGGCACTATGCATGTTTTATTCAGTGCTGACACTTTTATTCTGCGCTATTCTTGCCTCACGTGAAGCGTAAGACCTCGCTTTTGTATGGATGTATTTAAACATTTCTTTTGCTTTTTAGTGGGCACATAGAAATTATGCGTAAGGCTGTTTTGCGCAGGTATTTCCACATGTTGGCTATCAACAGCAATGTCTGTCAAATGCTGTGTTCAAAAGACTGAGGCACCTGCTGCGCTGACAAGAGCCAGATGATGAACAAGCCTTTCCTGCATAGGTACTCGCTCAAATCAGTTCTTCACACCACAAAGCCTCCTCCCCAGCAAGTAGCGCAATGTACAACCAAAGCTTCTAGAATAGTGTTTCTACAGGAGATGCAAAAATACTTACGAGTTATTTAACCATGCAGTTTGGGAATGTGCACCAAAGAATGCCTTCCTTACCAGCCACACATCCGAACTACCATCTTAGACGCAGCACTAACATTCAGTCATGGGAGCATAGCCCAAATTGATACCCTTTGATACACCCGGTGACACCCCAAGGTATTTCGTGCATCACCGGGACACTACATCATGGCGTAGCTGTGTGAGGTGGACCGTAGTAGAAAGTACTTAACGGAGGAGAGATGCAGAACAGATCAAAAGGGAAGCTCAGCAGAAAAATGACAGGCAGAGTAAAATTTGCTTTCGTATTGGCTACATGGCTAGTAGCTATAGATTCAAGTTTCGGTGCATGTTGGTTCTGTTAAAAAATTGAAGCAAATATGTTTTTGTCTTCATCTCGAAAAACTCAAGATGTCATTTCTTGTTATATTTGAACAATTATTGGATAAACAAGAAAAGAAATGAGGCTGTCTTTTTCTATCTTCAGCTACACATAGAGATGCAAAACTACTGAATCAAAATGGTACGCAGGAAGTATGCAGGAAGCATAAAGCAGGGCAAATATTCTAATTCTGACCTCTCGAGAGACTCGCAAGCATTCTTTGATTGGTTGAAGCAGCGGAAGCAGTTGCAGCACTTGCATCGTCTGCTGCATCTGCGGGTAAAAAGCCTGAACGGTGCCACAGTAAACTGTTTATATAAAAAACAAAATGCAGTAACCTTGGAAACAAAACTCTGCGCCAATGGAATCCACACCATCCCACTCAAACGATGTCTGGAAATATAATCACGTATACCTCACTATTTTCAAGGCTGGTCCGACGACACTTTGCAGTGCAGCTGAGCAGCACATCCGCTTCCGCTGCCTCAGCCAATTGTTGAGCGCCTCAAAGGATCAATACCACGAGAAATCGAAGTGTGAACATGGGCCCAGGGAACCAATTTTGTTCTGCAGCCGAGCTATTAAATGCCATCTAGTGCTTAAAAATTGCCCAAGCTTGCGTTCACTTTGTTCCTGAAGGATATCAGCGTCGTCCTTCTCGGTCCTGGTGTCAGCATCGCTGATATCTGCAAAACAGAAAAAAAATCACTGCTCCTATAGCCAAAAGCGCTGAAATTGCACATCTTGCAGTCCAAAGATTGTAAGATGCCATCCCATCCCACTGCACAACATAGGCCCTCTATCTCCAATCACCTCTTCTTTGCAACTAGCATGCCTACCCTGTTACCAGCAAACTTCCTTGCTTCGTTACTGCAACAGACTCTCTACTAACTTTAACTACTTGTGCCTTGCCTTGACAGTCACTCAAAGACACCATGCTATATATTGCATGTTTCACCCATGTCTATTTCCTGCTCTTAATGAACTGAGATAGCATTAATTCATGTTCTCTCATACACAATGTTCTTGTGTCCTTTTTACATTACACTTATTGTTTTTTCCTTAACTCATTGTACAGCCCTTCATTATTTTTTAGTTTATTTGTTAGCTTCCAAGTTTCAGCCCCGCAGGCAAACACTAGCAAGAAGTGTTGAACTTTCCTTTTGGAGATATCAGCCTTTCAACACTGTCTATACCTCATCAGTATATAACGCCACCGTGGTGGCTCAGTGCTCATGGTGCTGGGCTGCTGAGCCCAAAGACGTGGGTTTGATTCCTGCCGCGGCAAATGCATTTCAATGGAGGCGAAATGCTAGAGGCCCGTGTACTATGTCAGTGCAGTGAAATTTGGATGAGATTAACCATGTCTCATGAAAGCACAATAATAATCTATGCCAAAGAAAATGTGCTCTTAAGAGTTCGCTTTTAAGGGAAACTGTGCTGAGGCACACAAATTTTAAGCCACTGCATTTTCAAAGCTGTTGGTGCGTACTGCAGTCAATGAAAACGTGCACTAGGAGCAAAGAGCATTTCATGTTAGGGACATGTGCAGGGCACCTTGGTTATTTGTCAAATACATCTGCACAGTTACATGATTGCATGATAAAAAAAATTAAGTCAGCCCCGCTGCATGCCCAGTGGATTTGTCAAGGAACAAATTCAGTTGTCAGCTTATTGAGGCTCTTTACTGGAAACAAGAATTTTTGTGTGTCTCGCTCAAGAGTACCTGTGTGCACTCGTTATCAGCAGTGCCGCATTTGTCCTTACGATTATACGTTTTCTGGAATCGATTTTTTTTTGTTTACGTAGCATTTAATGTAGGACTAATATCTTGTTGCGGGCTAGTTGGTGAATCATCATGGACAGCGACAGCGCGAAGCAACTAGTTCGAAAGAGAGAGACGAGATCAGCGCTTGTCGTGTGTTCTCGTGTCTCTCTTTCGTCCTTGTTCCTTAGCGCTGCCGCTTTCCAGGGGGTTGTAAATGATCACGCTATTAGAAATGCGAAAGCTGATTGAAACTGCGTTAACCGCTCTACGTTGCGGCATTCAAATCAGCGCTCACCAAAACAACGCAGCACCGAGTCGCCGACTTCGGCGCTGCTGACATGCTACATCACATAAAAGTAAACGAGCGTGAAAACACATTTGGGTGTATACTTGCCTAGCTGCGAGTTGTCGCCGTAGTCTGGTGGGACAGCTTGCGAGTCCACGCCGTACTCGCGAGCCTGCACCATCGGCCTGTGGCTGAGAAGCGCGCTCATGTGGTCATACCACTTCCAAGCCGACGGTGCAGCTCCACTTCTCTCTTGCTCCAACCGTTCCTGTCACACAAGACAGAATTGTGCTGCAACGTCGTATCATTCCGTATGGGTGTCGAAATTCGGCTGAGGGAATGTTTATACTCACGGCCGTGAATCGCTTCTTCAAATTCTTCCAGCAGTTCCGCAACTGCTGCCACGTCCAGTGGTAGCCGAGATTGGCCATTTCGGCCTGCAGATCTTTGAAAACATCTTGATTGCGCTGCCGTCTGCTGTCCAGCGCCTCGCTCACTTTTTTTTCGCTGATTAGCGCTAAAAAAAATTCTACTTCCCGGTCGGTCCAAGAAGCTCGGGTGGAAACAGCGCGGGGACCGACGACGGCTGCCATTTTGGTCGACTGGTCACATGACCGAAATCTTTCCCAGAGTTCCCCGTTACCCGACTCCCTGACCCGACTGCGTATACATGGTTTTTGGAAAGGCGGGTCAGGCGAGTTAACCTACCCCCTGCAGGCGAGTTAACTCGACTCGCTCTGCCGCTTATTTTACTCGACCCGACAGCGTCTACATGAACCCGGCAACTGGTTTTTTACCCGACAAGCTAACTCTACTCGACTCTATCGGGTTCATGTAGACAGGGTGAGACAGGCTGGTGCCCCAGACCAATTGTTTGCTTTCGGAGGAAGCCTGGGAGTCGCTGAAGCAAGAGGGGGAGATGCGAGGGATCGTCGCTGGCAGAGAGAAGCAGGGCGAGAGCTACACACCGATAGAAAAAGAGGATTATCCGGGGCCGCCATCAGAAGCGGTAGTGACAGAGGGGAAGAAAGATTACCTTGGCGGTTCCCAGGTAATCTGGGGGACCACCAGTAATCTGGGGGGATTACCAGGCTGTCCCCATTGTTACCTGGGCGGTCGCCCAAGTAACAATGCATTGCGAGGGTGACGAGAGCACGAGCTCGGACGGCGGCGACGTGGGAGCCCCCATGGTAGAAAAGAGAAGCGCGTCGGAAATATTCCGGGAGAATCAGAGGAGTGACGCGACGTTACAGGGGGCAAGGAAGGACACCAGAGCAGGAAAGAAAGGCATGACAGTGGTAGACGGGATCCTGTACCCCAAAGATAATCTCCTGGGCCAGACAGTGATGCAGTTGGCGTTGCCAGAATGTCGCCGCGGAGAAGTACTACAGTTGGCACACGAGTCAAATTGAGGAGGGCATCTGGGATTCAGGAAAACCAAATCCAGAATTAAAATCAGCTTTTATTGGCCGGGTATGAAGGACGAAGTCAGGCGGTATTGTAATAGCTGTCATAATTGCCAAACAAGATCGGATCTGCGTCGAGCAGACAGCGTCCCCATAGAGCCGTTGGTGAGGCCACGGTATCCGTTCCAGCGGGTGAACGCCGACATCATCGGACCCCTGGAACCAGCCTCAGGTAGGGGGCCACAGGTACGCACTATGAGTCATTGATCTGTGCACGCGCTGGCCGGAGGTTGTTTGTCTACGTTCACTCAGTGCTAAAGCAACCTGCGACGCCCTCCTCACGGTGTACAGTAGGACAGGCATCCCAGAGGTTGTATCGTCGGACTGTGGAACAAATTTTACCGCGGAACTCACCCAGGAGTTTTTAGGAAAGCTGGTGTGCTCCCCTCGGTTTTCGACACCAGGTCACCCGGAAAGTAATGGGGCGGTAGAACGCTGGAACAAGACGTTTAAAAACATGCTCTACCATGTTATTCAGAAAGAGGGGAGGAACTATGACAAGTTTCTACCTTATTTGCTGTGGGCATACATAGAAGTGCCTCATGATACGACGGGGGTGGCGCCTTTTGAGATGCTTTATGGAAGGCAGCCGACCGGCCCGCTTAGCATACTAAAGAATACCTGGACAGGAGAGAGTGAGTCTCCGGTAAATTTGGGGCCTTCGCCAGCTCAGTACTTGCTAGACCTGAAGGGACAAAATGTATGGTGGGGCAGCCAGAAAAAGAATGTAAACCAATATGCCCCTGCCTGTGCCAGACCTGAAGGGACAGCTAGAACGAGCGGCTGAAGTCGCAAAGGCCGTAAGCTTGAGGCAGCAAAATGCGTACGCCACGCAATTCAACAGGCGAGCGACCGCCAAAGACTTTGTGGAAGGAGAGACAGTTTTACTATTCGACGAACAGCGCCCAGGCAAGATGTTCCCGAAATGGAAGGGGCCTGGCAGCGTAGTTGAAAGGTACCTAGACCACTCTTATTTCGTGCAAATTCCGGACGGCGGAAGGAAACTAGTTTATGCAAGCAAAATGCGGCCCAATATGAGCAGGGTAATGAACGTGGGCGTAATGTTCGAGGGAGACAGCGCGTTCGGAGAGGTTGAGTACGCGCCGCGACGGTCAGCAGCGCGGTCAGCGGAGGGTCGTTTGCCACGAGACGCGGTGGCCCATTTGTCAAAGCATGAGCGAGACCAAATCCTGGGAGCGTTCGCGGCACACGAGGGACTTTTCAGTGACCGGCCGGGAGTGGCATCGGTAAAGGAACACGAAATTATGCTGCAGGAAGGGGTTTACACCTAAGGGTCCCCACCCTTATCGCGTACCTGCGAGCCTAACGGCCGAAGTGGGAAAGCAGGTAGACGAACTGCTGGCGTTGGGCTTAATCTTTCCTTGCGAAAGCCCGTATGCGCACCAGCTGGTTTGCGTGCCTAAGAAGGACGGCACTGTCAGGATGTGCGTAGATTTCCGCTGGCTGAACGCCGGGACTGTAGCTGACGCCTACCCGATGGCGCTGCAGCAGGAGCTGATAATAAAAGCAGGGAGAGTGAAATATATTACCTTGCTGGACCTTCGGAGGGGGTATTGGCAGGTTCCGCTAGCTCCATCGGCTCAGCTGCTTACCGTTTTCACCTGTCACAGGGGTCAGTTTGCGTGGAAGGTAATGCCGTTCGGGCTCAAAAACGCCGCGCTGACCTTCCAGAGGGTTATGAACGGGCTGTTGCTCCCGCACTCGGACCACTGTTGCGCATACCTTGATGATATCGCCGTGTTTAGCGAGACGCTTGAAGCGAATGTGCGCAATCTTAGAGTGGTGTTCAAGACGCTTGAACAGGTAAATCTCAAGGTAAAGCTGGAAAAGTGTCAAATAGCACGAAAGTCCATTCGGTACTTAGGGCACATTGTTGGTTCAGGGCAGCATGCACCAGACCCAGAGAAGCTGGCAGCGATATGGGGGTTAAGGCACCGGCAACGAAACGGGAACTTCGCAGCGTGCTGGGACTGTGCGGGTATTACGCAGCTACGTACCAATCTATGCCAAGGTTGCGCGGCCACTCACAGAGCTTACCGGGAAAAGGATTCCGAATAAGATCCCATGGTCAGAACAAGCTGAAAGTGCGTTTCGATAGCTCAAGGCTGCGCTCTGCGAAGCGGCAGCCTTGGCTACTACGGACTCCAATCGACCATACTGGCTGCACACAGACGCGTCTGCTTTTGCCGCGGGAACCTGCCTTTCACAACGAGCCGAGGACGGCTCGGAACGGCCGATTGCATTTGCGAGCCAAAAGTTCTCCCCTGCGCAGACCCGCTGGTCTACCATCGAAAGGGAAGCATTTGCAGTGATTAGGGTACTCAATAAGTTCGATCACTGGCTCTTCGGGCCCCTGTCACTGTTGTCTGTGACCATAACCCCTTGCGTACCTTACACAACACACCTCACGGCGCGGTGGTGGTGGTGCAACACCGGAACACGTGGTGGTGCAACACCGGAAGGGTAGCGAACACGCCAAAGCTGACGCCTTGTCACGCGTGAGTAAAGATTGCTGGGATCTGGACAGCGGTGCTCCGCAGGGAGCGGAGCGGGAAGGGGCTCCCCTTGCCACTTCTATGTTACAGCCACGAGAGTGAACTCTGTGAGCGAATGTGTGTTTGGCAGATTGCGTGCGTGGTTGTAGATGGACTGGATGCAGCCTAGCAACTTGGACTCCGTTTGAGGGCGCCCAGCAAGCATGCCACCATGTGTATTTGAGTGTGCACGTTTTTTTTCCTCTTACTTTTTGTTACCTGGATATTCATGTTGTTCGGTCCCAGCGAACGGCGAGCGGCCTCTTTGCTGACAAAACCAACCCCCCCCCCCTCCCGGTGGGCGGTTTCGGGGATGTTTACGATCCCTTCTTGGGTTATCATTCTACAGGTGCCATTTGGGCCCCTGGTAAAATCTTGGGAAGGACGTGTGAAGGGATCGTACGACTCGCGGTGTCATTAGAACCGGTCGCCCGCTCGTCGTCTCCCTGAGGAGGCCTCCTCTTTGAAACTCTCCCCCTCCCCTTCGGTGGCGGGCGGCGGCGGGGCGCCGCACTGAAAAGTAGCGCCCTTGGGGTCAAGAGCCCCTGACAGCGACGGTAAAGCGCTTTGACCCTCGCATTGTTCGGTCCCCTCGTCAGAACGGCGCCAAACGCGATGCGACCTTGCGACAAGATTCTCGTCAAAAGGGGTAAGCTCGTCAAGGAGGGTCGTAAATAAAAACGAGCAGACGGGCTGCACCGCGGAAGCGCTCCGCTGTAGTCCGATGACAGAGCTAATTGTGGAACAGCTTCAGTTAAGGGAAACCGAGAGTCAAAGGAAACCGCTTGCACGTGCGGGTACGATGTGTGGTTGTTAGTTCTTTTTTTTCTTCTGAGGGAGAGAGTTCGAACCATACTGTGGAAGTGTGGGGCGTGGCACGTAAACCTGGTGGGCCACTCATTTCGAGGTTCCATTCCCGAAATCTTTTTTTCTTATTGCGATTTTGATGCTCTTTTTCTGCTGTGTATTTTAGGGAGAGGGTTTCGAACCTTGACGAAACTGGAAGTCGTGCCATGCAGTTTGTAAACCAATCATGAGTTAGTTTGTTGTGATTGGGTGATGCAAGGGATGGGCTGGGCCTTTAGGTCTTTAAGACCAGGGCCCGGAGCCCTGGAAAATGTTCTGGGCTAAGGTCAGATGTAGTGCATCTTCGGCTATGCCGAGTAGGGGCCTCCCCTAGTGTTAGCCAGTTCCACCTTTTTGCTCTTTAATCTTTTTACCGTTTTCAATTTCTCTCATGTATATCAAAGTGCTTGCAATGTAAATATTTCGTATAATACAGTCAATTCATTCTCCCCTTAACGCCTGCATGCTGAGTCGTCGCAATACCGTCTACGACGGAGCACCCCTGGTGCGGAAAAGAAGTCTGCGGTCATCCAACAAAGCAACCGTCTCGAGCGGTGGGCACCTCTGGTGCGGAGAAGAAGTAACTCAAAGAACCTAGTAAGGTCTGCAGCAAAGGAAGAGACCTTACCACGAAGAACGTTTAGTCCGCGGCAGCCTGACCTGCTCTGGCAGATGTTAGTGTTCAGAGCAGCCACACTGGCGTATTGTTCTACGTGGAAGCTGCAGTTACGATCGTAAGATACGCTCTGTGCACGACTTGCTCTTGCAAAACTCTCGGACGCTCTGGTGCGATAGCGGCGGAATCACCGTCAGATGATTTTGCCATCCCGTAATGGGAGAAATGAGCCACTGTGACATCGCTGCAAGGCCTACGTTGAAGAGTATCGTCTTTCCCTGCTAGACTGTAACGAAGCATAAGCGACACAGCCGCTGTTATTTTCAAGGAAAGAGACGACCTGATGCGGGCTATGTACACTGTGGCAAGACACGCTTGTGCTCGCTTTTATCGCTGTCCTGCACAATGGGCCCGCTGCTCAGTGTTGCCAGAACTCGCTGAGGCTTTTTACAGCGCTGCTGTAATTTATGCAACTCGTCTATAACATGTTCCAGAAGCAGTCGGAGTCCTCCACGCCTCCACTTTCTTTCTATTTCTCGCGCAAAGAATTGGAGGGCGCTGATTGCAAATGAGTTGGCTTTTAACGGTAGCGATAGCGAAAATAACCCAGTCACAGTACCTTGTGAGGAAGGTGCTGAGTAACCAGACTATGAATTGCAATCCAGTTCTTGCCCAGTTAACCGAAGAAAGTAGGTCTTCTGAATGAGCTGGGCAGCGCCGCCTCCCAGTCCTCAGTTGTTTCGTTGTTTATTCTTTGTCTAGGCGCACTTTCTTAGCATGCCCATATGATAAGGCATACGCCAGCCACTTCACCGCAGACGACGCAATGCACGTCGTAAGAATTTGGAAACATATAGCTGAATTTGACGGGACTTACGTAAGTATTCATATAAGTATGCCTCCTTGCTCCCTGTCTGCACGACGACGAAGAGGGGTAGCAGCGCCTCGAGCTTGCCTCGCTCCTCGTGACGCTCGTGCCCACGCTGGTCCCCGGCCTCGCAAGGAGCGTCACGCCCGGCCTCCGACCGCTGCCGCCATAGCCACCGCCATGGGTGAGCAATTTACAGCGAGAAGCTGTTCATATTAGGCTTAGCGACTCTCAGCCGACAGATTGAGGGGTCGTCGACGCTCTTGGCTGCCGCTGACGCCGGCGGCGCCGGTGGACCGAACAGCCAGCACCGGCGGCCGCGCCGTGCTGCTGGTCGGGCCTAGCCAAGCGCCGCGGCGTAGCTGGCCGATAAGAGCGCCTTGTGGTTGTCCGCATCCCTTGATCTTCTCCCTCTATTGGCGTAGCTCGAATTTCGACGTTGAGTCGTGGTCACGCTGACGTGTCGCGGAGCTCGCGCGACTTGCTCTGATCATCTCGCGACGGGCGCCGAGCGACTTGAAGTGTTTAATGGCGAGTGAAAATTGCGACTCGCTCCCCGGGCTTTCTCTACAGAACTCCATGGATTGGCTGAGGAGTTCTGCGACAAGATGTCTTGTTTCAAGAAATTGGTCAGCGAACGACTGCCCCAGACAGGTCGTTGGCGACATGTCCGGTGGCCCCCGCCGCTACGAATTGGCTTAATTATGTCGCGCGAGTCGCGGAGTACTCCGCGACTCGCTGGTGCAAATGCGCCTTTAGCAGCTTGTCGATCGGAGGCTACTGCTCACGTGGTTTTATGCGCTGTTCGGCGGCGTGATGCTATGTAAAAAGTGTAAGGTGTACGAAGCGAGGGGGGGGGGGGGGGTGAAGAGGTTGTTACGCCTGGTTAGGTACCTCGGGCCGCTCTCTGTCCGCGTGATGCTCTGGTCGCGGAATTCAGTTATCGCCGCAGCAGCCTAGCGTTCCCTCCAGCAAACATCATGACTTATACCTCGGGAAAACAACCTAGCTGGAGGCCAGTTACACTATCAGTGACTGCTCTCACTCGCAGTTTTGCGCCCCCGCAACGTCTTTCCTTTGGCACATAGGTGTGCCTGAGCACCGCAGCGTAAAAATGACCTCGAAAATAGCATGAGTTATCCCAGCTGAAGCAAACACGCCGTAGAAAGGAATGTGATGCGCACGGACGGTTCGCTTCTGTGAATTCCTCTTGTCAGTGACTAGTTCTGTAGTTGAGGCTCGACATTTCTCTCTCCTTCTTTATTTAAAGCGAAAGCTCAACTCTTCCCGTGCAAAGCTGAAGGTCACGTGGCTATGAAATTTGACCTTCAAACCAGCAGGACCGGAGGCTGGCCTCTGACGTCATGCCACGTGACTCTCCAGAGCTGCGCGCGTTGATCCGACGGCGCCCGATCAACATGCAACTATCGAATCACGTGACTCGCTGCGCCTCGTCACAGCTCCGTATGCGGAGCCGACGGTACTTTAGCAACTGCCACGTGACACGCCGTTCGCTACATAATATCTTGTGGCATGTGCTTACCTTTCTGTGCTCTTCTTTAACAGAGTTTTCGGTCTTCTTACTGGGTTCAGCCTAGTTGAGCCACAGCTAAGTTTTTGTAAAGAGCAGATCCAAGAAATACTTATCCGAGCAAAACGACATCGCTTCTGACGTTGCCGTAGTATTCCGAAAGGACTGTAAAGTTTATTGTCTCCTGGGCTAGCACACTTACGGTAGAATCCGTCAGGCCTCTCCGATATAAAAGGCTAAACCTGAAATCAAAACCGGTCAAATTCCATCCGGAAAGGCTGTTTTTCTGCTGTCCAGAACAATCTTGGCCGCGTGGACACAGGAATTAGGGCCATGTCTGATGATGAGGGTGTGCTTTCGATAATGTAGAATTAAACATGCGCGCTGGCTCACGGGAGCGAGAAAAAAGTCACTTTTCTCTTTACCCGCAATAACGAAATGATAGCGAAAGCTATATCTTACTCTTTCCCCGGCCCTGTGAAAAATAGTTACTAATATGTAAGCACTACTTCGTTGTGTACAGAAAGTGTCCACAGAATGTGTAGACACCCGAGGTTAGCCGCCGCGGTGGCTCAGTGGTTATGGCGCTCATCTGCTGACCCGAAAGACGTGGGTTCGATCTCGGCCGCATCGGTCGAATTTCTGTGGGAGCGAAATTCTAGAGGCCCGTGTGCTGTGCGAAGTAAGTGCACGTTAAAGAACCCCAGGTGGTCGAAATATCCGAAGCCCTTCACTACAGCGTCCCTCAGAGCCTCAGTTGCTTTGGGACACTGAAGTCCTGTAATCTTATCCCCGCTTACACTAGTTACTCGGTATTAACTAGATTAAGCCCAGGTAAGTATCCACACTTTCTGTTGACGCTTTTTTATACAACTGAGTAGTGCTTACGTATTAGTAATTTTTTCCTTAGGATTGCTTAGATAATGAACATTGAGGAATATAATAAGCATGCAAGACAGCAACCCACTAGTTCGTGCACGTTAGAAGGAAGTACTGAGCAAGAGAAACAGCGTCACAGAAGGAACAGTATTTTCTGTGCTTGTTTTAAGCAAATTCACCCACTTATAGCCGGCACATCCTAAATACCAGTGTTGGCAATTAACACTGCTCTTAGAACTCGCTGGTCGGTGCAGTGCTTGCGGAAAAGAAATTCACCGCAATGATTGCCATCCTGTGGCTTATAAGCTTACTTGGTAGCATACCCTGTAGCGGCGTACGCTTTTTTACAGCTGATCCTAAAACTTTGCCCAGCTGATGACGTAACGCCGATCGAGCCGTCTTTCAGAAAAAAAAAAACTAATACGTCGCTCACTTCATGACAGCCCGACAGACAAATTGTTATCAAGCTTGCCTACTCGGTGGATACGAAGAAGGCAGTGAAGGTAGTAGGTAGATGAGAACGTACTTGCGTGCGAGGAGTTTAATGGACACCCGCCTTTAATTGTTATTTTTAACTCAAATTTTCTCCCCAATATCTTAGTGTAGATAGTGCGTCTTGCTCAGTGTTATCCACACTACTGCAGGCGGTGAAGGACCAAATGGTATCATTTCCCTTATCCTTTCTTTTCTTTTGGAACTCAGGCGTCTCAAGCGCCGGAAAGAACAGCGAAACGTGAGTGCTCGCCCAGCATTAGCTTAACCAGGGAGCTGTTAACTAGTACCTGGTTACAGAAAGTTCAGTGATGTCATAGTTACATGTTGCATGTCAGCATGCCGCCAATAGAATGAATCTACCCTGACCACAGAAAAACAGGCACCGTCTGTCTTAAGACGGCGCCACAGTGTTAGTAGAACTTGTTTAATAGTTGTAGTAGCACTACCAGCACCTCTAGTAGTAGCTGCTCTCGGTAGCAATAGAAATAGCGGCAGTATCAGCAGCATCAGTTGTCCTGATTACCAGGAATTGGGTCAGTGCTCTATTCGGCTTGTTCAGCCCTCATTTGACGCGTGAAAAACTAAGCGCTGTATTTGTCTGACTAAAAAAAACCTGGGTAGCGTCAGTGGGGTCGCGTTGCAGCGTCAGGCCACTCAGTTACGGCGCGACATAAACAAGCGTATGGATGCATAGGCTTGGAGCCCTGGCGCGAGAGATGCGGTAACTGTGTTGAGGGAATGTGAGTCCTGAAATTTTTCCTATTTGTTTCGACAAACATGGGATTAAATAATGGAGAGTCCAATCCGTGTTCTGTTTGCAGCCACTGTCAAAAAGTTGTTGAAGTCGTACGTTCTTGAAAAATCGTGCTTTTGTCAAACAAAAGGTCACTTATTTTTTGTAGTTTCGTAGACCCATCATTCAAACATTGCATTCTTATGAAGTAAACGTTAGCCGAGGCGATAAGACGCTTGTACCTTTAAGGGTGTGATGGGGGGCGACCCAAATCCTACGGCAAAACCCAGTTCGTCACCTGCACAATTAGTTATAAAAAAATGAACGCCCGTTCCTCAATGAAGCCACGTAGCCCGCAAGGCCTAAGGGCTCTAACTAGCAGCTGCCCCCAATTCATAGCTGTTTGCTGGTAGTAGAAGCGCCCACAAAGCGATGGGCGTCCGGCCAATGCCAGGACAGAGTGTGCTAAGAGTGTAGCTTGCAAGTGGTTATGCAAGGGATGCCAGTGTAAATAATCGATGAAAACATAATGAGCAGGAACGTAGTGTTTTCATGATGGAAAGGCAGCCCTTACCGACATGTGAAAGGTGACCTTTCGCCTCGCGGCTGGTGGAGGAGTGTCATCCCACGTATCCACGCAGGTGGCGGCAGTGAGCACAGCCCCTCCTTTCAGACGGCCACGTCGGAGCCGTCACCGCTTAGCTGCTATGCCCGGAGCTCACTTCAACTGGGCTGCTAGTCTGGCGTATTGCTTACAAAGCGACGAGCTGTGGTGGTGGCTTGGGAGGCTTCTGCTTGATTCTAGGGCACGCTCGCACATAACGCTGCCTGTGTGGAAAGCAAAGGCACAATAACTGTCTCTTGCTCGGTGGGCACCTCAACCGCGCAGTGATGAAAGGGGTAATAAGGGAAGCGAAAACAAAGAGAAGAACGGTCAAGTTAGCTTGTCTGTGGGCAGCAGATCGCCTTCGAGAAGCTGCAGCGTCAGCCTCAGCTATCCGACACCTTCGTCCTGCTGGTCGCCTCCCAGAACATCTGGAAGGGTCTAAACGGGAGGTCCCGCTGCTTGGAAGACAGATGGTTTACCGCAATGTCAAAGTAGCTCCGTTGTTCTGCTCGCAGTCTCTCGTAGATCAACTGGATTCATGCCACCTTTGCGACGTTGCATCTGCGATTTGCTCGCAGAGTGGGGCGGGCCTCGTCACGAACAGAGTATCGAGCTGATTGGCACGGGCACTGCAGGATGCGGCTTGTTTGCCCTGGTGTCCCCTCGCTGAGGCGCGCAGTGACCCGTGAGTTTCGTGCCATGTGAGGGTAGTTCCGAATTAGCGTATTCGATGAGGCGTTCACTCTGCCAAAGACATGACACGACCTAAGGTCTCCGGAAGTTGATGCAACTAAGATTTGTGTCGGGAACTGTGCTGGCTAACTCAGTGTGCCCCTGCAAATTGTCGAGGCGGCTGCAGTAATGAAAACTGCAGGCCTGTTCGGACAGGCAGACGCACAGCGAGGCGCATCTAGAATCTCGCTACCGCTCTTGGAATACTGCTAGCTGCGATCTTTAGGACCATACCCAGAAACACTTGACAAAAGGAACTGCAAACCATTCACGAACGCAATTTTTTCATATAATGGAAGATTCCACTATAACAATCAACATATTTGCAAATCATTTGACGGCAGTCCTTTATTTTTCTTGCTACTAACGTCCTTGCTATCGTCCTAAGCATTCCGCATTGGTTTCCTGTGGCAGTCTTAACTGTTCGATGCGACCGATTAGAACGCTTTAAAAGAAAGATTTCACAACAATTTCCTTAAAAACCTAACCTTAGCAATTTTCCAATTATTAAAATTTTGGTCCGAAATTGCTGGACATGAATGACAACGCCACCGCGGTGGAAAAGGCGCATAAATACAGTGTTTCACCTCAAATATTCTGCAATTTATAATAATAGGCTTTTTGAGCTAGAAGAGCTTTTTTTCGCCGTGCCATTCTCTTCGGTGAAGCGCATCAGAATTCAGCTAGGACGTGCTAACTAGTAGGCTGGCTATCTAAGATTGATTGGCTGTTTTCTAACTGTTACCCTTGGTCCCCGCATTTACTGAGAGGCGTGTGGCCCACCGTAAGCAATATCCACATCAGTTTTAGAATTTTGAAAAAGCAGTTACCCTCGGCGCTGTGACCCAACATATTTTACCTGCATCCTGATAAAATGCATGCGAGTTCAAAAAACTTGCAGGTAAAGCAACCCCTCTAGTGCACGGAACTCGTCAAAATAGCCAAAATTCTGAAACTGCTAAGAATATTATTTCATCACCTCCAATCTTTCTCCCCAACCGGCAGCCTCCACTAGTGGTCGTTCTCTCTCCCCTCGCCCCGCAGGATAAACAACTTGCCAACATACCTGACCTCCACGCGGAAATATGCGCCGACGACATCACCTTATTGACGACTGACAGCGCCATAGCGGAAGCACAAGACACGTTGCAATTGGCAGTTGATGTCATCACGCCGAACTTCACCAGTATGGACCTTAAATGATCCCCGCTAAAATCGGAACTGCTCATGACTCGACCCCTTCCCCATGATAACTGCCTGTATCTCCGAATGTAAGACAATCACATTCCACTCGTCAATAGACTCAAGGTCTTTGGACCCTTTGGACACTTTGGATGCAACCTTCACACGCAACCACGGCTTGTCGGAGAGGGAAACGCTTAATATGGCAGGCGCGCTCTTCACCGGCCATTTGAATTCGATTAACCAGCACAGAAACTGGCCAACACCTCCTTTAGCATCCTCACCTGGTTCCCACCTTCGGCTCACCTGCCCCTAACTAGCAAATGATCCCACCTGACATTCAGGGATAATTTCGCATCTAACCTCTACCCATAAATATGAACCCCGAGCTACACAGGGCAGACGTCAGGCCCGACCTGAATATTACGCCAAACACTACAGATGAAGACCCGACATCCTCTACGTAAATGCGGCATGACACACTCTTCCAAGATATCATACCTCTCTCGCCGGCTACGAATATGGCACCATTGTGGCCGCAGCCACCCTCCACGTCAACAATCCTACGGAGGCTGAGTGCGCGGCCGTCCCCATGGCGCTCATACACGCTACACAAGAGCCCAACGTCACTGAAATCTACACCGACTCCGAACCTGCGTACCGAAACTATCAGCAAAGCATTATCACGGCAGCCGCCCGAAGCATTCTCGCGTCAGGATACACGCTTACCCCAGTGGTAGCCCCCGCGTGCGTTCCTGGGCATGCCTCGATCCTTGGTAATCAACGTGTTCATATGCAATTGCTCAAGAAATATCCCTCCGGGCCCTGGAAGATCGGACACACAAACCCACGCATGTAGCCTCGCGGGTTATAATCACATACCACCACATGTTCACACAATGCAGAAACAATACTTCACCCTCCCAACTTCTCACCATAGATTATATTCGAAATACAGTGTGGTCTGGCTGCAACTGCAGAGAAATTGCTACTACTTACCTTACCTCCTTCATCGGTGTACCACCCTGCATTGGTCCTCCCACTCTGCTGAACACGTGGGGCGGCCAAGGTCACCCCCATGCACTACATGCGGGAGTGCCCCCAACCTATTCCAGTTGCCCAATACCCAGCCCAGCCCATCCCCCTCCTCATGGTGGGCCGCTCTGCGAGCTGCTCAACCAGTTGTCCAAACATGGCTAGTGGACAGAGCTCTCCGTGAAGCCCAGGCGCTTGCACTCTTGGACAGTTTGAAGCCCACCGCTGATGTGATTTGTTCCTAACTGAAATGGCTAATGAAAATAGGTCGAAAGTTAGCTATTCATTATTAGTTAACTACCTCAGTAGATAGCATGTTTGAGCTGTTTTCTGATACGCTGCACCGCTAGTTTCAAGATTGCAGGATATCTTGGGTGTGACAACTGTTAAATGTGTAGTCGACCAACCGTATACCGGACCAGCTCGGCTTCATAAGCATTATAGAAAACACGCTAAGATGGATTGCTCCCTGTTGATAACGTTGTCTTCGTTGCCAGTGCAAAGCCTTTCCGAGACAAATCGCCTGCAATCACGTGCAGCGCTTATCAAAAGTAGAGAGGTCACGACGTTTGCTTCTAAGCCCTATAGCGGGACACATGAAGCATCCGTGGAGGCCTAACTTTTGTATAGATGAGGGCTAGAGCTATTCTTACTTTCAAAACATGCATATTTAATTTTGAATCCTGGCGCAGTAAAATGAACCCAAACAACATCAACCGCACAAGGGAAATCGCCTACCTACATGCGCGCAGGGACTTTGCTCTGCACCCCAGAAGTCGCCATTGACCGTCATCGCACAGTTCGGCAACGTGACTCGCAGCCTAAGCCCCTTCATCCCCCCTCCCCGCACCTTTAGCATCACCTCTTTCCTTCTATGGGCCTTCTGCTGCCTGCCATGATTACCTAAAGACGCTAGCTACCATCCCCAGTCACCTGTAACGAAAATAGCCGAGCCGGCTTCGAGACGTTTGGTTTTAAGTTGAAAATGTTTGTGGTTGGAGCCAGGTCAGAGTTTAAGTTATCAAACGCAACCCGATATTGAATTCTGTCAAAATTTTCAGTTTTAAATATATTTGAAATGCCGATGACGCATAAAGAGCCACACAGCATGGCTGAGCATCCGGTTTCGTGGTCTCTGTACTTTCTGCAATGAAAGTACCATCAGAGTCCTGAGCGAAATTGGAGTAATTTTGTTCATTTCTCTTCCAGAGCCGTCAGCGGCGCCAAGCAGTAAGTCCACGTTTTCTCATTTCCAGATTTCTATTCGTCGGACCAATGTCAATTGTTTTGGAGCCAATTGTTCTCACGCAACGATGAAGAATCGATGCATTTAAGCGTTTCTGCGTAACTGCAGCTACGACTACTGTACAAGCTCGAGAACAGCGGCCTCATGAAGGCAGGCTTTAGGCAAAGATGCACTCTCAACATACAATCTCAACATGTTCATTCGTTAAGCCGCAATATGCACACTTACGGACAGGGCCGTAGAAACACATAGAAATACTGCTTGAGCGAATGTCAATCAGAATATCAAGTCATTCGTATGCTCACTCGAACGAATATCAATTTTCATTTTTCGTGCGCGCCGCTCACGACTGAATTAATGGCCTTCTTAACCGTCTGGCGCTTATCGGTGATCCTGCACGCTTCGATACTGTCATCGAAGAAGCTGTCTCATCATAATCATGTATACCGCAGGCCTGTCCCAATTTATCGCCGTATACCCGCCCACCCTTCATGTAATGTCCCACGTCTTAACCTTTCCGGTATTACTAAATTAGATTAAATTAAACCAAATCTTCAGGTGAGAACCTTTGCCAGATGTCCTGGCGAAGCACCATTATAGCCTGTGCAAAGAAGTTTCAGCTGATTAAAATAAATGCATGGCAATCTTAAATTGATTACAGGAAGCATTTTGCAACCTACTAAAGTACTCCTTCCTGTTAGAAAATTATTTTGACTAAGGCGGGGCAATTTTCGTTCCTGAAACAGCGGACCCTGCAATACCGAAAGTGGGTGTCGGATGCCAAACATCGCAGCGACATGCTTTTGCTTGAAACACTGCGGGCCGTCATATCACATTTAGGCTAGTGTGGATACTCGGCTGCCTTGTAGCCTGAATGCTATTAATTAAAAAGAAGACAATAAAACTAAACCAAGAAATGTGCGGCGTCTCGCAAGTCGAAAGCATTTTCCGCTTTGCAGACACCTGTGCTAGGAAATTTGCATAAAAGCTCATACGTACTCTGTCCACGACGGTGTCATGTTGAGTGCCAAAGTTTATTACGCATGAGAGTACTGCATTTCATGAAAGCGCTATGTGCTCAGTGGACGCGTGGATTTCTTCAGCAACCATTTAAATACTTCATGTCCCTTTGTGTCCAGTATGGAACTCTCCATGCTCATTTCTTCTTAGCGAACTTTCATTTAAGCGCACGTTCTGTTGTGGTCCGCGGATGTTTGTTCAAATGGCATTTTTTTGTACAGGCTTTCCCTGGGTGCAGGGGAAAGAGATCAAAAAAGAAAAAAATAAGAACAGCCATATAAATGTGTTGTGGAAGGATGAGAGAAAGTTTGAGGATTAAATAGGGTTGTTCAAATACCCTTCTAATCTCACACTCGCTATGTTCTCGATTCTTTTTGTTCCACTCTGTTCTACCCTTCGTCGCCTGTCTCGCTGCTCGCAATTAAATTTCAAGCTGATGCGTTAGCGCCACATGCATGTGCTGTTAAGTTGCAAGTATTCATATCCAGCAATCCTGCACAGCAGCATCTTTCGATGCGAAAGAGTTTAAGCACGCAATTTCTTTCGTATATTGTTAGATTTCACTATAACACTCAATACATCAGGAGATGTCCCATGGGCAGCAATCAACTTTTTTCTGCTCAGGTTTTTGCTATCATAAAAACCCTGCCCGATTGGTTTTCTAACAAACTGAACTGCTCGATGTGAGCGATGGAAAGACAAAAAGATTTTGATACGGATCTAAAGGATCGACAATTTCCTATAATGTTTACATTACAGTACAACACATGTGTTCCTATATTCAAAACTGTTGCCCAGTAACGCTGGACATGTGTACTTTTCTTGTCAGGGATGTCGACGTGATGCCGCCCACAACCTTAGTGGGCCAGCGATAGTAATTACTACGCGTTTATAGCGCAAGCTTCATGCTTCGTGGTACGGGCTCGCAACCACTGCTTGCTGTATGTGCACCCGGCTTCAGAAGTTTTTAGGGCGATGCGATAGAGGTTACTTACGTGTAGCCTGGACGTTTAGCCTGAAAATAAGAGGGGCGCTGCAGAGTTTCAGCCGTAAAGAAGCGGGTTAGGGGGTACCATATCATGGTAGGCGCAGTGGCTTCCAAAATATTTACGTTTTTCGCAATTCACGTGCCCCGTTAACCTTTGACGACGGCTGTACACGCGCTCTCTGTCAACTTTCAATAGTTAACTATCGTCGTGTGCTGTTACTGTTACAATCCTCGATAGCTGAATATTACTGTAATGTTATTCACAATAAGGATTAGACCTTAACCATTCGCCACTATTCGTCCTTTGAGTTTCCTTGCAGATCAGTTATATCACCAAGTCGTACGCTTCTAAGGCGTTCTCTAGGAACCCTCATACCTCTCTTTTCTCAAAAAAATCCAGTGATTATCTCTTTTAAACACGACAGGAAAGACTGATTTAATCATTCGGTCTGAGAGTAATAAAGTTCAAATTCAGGCTTACAATAATAGGTAAAGTTCTGGGTTGAAAGAACAGGCTGAAAGAAATCGTAATATTTAAGGGGGGACCCTGCTCTTTAAAAAAAATATTAGTAAAATTAGCCGTGCAATTTGCAGAGAACATATGTTTTGTGTGCTGATTCTAAATATGTCATTTAATTTTAATTGTATGTAAGACAACTCCGTAAGCACTTGTGCAATATATTATGCAATGTTTCGGAGAAACATTTTGCTGCAGGCAACTTGCTGAAGTGCATGCAATTGATTTGTCTGGACATCAAAGAGTGCAATAAGGCACAATTATCATCCAGCCTATCATACAAGTTGAGTTACAGTGTTTTCAAGTCGCCATACTAGAAACAGGGATACCAACTTTATTGACCGTATCAAACCGCATAACTCAACTGTGATAGGCAGGATGACAATTTTACAGTTATTGCGTTCCTTGATGTCAAGTCAAACCAGTGACATGCATTTCCGCGAATTCCCTGCAGCGAAATTTCTTAAAAGCCCTCTCCAAACATGGCTCTGGCTTAACTGGGGTTAAACCTGGATACACAAGCGAAAGCTTCGCTCACTTGGCATGCTGGATCCTCTAGTGAAGCAGCTCGCCGGGCGATATCCGCGGGGTGGTCAGCCGTCGCTTTCCGTTGACGGCTCGAAGTCTCCCCCGCCTGTCAGAGAAGACGGCCCGGCCTCGCTCTCATACATGGCCAAGCCCGCACTGACTAGGCCAGGGCGCCGCCAGGTGCACGGCGAGTCAAGTTTTCAAGCAGCACCCAGCTGCGGAGAGCGCACGCGCCGACGGCGTTGCCAAGGGTACGGTGCAGCTCCTGTCATATGAAGGTCAAACTGCAACCCACGGTGAAATCGGTGCTAGTAGGCCAGTGAAGCTTTCGCTTTAAAAATTTAACGACACATTGCACAAGTGACAAGCTGTTGTCTTACATCAAATTAAATGACATATTTAGAATGAGCTCATAAAAGTACTTGTTCCCCGCAAAGTACATAATCGTGACTTCAGTAATAATTTTTTTAAAGACCAGGGTTCCCCTTAACCAAAGTGCCACAAAGGGGAAGTTTTTATTCACGCCGGTGAAAGCAAATTCACTCGACTCTCAATTACAGCATGTGCTGACACATAAGTGGTAGTGAGGTCACTTTCCTTCAGCTAGTGGGCGAACTTTATTACCGGCCACACATTTTTCGGGTGAGGCTTCTAATGAATCGCTTTAATAATGAATGAAAATGCCAGGCCAATTTAATGGCTGGTCTTTTGTCGTTCTTTCGTTCACTGCGGCCGCTTTGCAGTTACTGTGGACATCGTAAAGCCCAGCAGCTGGTTCGAAATTCCGCCTTCTTAGATGTGTGGACCGTTCTCGAGTGTTAACGGTAGTTTGCTCACACGCACACAAGCGAGAAGCAGCGGAAAGGAATGAACTTCCCTAAATGTCTAATTCCTGGCCTGTTGTTACGCATCACATTACTGCCATACCACTGCACGATTCCGAGCACATCTCTACAAGCAGGCGGGCGAGTTCACGGGCAGAGGGAATCTTTAGAGCATATTATTTCAAGGCATTCGAGAGAATGCTCTCGCGAAGTTACCGCGGTTCGATCACAACTCTAGTTTGTTTACTTGGCGTCGTTTGTTTGTTTTTATCATTTTGTATATTTGATTACATTTGTTTCATGGCCGCTGTTTCGTCTCACTGCACTTCACTGCACACAAGAGTGGAGTTATCGGAGCGACTTACCGAAAAATCACATCTTGCTTTCGTTTTCAGATGAGGCTGAGTAAGTACATTTCCTGAGCAAAGCGTTCGTCCTGACTAATCGATTCCTTCTGACAATACCTTGGAAGTGCAGAAATACACGAGGAGAGGACACAGTTGAGAAAGACTAAAGTTTTTGGGAAAGCATACTAATAAAAGATAATAACCGTGCCAGAATATTGGGTACAGAATAGAAGAGAATGAGGGTGTTTCAGTAAATGTTCGGCGTAACCAAGACAATACCAATACTATTTTCTCCTCAATACACCGGTCACGTACAGCTACGAACAATCAATACACAATGAAACGAGCCGGCTGGCATGGAAGCTCCAGAGGTTTTTTGAATTTAGCCTTAAAGAGCATTGAACGTATCATATGTCTGGAAGGAAAGTGCTCAGAAATAACTGAGCTTTAATTTTAGTCATATCGGGGGGCGTCTCCTTTGACTCCATTTTAATAAAGCACTTCCTTTGATTCGCAGCGGTACTTTCTTGCACATAATAAAAACCGTTATGGAATAAAATTTCACCCGCAATTACCTCCAAAAAACTTCATCATCTTGAGGATATATATATATATATATATATATATATATATATATATATATATATATATATATATATATATATATATATATATGCCTTTAGTTGTTTTCAGGTTAGCATTAGATGCAACCTCTTTTTAGCGTCATCACGAGAAGACCCTAACTACGCATAACCAAACCTCAAGAGTGCAACGAGAGAGCATTAGAGATTCCTCCCGCTCAAGCACTCCTTGTATTTCAAAGATTTATGGATCGCCGGGTGTCCTCACGCTATGGCGCGGTTGTGCAGCTGTTAATAGATGCGCAACTGCCCAGTGCCTCCTAGACAGAAAATACCTCTGCTCTCCTCCTGTGACGCCATGCACTTTGACGCAGTTGACCACACCGCGGCATGAACTTAGAACACAAAGTTGAATAAGCGGCAGCCGCCACCATCAAGGCGGCAATCTCTTCTTATCCCGGGTACTGTCGCCTCTTGAGCCTTGTGCTCTGATTTCGTGCCATGGTATGCTCAACCGGGCAAGGTATGCAACATCACAGTAGTAGTGCAGGGGCTTTTTTTCTTCTAAAAGGCACAGCAGCGCATCAGCAATAAACTGTATCATACACAGCCTCTTGTGAGAGGCTTGTGAGAGCCAGGTCTCTCTTTCCGCGCTGCCGTAAGGCTCATTTTTGCGCAAAAACTTGTTCGGGAAACTATCCCACGGCCAACGAGCTGATGCGCGGTTGCACCGTAGGCAGGTAGCCAATTGCATCGAATTTATGTGCGTTAATTTCATTGGCACCTGATTTATCGTGGCACGGACCATTTATCTCTGCCGGACATTGCAGCTAGTTATCTGAAGAAAAACGATAGGCGTAACGTTAAGAGACCGGAAGCCGGGCAGAGTGCGTGAGGGAACAAACGCGGGTTAACGACATCCTAGTTGCCGGACAATAATACCATGTGGGGCGTTATTGCTTTGCGCATGTGCACCGGCAACCAGATATTCCCGTAATCGGTAGGGCCCCCTACTCTAAAACTCATTAATAATTTCTTTTAGGCATTAGAAGTCAAGGGTTATCGGTTTGCTCAGCTAAAGTACAAGTCGCAAACTGACCGATAAAAAGAAGCACTTCAATCTATGAGGGATATGATGGCAGACTTACCAACGTCACCACTCTAGCATAAGCATAACCTGCCCGAATAAAACAATGTCTCCATACTTCGCTTGTTGCAATACATCCATTGCAATCGTTTGTATCTCCTCGGTCCTAATCGCCGTCCTCCTAAATACACCCTCTGGCAACAAAGAAACTTAGTCCACAAAGCAAGGACTAATTACGGAAGACTAAGTTAACAGAATCCAATTGTTCTCAAAACCCATGCCGTGTTTGATCTCTCTAAGAACATATAAAAAACATTAAAATCAATGGTGACCTAAAATGATTACATTTTTTTTTTTGCAGCGAAGTATCTTTTGTTTTCGTGTAATGTTGATTGTGCGAGTTTTTGCTTGAGTGATTTAGCGCCATGCTTATAAATTTTATAGATTGCTTCGACTTTACAGTGCACTCTCTGTCTATAATGTAACATTTGTGCTGTACTACTGGCGTTTGGTGCAACTAATGTTTGCTAATATTTGAATATTCGGAATTTCTGTGCTGCGCCCTGATGTGCACAATTTTTTGGATACTGTGGCGTCGTTAGGCTAAATTTATTGCCTTTTGACACAGTTCGCTCTTTCACCTCTGAAAGAAATAAACCGCTACCTCAAACCGACTGGAACAAATAAGAAAATCTTCAAGGTAGAAGAATCAATCTTAAAACGATGAAATGAGGAGAAGTATATATTAATAATTTTTACCCTTTAAAGTGTCACGAAATGTCTCAAAAACGCACATGGTGCGACCCTCTCAGCAACAGAGAAAACGGCTCTTTGCAACTGAGTTATTTCATCTTTGACCTAGATTTAAATGACTTGTACCTAGCCACCGTACTCAAAGTGACCGCACTAAAATGCGGCGTGTCAACACTTCTGCGCTCTCAGGGCAGCGAAGGGTGAGGGCAGAGGCAACATGCCGCCAATTGTCATCGGCGTCGTGGTGCTGGTGCTTGTGGCCTGCGTCGGCCTCTTAGTGGCGACGTCCGGGCCCAGCGACGAGGGTGAGTCCTATCCGCCTCAACAGGCCAAGCGAGCAAGCAAGCTTGAAGTTATTTTAACAGAGCTATCGGAATAAATTGAATATTTATGTCAGACAGCGTGATATTCTGCCACTTGCTACTTTTAGGTGTGCTCTTCCTTTTTGTCTACGCTCATGAGGTATATAACTAACGAACGGGCAATAAAATGGGGTTGTTAGTCAGCGTCGTGTCGCCAATCTCCTCTGTCGATTGCAAGAGCTTTTTTTTTTCCGCCTCGAGCGCCAAGTGTTGCTTCCGAGTAGCCAGAAAGGAATCCCTGCTAAGCAGCTTCACAGCTCGACGCGGCTGGTATCCGAGCGGCTGTGCCGGAGGAATGAAGCTTCGAAAGACATTCTGCCAGTGATTGAAACGGGCTCGCATGCGAGGGCACGCTATGGTCCTCCCTCAGTTAATTGACTGCCTAGGGCAGGGAGTCGGCATTAAATGAAAGCGGAAGGGAGGGTTACGTGCATTTAATGTGAAACCAGTCGCGCTGTGCTCATATCCAGTACACCGTGAAGGACGGCGTTATTGCATGAGAAAGACGCTTAATAGGGATAAAACGAACCGTTGACAAGTCGCTTGAAAATAAGTACCGGGACCCGTTAATGCGGCTGCGACCGACCTCTTCGCCTGCGGGAGTAGTATGTTAGCCTACAAGGTGGCGCCACTTGTGCACTTATGCGCAAATGGGTAAGCGCTAAACCTATCTTCAATCCCTTAAAAAGCTTGGAGGCTGCTACAGACGAACACATACCCACATCTTCAACGTTTTGCACCACATACAGCCCACATTATACCCCACAAAATGCCGGCTACGCGGGAGCACCCAAATCTGTATTAGATTACGTGGATAAGTGTAGTGAAGTGGTCCTGTTGGTCAGCGTCCATAGTTAAAAACAGCGCTAGTCGTGTCTCCGTTGTGCCCCATCCTTCGCACTATTCTAAGTATTAATACTACATGGGCTTGACAAAGCGTGCAGGCCGTCCCCAAACCCTCAACCTGAGCACGCCGTGCCGTCCAGCTCGAGCCTAGAGGGCCAAAAGCAGCTGGTATACCGGACGCATCAAAGAGCTAAGGCCGTGCACAAAGTCTCACGCCAGTTCGGGAGACACAGAGTTCGTTACTGAGCTACATGTTCTTCGCCACGAGCACTAGTATACCCATCTGTAGTGTACAAAGTCTTTGTAGCTTTTCAATAACTCTGTCTTTATTATCTGCCTTGAAGCCTTGAGCTCCTACCTCTAGGGTACGGCCCAGTATAATCAATACTCAGACGCCCAATAGTAATGGCTTTTAATGAAATTATGGGATTGCGGAGTCTCAAACTGGAATTGTCCGACACCCTTTGCACACAGTTTCCGCATGCCTTTTATATGATGTGCATGACGTTGTGCGCAGTCCGCATGAAGTTCGTCTTCTCTGCATGTGTTTCTGTACAGTGCAGACTTTAGGTGTTGCATGTGTTTTCCGTGGGAGTCATATGGGAAGATTTTAAAATTATCAATCTATATGTTATTTCGTGGGAATCTTCTTATAGCCATGTTTTGCCGCAACATGCTTAATTTTCACAGAACAAAATGCCACCGTCCAGGCTGATCGGTTGTGCAATTTCCATCGCGCCTTGTTATAAATCGTGAAAGCGGACTGCTGTTCGTGTTCGGCTCTCTTTGTGTCAATTTGTTCCCAAGAAGCCTCCATGTAAATAGACAAGCAGATTTAAAATTTTTTCAAAGCAATCACGTTTGCCGGACAAGCGAACGAAACCGCTCACCGGAGCATCTTGAAAAAGCTAAAGCAGGGGACAAAAAAAATTGGCGGTGGTTTAGCTCTGGTTAAGCCTGGAGTGACGCGATAGCTACAGCTGGCCGAGTGGAACTTGGTCACTTGACCAACCACGTGATCAGCCGAGGCACCGCGCCGCCAGCAGCTGCTCCGCACCACGTGACCAACCACGCGACAGCGTGGCGGCGACGCCACCACGCTGAAGGCTCGTAATACTACCGCAATGTATCTATCTCTAACAAACTGTCTCTCAGATGACGCGACATCGCTGCTGGTTAAAAATTTTGCATAGAAGCATTAGCCATTCGTGACGCATTATGTCCCAGGAGCAACGCAAGTTCGGCGCACATGTGGGTACGCTGGAACTGAGAGGTTAAAATAACGTACCGCTTCTTACTGGACGGGCGCCAACGACCGGTTTTATTATTAGTGCATTGGCACTGAGCTGCTTTGTCGTTCTCATGGCCAGAAGTGTCGAAAGCATGCCCTAATTTGGGCTTCGCTTCTCAAATTTCGTAGTGGCCCGTCTCAAAGTGTGGGAGCCGTCAAGTTCACGTGCATGCATTCTTTTCTTTTTTCAGGTTCAGCATCCAGTACTGAAGATAGTGGCGGCCCAGGTGGCCCAGTAGTGCCCGATGCCCCCCCACGGAACCGGTGGTACAAACTGAGCTGCCGCCATTTTGAATCTCTTCGATGAATTCTAAACACACGCACATGCGTTGAGGCCGAACGAAAGCAGAGTACATTGAAGTGGGCAGGTGTTGTCCGTTAGTTTCCTTTCTGCCGTGAAAAATAGGTTCGAGGAAAAATGAAAAGCTGCTTGGGGGATAGTCAGTGCCACGGGAAAATAATCATGCTCTCTTTGATATCGACCACTCCCGAGCTGACCGGGCTGTAAACGTATAATGCAACTTGGAACAACTCTGCATCATTTGCGTAAGCGTTTGCCGTTCTCTTATCTCATATCTAAGAATTCCAAATGTGCAGCGTAGTACGAAGGTGGCTGTATTTACTAATCCCTAAATTTACAGAACAAATTTAAGTGGCCAAGGAAAGTGCATAAGAAAAAAGAGCATTTCATACATGAAGACCAAAGAAAAAAGAAGCAATTGTGCTTTGTACTTCCTAAAATACCTTGTAAATAAAGAACAGAAAAAAATCATTCATTGAAAGCGAACAATGCCTAACATTGTAACTCTTGTGAACAAAAGATTTTCCAGTCCTGGGGGCTACGTGCAAGGAAAGGACGGCGGTATGTGGTGTTGCTAGGCATAGTTGCACGTGGTTGTAGGCGCTATTTCTCGGGGCACAGAGATACAGTACTGAAAAAAAAGCACATGGAATAAAAAGAACTACGTAAGCGAAAACTCCGATAACCTCGCGCAGGCAAAAAAAACCGCTCCCCGACCAAACACTACGGTGACAGGTGATTATATAGCAAGTCACTGCTTAAAAAAAAGAAATCCAGGGGTTTACTTAAGTCTGCTTAAGACCAGTAATGCGAAACAATTGGTCTTACTGCTGCCGATTATGTTGCTTATAGCTGCTGATTGTTACGCACGCGCTAATTGGTCCCGACGTGGTAAGCGGTCGCGGTGTGGACGGAAACGTTGCGCCATCTGGCTCCCTCAGGACAAACAGTGCATGCGCAGTCGTGGCTTCTGTGACCGGTCCCGGCTGCGCCGCTCTCTATCGCAGAGGCCACGGTGCAGTGGCGGGGCGAGGTACACGCTATGCTAAACGTAATTTTCCCTTTTCTCTGCACGAGCTTACTACAGGCTTGGCAATTCTCCGTGACACTCTGCTGTACGCTCGGAGCGCCGTGTTGTCGTTGCGTTGTGGTTTCAGGGTGCTACTGTTTCACCGTGCAGTGATTTAGATGCGCCATTTCTTGGTGCTGTGTTTTTTTGTCGCCCGGGCATTGTCTGTTTGGCGTTTTAACGGGTGCTGTTATTCCCGTGTCATTACATACCAGTGTAAAGTCCTGCGTTGCACGGCCTCGCGGGCATGCACACTTTGCTGTGGTACATCGCATACGGAACGCTCCCGTCAATGCGGCGACAATCATCGAGGGTCAACAACCAAAATAGTTAACCGTCAGCATTCACTTGAGAATAGCATGGCAGCTTGAACGAAACTTATGCACTTTTCCTCAGACAAAGATGCTTGAATAACTTTTTTGGCGCTGCATGGATGCGCCCAGGTGGAAACTCCGCTGATTAGAACCTGCTGCACTTTAGGGAATTAGCCTAAACACATTGCACTAATGGTGATAGTCGGTGTTGTGGCGAGGACTGGCTTGCGCGGCTTCGGGTGCGCTGTAAGGGTCGATAAAACCCAAGTTGAAAAGAAAGCACTGGATAGCGTCCGAGTTTTACAGTTAGCTTAATGGTTTCGTGGCACTCTCGCACTTCGTCCGCCTCGGCAGGATTGACGCGGTAACAATGCATACTACACCACTTCACCGTGATCACCAGTAGCGATTTTTTGTCAGTGGCATGTTTTAATGTAATAAGGGACGTTTAATTGCCCCTGTACCTCTGAGAAAAACCGCTGGTGACTCCGACTGAAAGAACTGGCATAGTCAAATGAGAGGAATTAAAGCCTCAAGTTAGCGTTCATGACTTTTCTGAAGAGATAATATAGAGAAAATTCAGACACACGTGATCCCATCATAATGAGATATGTAGTCATATATGACTTGCCACTGCGACCGCATTAGCAGCTGTTATGCCTTTACTGGACGGGACGTCAGTTCAGCGCTAGTGAGGTCACTTACAGTGGCAATGCTGTTTTACGTCACGCCCCTCCAGTTAATTGTAATGCTCCGATCTAGTGATGTCATTTTCGGTGGGAATGCTCCGATCTGGTGATATCAATATTTTTTTTCGGCGAATGGGAATGAGCACATCTCGTCATTTTTCTCCAGCCAACAGGAATGACCCGGTCTGACGACTTCACTTACCTGCAGCCAATGGGAATAGTTTATCACTGACGACTGTTTTTGACCCCATGGGGCTTGTAATGCGCCAAAAAAAAATGACTCGTGCAAGAGTGTTGCGCCATGCGACCAGCCTTAATTAACAGGCGAAGCTTTCTTGAAGCCGTCCCTTTTTTTTTTCTTCCCTGGGCCGTAAAATGCTTGCCCCTCACTAAGTGAACGCCTCACGAGTCGTCGCATCGGCCTACTTTCAACCATCTTATTTTCATGACTGGTGTTCTAAGCGGTCGCGTGATGCTTTCTCTTAATATAGATGACATTTTTTTCCTCAGTGCCTGCAGTTCATACACGCTTGAATATCAGCAGGCCAAAGATCGGCGGATCTAAAAGACCGCATAGTGGCCCGTTCGGGGCACAGGTCACCTGGTCTACAAGTTTGCGCTTCAGGTCACATATCTCGGCGCAAGCGTCATGCTGGACTGCTCACTTGACATGTATATGGCCCTGTATCTCGCTATCATCATTATTGGGCTCGTGAGGATGATGTCTGTGAAAGTTTTTCGTGCCTGTTGATGAGCAATACTACAACTTTTTTTTCCGCACAGGAGGTGATACCTCAATAGACCCGTCAAGTAAGTTCTCCATTGTTCCTACGATGTCACAAAGGGCTTAAAAAAGGGCTAGTGGAAGGTATCAGTGCGCATTGTATTTTTGCTCCTTGAGGCGCTGAAATTCAGCCAGCATGATATTAAGGCGAGAGCCTTTAATGGCTCATACTGTCGTCCGTCCGTTAACAGAGGGTGTCACACGTGTTAACTCAGGAACTAAAAACAATGGGAGAAAATGGTTGCTTTCAGATAGAGAAGGAAAAAATGAGCCTAGAAGCCAAGCTTGAAGACTGTAGAGTAATTGTAGTCAAAATGTCAAAACTGCGTCGAAATAGCGCGGACGTCAATATAGCTACGGGAACGATGTGACATCACATCCACCGGAAGTCGTCACAACAGTGTAAACTTCTACAGAATGGCCGGAAAAAGGTCGGATTTTTGTCGAATTAGATGGGAAAATGAGGAATTAAGCGTAATTAATTTGGGTATCGATATAGCCTCGGGAAAGGTGTGACGTCACATTCATCGGAAGTCGTCACGGCATAGTGAATATTATCACATAAACAGTAGGCTTTCGCCTGTCAACAGTTTAGTTGCCAAAGTGTCTCGTATTTTTTTATTGCAGGAGAAACGTTATTATTAGGCAGCTGTAATGTCAACAGTAGTGATAGATGCAGAAGTAAGGTTTCAGTAAAAAATAACGGCAACTTCAGTGCCAAGGTAGAAGAGCAGTTTTTTGTCTATTTTTCAGAACGAACGAATTTTGTCTAGTATTGCGGAGTCGCCCATCGTGGTGACAACATGGCTGTCGTGCAATTGCACCGCATTTCGGTTACAAGAATTTTTGTCACGACGAAAGCAGATTCCAAAATGCTACGATGATATGTGCTGTGCTCATATAAGCATAGGTATTTTACGTGTTCTAAGCATTCGTGTTTTGTCGGTGCCGCAGTGGTACTGGCAGCACGAAAGAGGTTTTGTTTAATGCGAGAATATGGAGCAGTCGGGCCGATGTGTTAATGAGCGGCTAAGGGAACACTGTTTGTCTTTGAGCACGGTACCGGTTCGCACCTGCCGGCGCACATCAGTGAGTGTGGAAAAGATAACGACATAAAACAGAAAGCAAAAAAACTGTGTGATGCAACGCTCCAAGAAACCAGCATCTTGTACAGGAGTACTGACACGCTTGCGCGAGAATTGGCTGAAGCCTGCCATATAAGAAAAAGCGGTAGTTCATGTGTCAGTGCACCATCTGTGACAATATATGAAAAAGATTTTGCTTTTTTAGATAAATTACATATGAAGTGATCCCCGGTGCCTTCTGTGTGCTTTTCCCGGGTTCTGGCCGGCACGTGGCTCTGATGACATGTAGTTTTTACATGTAGTTTTTCTGGAATAAAACAGTTGAAAGTTGCGCTCCGTCCTGTCTACCTTGCCTTTTTGTGTCGTCTTTCTGTGCGCATAAAAGAAGTCTGTCCATTACGCTTAACCAAGATAAACACCGATTATCTTGCCGTGCTAATATGCCCATCCGAAACCCATTTATTATTGTTGATTTCTAGTAGGATGCCATTAACTCACGTTTTGTCACCTGACCCACTCTACTCTTTCCTTCCGCTTCCATTGCTCGCTCCGTTGTTGAACCCTTTTCGTTAGCCTCCATGTTTCTGCCCCATAGGTGAGTACCAGTAAAAGAGCAGTCTTCCACTTTCTTCGCGAAGAATACTTGTAAACTTCTATGCAACACCTGAAGGTTCCTGTCGAATGCAGTCCACCTTATAGCAGATTTGCTTTCTTACCACTTGCAACGCTTCGATAGGAAACTGCGGTTCCACTCCAAGACTTGAAGATCACTTCTTTTTTGCATATCAATCCTTTGGCCTGCCGTTCAGGTCCTCGGTCGTGCTTGGCAATTCATTCTCTGAGGTACTTAAGAAGGCGGTGTCATCAGCGCACAGTAGATTAAGGTATTCTCCCTCACCACCCAAGTATTCGCCATCACAATCTATGAATACCTCCGGGAGACAAACGATTAATATAACCAAAGAGGTAGTGTCACCTTGCATGGCATCCTTCCCGATCGGTATTTTCTCACTTCTGTGAAGAAACTCTATGGTCGCTGTGCAACCTTTATGGGCATTTTCTAGAATCCCAAGCAGCACAGGTAATCGGCCCTATATTGGAAATGAATTGTTTCACTCTGGACCTATGTAGGACCGGCGTTTGCCAATATATTACCAATATTTTGCCAATAAATTGTGCTGCTTGGCACCCCTGCAAGTGCCTCGTCTATGCCTTAGTTACGCAATTCCTGCGTACTGCTTTGATTTCGAGTGCGTTCAGTGACATTTAGGAGGTGATGAAAAACTAAGAGTAAATTGCTCTTCAAATCGACAGATTCAGAATATTTTGGAAAAAAAAATTATACCAGCCTTAAAGAGTCACTGGTTTTGTAGCGTGTTTGAGGTCATACCGTGTTTTTACGAGGGCATTTTGCTGTATTATGAGGTGCTTTTCAGGTGCGCTCAGTGCTCTTTATAGTTTTGTGTATTTATGTGGTGAAGTTTCAAAACCTTATGTGCTTACAAAAAGGAATAATTAATTCCAAGCTACTAGTGGTTAGTAAAAGAACCCGAGAGATGCAAGGATGCAGATCCTTAACGCCTCCCGTGAAACAGGACCGAGATCTGACGTTTAATTCCCACGCTCGTCGACAAAAAGATAAAGTGGCAAACGAACAGGAGCCAGTGACACCAGGGAAGGCTAAAAAAAATTACCTGCTTAAGTAACGCGCCTAACTCCGCCAAGCAAGTCTCCATGCCTCTGTCTTTCATTTTCTAATGCTTAAGATCTACAGTAAATTCTTACACGGACGAACTGTTTTGCAACGTGGTACCATAACGATCTCAAGACAATCACTGGCCACCTGATCACAAGTCATCGCCATGTGACCGGATGGGAACGGCTTAGGCCCTTACGAGGGGTGGGGGTGGGGGCGGGGGTGGGACGAGGGCTGCTTGTAGCAGCTTTCCTTTTAAAAAGCCAGACCTAAAAATGATGTGACAGCCTGTGCACCAAGAGGAGAGCAAAATATGCACAGAAAATTAAATTGTCTCCGAGGAAACGTTAACAAAAAAAAACTGAGACTAAACAGTTATCAGGCCAAGAAATGACGCAAAGCAAGTGTAGGTCGACCGAAAAATAGCATCGTCCAGACGAGTAGCACACAGGTGTCGGCATAGAGGTCACATTTACTTGAAAACCTAAAATCTCGCAGCTAAAAATTGCGCCAATACCAGCCAAGCGGAAGAAGAGCAGATCTAAAGTGCGGCTAATTCCAAAAACAAAGGCGTTTTTCACTGAGCAATGCCAGCACGGTGTTGACGCTCAGGATTCGGGCTTACGATCGGATGCCTGAATAATTTCCAGCACATTTTGTGTACGCCCGCGAGCCTTATTTTACGTTTTGTCGAACCTGGGCTCCCACTTGAACCACCACCCGCCCTAAGCGGCGTGAGTGACTCGGTAGTTTAGGCAATGTTTAAACATGGTCTTGCCGACCTTGCCGAGACGAAGTGCTCTGTTCGAAGCTTCGATGAGCGGGCAGAGGCTGTCCTCCTCACCCTCGCCCATTTTTGGTCACATGCCACACAAACGTACTTGGCGAAGTGGCCTGGTCGAAAAATACCACAGAGCCGGTCCCAAAATACAACGAAAATTTTGTCCTGTCGTTACGACAATTTTTGTTTTGCTGCGAAACTGTCTGTTGTGGTGACAGAACGGGATCCATCGTTACGACAGGGGACTGCTGAATACTGCAGAAAATTATGTTGCTACTACAAGAATTTGTTGCGAGTTCCCAAAAGACTACAGGAAAGCCTGTTGTGGAAACAAAAACTTTCTGCTTTTCGATATGGAATAGAAGAAAGCTGCGTCGCATATCTTACAAATCGCTGACACGGTCGCTCCCTCTCTTCTCTCCGCAGACGCCGAAGTTTTTGCTGGAACGACGGACACACCCGACTAAAGTGGCGAGGTGCTGACGGACGTGAGAAAAAAGTGGGCCACCTGGCAGACGAAAAGGATGGTTTTGAAATACTCGCTCAATGCGTTGATTTGTCATTACTCATGCCGGACAAGTCAGCACGAGCCTGATGAGTGGTCCTGGCAAAAGAGGCGTGCAGCACAAATTACAATAGAATGTGAAGGACGCCTAATGGAAGATAATAAAAGGGATTCCTACGTTCTTTCCGTATAATAAAAAAGGAACATGACGCCTTGTCGTAGGAATAGAAAAACTGCAATCCCCAGCCCAGACCAGACAAAAATTGTGAAGAGAAGCAGGTGTGCCGTACAACTTGATACAAGAACTCGTCTTTTTCGCCCTCTGATTCCTTGACGGGTGCAAATAAAGTTATTTCATCATCCTCGGAAATAGAGATTCTGTTCCATAAATTGATTTGAAGAGAAACCAATGTGCACAGCCAAAGCGTAAGGTCAGGACGCACACCACAGTACCATGGTGGCAGTCCAATCTACGATTGCAACCCGCATCGCCAGAGGTGCCGATATTATGAACACACGTCGCCCGACACAGGGGCGAAATCGGCAAGTGTGGGTCTGACTCCTAGCGCACTACACTCGGATACAACTCTAGAACGGAGTAGTCCCGTCAATGGACCCCCTTCCAGCCAGTGGCGTCGGCTGGTCCTCATGAGCCTGCTAGCGTGACAATGCAGGGTGTGGCGCCAGAATGCAGAGAGGGGCCTAACCCCGAACATAGAGGGAATAGATTAGCTTCTTTCTTCTGTCACTCCCTGCTTTGTCACACTGAAAGGGTCATGAGAATCGGCCGACGCGATTGGCTGGAAGGGGGTGGCTTTGACAGGGAAACGCTGCGGCGATGTTAAGTTGTATTCGGCTATAAAAAGCGTCTCGTGAGTGACTAATTGGCATGTTGCCATGTTCTTTCCATATAACAAAAAAATAACATGACGCCTTGTCGTAGGAATAGAAAAACTGGAATCCCAGCCCAGGCGAGACAAAAATTGTGAGAGAAGCGGGTGTTTTCTAAAACTTGAACAAATCGGTTGCTGTGCCTGTTAAAATAGTGCTTCTGCCTTTGCAGTCGTGTTGGGGCCTTGTAGCACATACGTTATACTCATGTGCTACATTACGGACTTTCTGGTTATCCGGCACACCTTAGTCGTTGCAACGTTTTTTAGAATCTGAAAAAGGAAACGATGCACCTTGATCGCCTTGAGAGCACAAAATGGCCACGCTGCAAACCTATAAGCGGGCCATGAGGGAGATTCGTCTACATGTAGGTATAGTTTAATCAAGAAAAAAACCTAATGCGCACAGAGACACAACGTTGCTATTTTGGCTAGTGAGAAAATTTACAGGCTGTCACGATAGCCGGTAATGCGAAATTTGATCTCAGGTCTTCACTGCTGGCACGTGGCGTGTTACGCTAATAGCCGCCCGCCAGGATCCTCCCCTTGCAGCCACCTCCTGCTCCGTTCCATACATAGCAGAAAACGCTGCCAAAGCTAGCGTGCCTGTTCGCGCAGTCATTACTCGTGCCAGACTAGTCAGCACGGGCCCGGTGAGTGGTCCTGGAAGGAGAGGCGTTGCCTGCAATGTCTGCGCCCCAAAATTAATTCTTCCTAAAACCGAAGTTGTTAAGGGATTCATTACTCATTGGCACCCACCCAAGCGCAGCCATACGGCTACAAAACTTTTGACCAATCCTGTTGCCACTCCGAGGTATTGACCGATTCGCTCTCGCCCTGCCATAAGCTTGCCGTCCCGGTTAGCGCAGTTGGTAGAGAGACTGCTCCGGTGAAGCGGTGGTCCCGGGTTTGAACCCCGGACCAGGAAGAATTCCTCTTCTACAATGAAGTTTCTGAGAAAGCTGTACCGCTTTCCTTTGTAACCGTATGGCTGCGCTTGGGTTGATGCCAATCAGTAATTACCACCTTAACACAAACCTAGTTCATCTTGGGGGACTCCCCTAAAACATTTGACCTAAAACCAAAGTGAACACAAGCCTATTTCGTGGCGACAGATCTTAAGTGCCATGAATGGCAATCTCCTGTGGTTTGTTTTACTTACCACATTTTCGTCTCCCAACTCATCGTGACTTCCAGAAATAATTACTTTGGCGGTCCGATACGCGGCTAAAAGGGCGAATCGCCCTTACTCCATCCGCGCTTAAAAAGTAGTTCACAATCGGTGAATGTTATCGCCAGAGGCTGCGAGCACTGAACGCCTCACAGCTTCCATCGTAGTTTTCAGTGTTACCTCTTCGCTTTATACCGCTCATTGTTTTAGCCCTAACGCTCACCGAAGCTTCGAGATTGACGAATATGTGGCAGAGTAATATTGTTCCGCGGACGAACTACTTCCGCAGCCTTGGCACCGTTGCCTGCAAGGCATGAAACAGAGCTAGGTGGCGCTTCGCTCTTCTACTAACGCCCTTATTGTTTCCGCCATAGTACGGAGTAATAAGCCCTCAGTCTAATGTGTGGAAAACTGAAGAAGACATACCCGCAACACGTTGGCGACGCTTAACTTATCAGTTTGCGCGGTATTCCGCGTATGCATTCAGCTGCCCGTCAAGCTTGACGATGTGAAGCTGTGCGCTAGGGCGAAGAACCAAGAAACACTTCTTATTAAAAGTTAAACACATTAATGACACTTAGGCGCGGGAGCGCGCACACATGCAACACATCCCACGAAGCATGGGCGGAAGACTTCGCACAACGCAGTGACAGGCTGGATGGATGGATGGAAGGCAGGGTTTGGGTTTATGGGTGTTTAACGTCTCAAAGCGACTCAGGCTATGAGAGACGCCGTAGTGAAGGGCTCCGGGAATTTCGATCACCTGGGGTTCTTTAACGTGCACTGACATCGTACAGTACACGGGCCTCTAGAATTTCGCCTCCGTCGAGATTCGACCGCCGCGGCCGGGATCGAACCCCTGTCTCTCGGGCCAGCAGCCGAGCGCCATAACCACTCAGCCTCCGCGGCGGCTGGATGGAATGTAGGAGCGTGCCATTTGAAACTGGGTGATGGGGGTGGCAGGGGCTGACACCTGTCGTGCAGCAAGCAAAGCACGAAGACGCGAGCCAAACATGTGCTGCATGGGAGCTGTCACATGTGCTCAAATCTCACAACGGCAGCAGAGAGATTCCAACTTGCGTTAAACAGGGTAGAAGTGCGCTGTTTTCAAACTTCATTTCGAACAGCGCCTTTTCAATGCCTCAATATATACGCTTCAAGTCTTGCGAGTCTAATGTTTATACTCCCTCTCGCATGATGTTTGCAGCCGTGGACGAGTGAAAACTCACGAAAGGCCCTCTTTTTTCCGAGCTGCACGCCAAAAAGTGTGCCGGATGTCACGCCCTTTCGCAAGGACTACTGGGGGTTTTTAGCCGACGGCGCCGCCAATAGTAACGCTAGGCGCCGCGGCGGTGTCTGCTGCAATGCCTGCTGCGCATGCGCAAGCGCCCTGCGACGGCGGCCAAGTAGGGAGGGCGTATTTGGAAGCCGGCGTCAAACACTGTGGCGTAGCCGCCTCTCCTGAGTGCTTTCCCTCCTCCATGTTTGAAGCACCACGGAAGGCAGAGCTCGGTCGTCCTATCAGGGCTAGTTCCAAAATATTTCAGCAGTGTAGGACTATAAATAAAACAATAATCACAGCAATTCAAAACGTACAGGTAGGTGTGGATGGTAGAGTGTTAAATCACTGGCGAAAGTAACAAAGCCCGTACGGACACAGCTCTGAGGACGAAAGCTGCAAGGAGTAATGCTCCGCATCTTTTTCAACATCGCATCAACCGAGTCGGTTCTGTCGCCTGTGTGCCCTACACCGAGAGTGCGCTGTTTTCGCAGACGGGCGAAGCTGTTGGCTTTCATAGTTCCTGAAGCGCTTCGCGTCGGATGTGGGGCAGTTTAATCACGAATTCTCTCATCAAGAGACGGAAAAAGGCGTCCAGATGATAGAGTGAACGCTTCTCCAGTGGTCAGCGCAGACGTTGAAGGTGGGCCGAGTGCACCGAAGAAGGGTGTTGGCGGAAGAAGTCGCGAGCGGACGACGAAGCTAGACGATTTTGACCTGAGCGTGTTGCGAAGGGCGGTAGACCGCTTTTTTTCAGAGAGGGGACATTCCTGCCATTGCCAAGGTGGTGGCGCATTTCGAAAAAGACACGCTACCGACCATGTTGAGAGCGACAATGCAGAGGAGGCTGAAGAAATTTGGCTTCCGGTACGAGAAGTGCTCTTGGAATGCAATGCTAACCGAAGCGACGCATAGAGTGCAGTGTCGCCGCCGGTACCTGCGCCAGACAGGATAGACGTCAGGACAGACCTATATTTTTCACCGACGCAACGTGGGTCAGTGCCGGCCACACGCCAATTCGAGTGTGGACACACTGCACTATTAACCACGAAGCACATCGATCCGGACTGTGGATTGGTCTACGAAACCTCAGTGGCATAGGTGGCAGGCTTATTGTGACGCACTGTGGCAGTGAACGAGGTTTTGCCGAATTCGCAGCGGAAGTTTTCCGAGCTAGAAAAGGAAAAACTCAGCGAGGAACACTACAAAAAGTGGTTCTCCCGGAAACTTCTCCCTCTATTACCGCCAGGCAGCGTTATAGTGATAGACAACGCGCTATATCATTCTGTGAAGTACGATAAAGGGCCGCCGATGAGTAGCCTCAAAAAGGACAGACAGGCTTGGCTGTCCGAAAACGGTGTCGCGTGGAGCAGCGACAAGATGAAGGCCGAACTCATGAAGTCTGTCAACAACGTGCACACAGGTGGCGAGCGATACCATGTAGTCTTCACCCCTGCTGGCCATCTCGTTTTGCGCCTGCCACCCCACCACTGCCAAGTGAACCTGATAGAGGTTTTCGAGCGACGTCCTGGGTTTCGTGGCCAGTTAAAACAGAACGTTGAAGCTCCGAGACGTGAACCCTGTGTTTTGACAAGGCATCATGCAAGTGACTACCGAGAAATGGAAGAATTATGTGCACCATGTTAGTGAGGAAGATGTAATGAGAAAACTGGACCACATCATCGACGATGTTGTTGACCAAGGAACAGCGATTGTTGTCAACCAGGAGGACGAGATACCCAGCAATGCTGAATCGAGTTGTGGTGAAGACGATGAGATGAGCCCCTTTAATGTGCTAACATGATACCTTAAATGTGCGCGCACAAGTCGAGACCATTCAGTACTGTCAAAGTGAGAGTAACGAAAATGAGGATATCATCCTCTCTGATAAGATATGGCAGACGCCGTAATGAAGGACTCCGGATTAATTCGACTGCTTGTGCGTTGCCTTTCGTACAGCACATGAACTTGTGCTTTTCACCACTATGAACATTAGGCGGCCCCGGCCTCCATTAGACCCAGCTTACTAGTGCAGTGACCACGCTGGAGAAAAAAAAATTATTAGCACATGACAGCAGCATTGAAAATATCTGTGATGTGAGAACAGAGAAACTGATACGAACAGGTGGTGGCAAAAAAGAAGTAGGGCCAGTCCCTTTGGAACGGTCGTCCGCCTGTCCAAAAACAAGTGAACAAAAGAATAAAAAGACAAAGCGGCGCCTGCTAGTACGCTACTAGAACGCCTTCTTTCACATGGGTGGAGCCAACTATCTGGTGGGGCTAAAGTCCCTCAATGAAGCAGAAGCAACGAAAAGCTTTGATCTTTCCAGCTGCTCTCCTCTCCCAGCGTGCCTTTGTGAGCGGACATATCTGAAGGTTTCCCAATTCATGTGCTTCACTTCCCGGCGACGCATTCTGCAATGCGCGGATCGGAAATGGTACACAGCACACAGTGATCGCTTCCTATGTTAATGTTGAGATTGTCCCATCTCACACCGGGGATATTTCTTGCAAAGGTAAGGTGGGGGCGCGTACCCCTAGCTACACTGTTACCAATGCGCGTAGGTTTGTCAGGGTCGATGCGTGAGGTGTGCCTTAGCGCCTCAGCCAGAGTTTAGTTCCCTTTCTACTGTTAATTGAGTAGCCCCTTCTGAATGGGGCGCGTTAAAATCTCCGCGGCTGAATGCGCCTTGCGGATGAGGGTAGTCATTTTCATGCTGTTGCCTACAGGTGGACTGTATACATTGCTAATGTAGAGGGGCGGGCGCGTTTTCAGTAAGATTTGTGTGAAGGTATGAGAGACCTCCGACATTTCCAGATTTGTTGAGAGATTGCGGAGTACAAGTGCAGCTGTGATCGAACGGGACTCAGCCGTCAATTTCTCGTTGTATGCTTAGTATCCAGTGAGCTTTACTTAACCGTCCATCTCTAGAAGGGCTATGATTACCGGTCTTTTTGTTTGGGCCAAAACTGTATATTCCATAGCCTTACGCTTGGATCTGAATCCCATGTAGTTCCATAGCCATACTATAACAGGAGCGCGGGTGGCAGTACGTGAAGTTTGGGAATACCGCTGGCGGACGCACGCGCCGACGCGTCATCGGTGGGCGGGAGAGCCCAGTGCCGGTGCGAATAAGGCGGCGTGCAAAGCGACGGCCGCGCCACAGGTGGCGGCTTTGCTCCCAACTTCCGGGAGTGAAGCGCGCCGTTTGCCGGTCGCTTCTGTGTTGTTGCGACGTGGCTTTATCTTTCTCGGTCGTTTCTTCGATGAAATAAGGTTTGTCCGTGCATCTTCATTGCGATAGGAGCCCGAAGCGATGTCCAATAACAACTGTTGTGTGGTTGGTTGCTCTAACACATATAAAAATACGCCGGAGACGCGATGCTACTCGTTCCCAGCGCGGCCCTATGAGCGGGAGCGACGACAGCAATGGATCGCCGCTGTTCGACGGCAGAGGTGAGGAACTGATTCCATTTACTTTAAAACGTCAAATTTTTTATTCACGCCTCTTTTTTTAATGATGCAAGGAAGTGTTCGGGATAGTCGTCGTCTCATCATAAATCGTCATGCTGCTGCGACTGAAGTTCACATAGGTAAGCAGTTGACTGCGCATCGCAGCTAGGGCATGTGCAGGGCGCTGTTGCTTTGGTGGTGGTATTTTGAAAGAACTCGTTACGGGTATTGCCTGCACCGTGATTATGCGCTCAATTGTTGACGGTATACGTGTGTAATTTGCCCCCTGCATGAGTGCATTTTGGGGTCACTGTCGAGATAGTTCCGCTATCGCTCGAAAGTTTCGCATGTTGATATTTATCGCGCCTCTGTGTTTTCGTGTTGAAACGTTTGCTTTTTTAATGGCGATAATTTTAATGCACTGGTTGTGGGTATTGTCTGCTCTGTGATAATGTGCTTTATTTCGATTAGGATATGTGAATGCTGCGTATGTTGTCCCCTGCATGACTGTGTCTCGGCGTCATGGAGATAGTTTCGCTATCGCTAGAAGCTTGATCTTCATTTTCTGCATGTTGATGTTTTGGGCCTGTGTGTTCGCGCATTGGAACTTCAGATTGCTACCGCGTGCAAGACCTCTGCTCATTTTGCATGGATGTGGTCTGAGCTTCGTTTGTGACGCGATGACCTCATGCTTGCAGTGATTTTGTGTCCATTTTTTTGTAGTTAATTGTGTCTAGAGGCAGGACAGCACATTGCATTATCAGGTCTCTCCCGCCGCGGTAGCCCTGTGGGTTCGGCTGTTGATCCCAAGGACATGGGTTGGACCCCGCCGCCGGAGGCGGCATTTCGATGCAGGCGAAATAAAAAAAAATATGCCCGTTGGCTGTACGATGTCAGCGCAAGTTAAAGACCCTTAGGTAACATCATAATCGCTTAATTTAGCGCAAAGGACAGGACAAAATAAAAGACGAACACGCTGTCCTGTGCTGTTAAATTAGATGCATATGATGTCAAAGCACCAGCTAGCCCAACAGCAAACTGTTTTGAACCCCAGGTGCTAAATTAATCTGCAGTCTTCCGCTACGGGGACCCTCATCGCCCATGCAGCCAAAAACCAAACAATTTATTCCCTTTTGCTTTAATGGCTGTGTTTATGTGTGCTTCTGTCATAATTTTATTAGAAAAGACGGGAGCCTGTGGGAGCCGACCAAACACAGCAGGATCTGCAGCAACCATTTTGTAAATGGTGAGAAATCCAACGACCCTCGGAGTCCAGCATATCTGCCGACCCTATTTCCAAGTGAATACAGACGCACCAAGACACCTTCTGCTTACAGATATGAAAGGTGAGATGAACTAGCGAAAATATTTTAATCAAATGGTGTGCTTTGTGGCTGGCATTATTAAATGTGAATGGAACGGAACTTGGAATGAACTGTGACAGAGAGAACCAAATAGGGCAGGCGATACTGGAAATGTTATGATTGCTTTACATACTGTAGGTCCTAGTGGCTAGCAGTTGTGGTGGTAGGATTATAACTACGCATTGTGTCATTGCTTTAACTATGCAGCTAGTATGAAACTGATTCAACTAGTGCTAGACCAAATACAGCAATAGTATTCAAAAATTCATTAACTGTGGAGCAATTTTTGTTGCTTGTTCTATCTAGGTAATGACTTTTCTCAATGAATATTGATTCACAGTGTAACAATCCTCAAAGAGTTGTCTTAATCCAGGTTGCGGTCACGTGAACAGAGCAAAGAACCCACATCAAGCTGTGTGCAGGAAGTGGCTACTGATGAAGAAGGCTACGATTCCACAAATGGACTCATAAGTGTATTTCTCTTCACATACCCATCCTGAAAAGCTTTCACAATACCAACGTTACTAAGCTGATTTCACGAAGTTCTGTGTTGACTTGAACAACAAACAAAGCTTTGGAATTTCTGGCAAGCTAGATTTAATGCTTTCTCCCAGTTTCTTTGCCCTTAATATGCTTGTGTCTATGGACATGACGATGTTCTAGTCTTTGGTTTCTTTCTTTGTATCAGTTTGCACATAGCATGCTGACATTTTGTGCTTTCAGTTGTGTTGTTATCTAGGAAAGTTGCCCAAGACATTTTTAAAACATTGTGTCAGTGAACATAACACACCAGAAGTCTTCATTAATCGTTACAGCACAATTTCAGGTCATTTGCATATATGTCATTCATATTTTTTCTTTAAAAGATTGCAGTTTATACTGGTGCTAACAAACACTACGATTCACTGCATGACTGCATTGTGTAATGTGGGGAGGAAATTTTGAACAAAAAAGAAGTGACTGTGCCTTTCAATGAATGCAGGCAGAAACACAAACAGACCCCTGTACTTGGACTTTGGAGCCAGATATGCCGAGTCTGTTCCTTTGCTGCATGCAAAGTTGCAGTGCTGAGACACAGGTAGGATGGGAACTAGTATGCATATTTGCTCTAATTTCATTGCACCTGAATTGACATGTACCTAAAATTACATATATTTTCTTGTTGATACCTTTCTGCAGCGCCCCAATTTTTCGAAGTGTGGACTGGGTGTTGTGCTGTGTAGGTACAGCTTTGAGATAGCAGCTAGCGCGTATGATAGATAAAATACTTCAGATTGGGAAATAAACTATGTGTTAATATTTATCTTAAGCACATTTTCAGTTTTGTCATTATTCACTGCATTAATCTTTAAGCAATATTTAATGCAAATGTGTACATAAAATAGCTTTGTTACCCTCTAATAAGCACGGCTTCAAATGATTGTGTGCGTAATTTCTTGCAGGCTACCTTTCCTAGCAAGAAGGAAACAAAGAATGCCGCATGGGGCACTTCCTATGGCGTCAAGGACAGCGCGTGTGACCCAATGAACATCGACAGCTTGAAATCTACCTGTAGCTTTCGAGGCTACTCAAGTGTATCTGCCTGCTCCAGTGAAAAGGCCTCAGACATTTTAAAATCCATTGCTGGTGTGTCACTGCCAGTATTTTCAAAATTGCAGAGCATTGTTGTGGGGGTGCTTAATGTCAGTGGGGAAGAGGAAATTGTAAATGCATCAAACAAACTCCTCCTCTTTCTCATGAAGCTAAAGCTCAATCTTTCCTATTCGGCTTTAGCGGTCTCTTTTGGTATGCATAGGACAACTTGTTCACGACATTTTTTTCTGATTTTGAATCTTTTACATGCCAAAATGCGCTGTCTTATCTACTGGCCCTCACATTCAACCATTGAGCTCATGATGCCTGAATGTTTCAAGCCTGAGTATGCAAAATGTCGAGTCATTATAGATTGCACTGAGGTTTTCTGCTCAGCACCAAACACTGTGCATGAGAAAGTGCTGATGTTTTCTAATTATAAAGGCACATACACTGTCAAATTTCTTGTAGGAATAACACCTAGCGGAAATATCTGCTTCTTATTAAGGCCTTATGGTGGCCGTGCCACCGATTCATTCATAACAACTGATTCTGGTATTTTGCACTTGCTTAGCCCAGGAGATCTTGTGCTTGCTGAAGGGCTTTCCTCAAATCAGAAGTGCACTTGTGGAACGAGGCGTGCTATTTCAGGTGCCTACTTTTGCACGACCAAACCAGCCTTTTATTCGTGAGGAAGTTTTTACCTCATACAAAGTGGCATGTGCAAGAATACACTTTGAAAGATGTATTCAACGTATGAATCTTTTCAGGATATTGTCAGAAAAGTTGTCTGCTGATTTGCTTCCTCACGTCTCAAAAATAATTGATATGTGCGGTGTGCTTACAAACTTACACAGCCCAATCATTAAAGCTAAAGAGTAATGTGGTAATGTGCAAGCTGTCATGTTCACCATGTACAAAATAGACAGATGACGTTACAGTGCAAGTATATTCTTTTGAGGGCTGGTTATTACCATTAATGCACAAAACCATTTTTTACTGCAGGAAATAAGTAGTTATTTTTTTAGGATCTCATGTATCTCTATCAAAATAGTTGCACCCAGGATGTGTTTAGTAAAAGGTACGCATTGCAGGATACATTTCTTTGTCAAAATTTTGAAACATCTATTGAAAAACATCGAGAAACTTGGGACTTGTTTGACTGTTGGGAACAGTGATCTGATTGAGACATGAGAAACTTAGGCTGCTCAGTGATCCTATTACTACACAAATCTAGAAACCTGACTGTGTGAGAGCACAATGAGCACTCAACTTCCATTTATACTTAGGTTACATAACTAATATAGGCATTTAAAAAAATACCATTAAAAGTAGGTAAGCCTTGCAATGCGAGTATTAATGTCTCAGCAAGATCTCTGGAGTGCAGCCATAGCTACATTTTTGGTAACAGCTTCCACGGTGGCTCGGTGGTTATGGCGCTCGGCTGCTGGCTCAAAAGACGCGGGTTCGATCCCTGCCACGGTGGTCGAATTTCGATGGAGGTGAAATTCTAGAGGCCCGTGTGCTGTGCGATGTCAGTGCACGTTAAAGAACCTCAGGTGATCGAAATTTCCGGAGCCCTTCACTACAGCGTCTCTCATACCCGGAGTCGCTTTGGGACGTTAAACCCCATAAACCACAAAACAAATTTGGAAATAAGCAGATTTTTTGTCAAAATGCAATACTATGTATATTTTTAAAAATCCAGGTTTTGGTTTACCCTGTTGAGAATCCCGTTTTCACTTACTTTCCGAGTGACCATGGCAACTAACAATCATTGCTATCTTTTAATTCCCCGACTGAACTTATAGCGTGACTTTTTTGTAACATTTACAGATTTTAATTTTAAATACAAGAGATATTTTGGCATGTTTTGTGTTGGTGGATTGCACAGTCAGGCGGGCAATATGTACAGGGTCGTCTAGCTCGAGCTAGAACACGTATGTGCCACATTTTGGATACTTGTGAACTAATGGGCAGGCAGAGAGAGTGAATGCAGCTGCCATTGTTGCCAAACTTCTCTCAGGTGGTCAAAAACTAGACATCACTCTCGTGTGATGCTATGCAGAGTAGGGATTTAAATTCATCGAGCACTCCTTTGTTTCAGCTTGAAGTGCGATTGCTTTGTTACTCGGAGTTGCTTAAGCACTCACCGTTTCAGGCTGTCATATGCATTCAGAACATCTTGAAGCATTTCTTTCGTGCTCTGCATTTCACACTGAGTTTATGTGTACAAATACTTTTTCTGCAGTATGTGCACAATGAGAGCTGAAGGGCAACTGAGTTTGTCAAACTGCTTTTACGAAAAGCCCACTTTTTCTGCCCAATACATTCAAGTAATTGAATGAAAACACCTCACCCTTTTTTGTTCTATCTTATGAGCTCAATGGCAGTGATTTGCGGTGCCAGTTACCCAGTTGTAGAAAAGCGCACTTGCATGTGCAGTGCTCTAGACTGTAAATACAGTGGCTGTGGTATATGTTTGATAATCTATTAGTTGTTTTGTTGATTTATAAAAATAAAGGGGCTAACGTATGATTTTTTTTGATAAGTGAAGCAACCAGAAAATGCTGATTCCATGCTGAAGATGAAGTATGAAACTTTTGGTAAAAAGAACTCATTTCTCCGAGGGATCAATGTTTACAAGAAATTCTTTTTTATTTAGCCTTTCCATTGTGCTCGTTCCTTGCTTCCTTAGTGTTGAAAATAGTCTTGACACTATGTCCCTAGATTTCATCAGTGGCACTCAATCCTTTTCTAGTTTAAATTTTCCACGCTGATTTAGTTCTTGTCCTGTCTTGACAGAAGCCCTAAAAAAGCCACCAATGTCTTCAAGCCTGCTTGGATGATGTTGAAAACTGTCTTGTTGTCTTTTCAGCAACACTTTTCGTTTTGACTGCTTCCGTCATTCTTGCTCTTTATTCCTTTCCGTGCACCATGGTCATGCATCGTGGCCATGTATCACTATTGTTGGCGTGGCGCCCCACCACGTTTTCTCACCATGGTCCCTCGAATGCACTTGCATTAATATCTGAAGTAAGTTATCACGCTGGCATCCTGGGAACAAAAAGCCGTTTATTCATGGGCACAGAACACATATATATAGCACGAGGTGACGTCACGCACTCCAAACCATGGCGACGCTTCCGTGGCTGATAGCGCGCTGATAACGCGTGCTCATCGCAACCACGCGCTATAACAATATCCAACACTGAATTGAAATCTTTGTGATGCACAGAAGAATACACACCAGTTTACCTGAAAGTGGGCATCACTTCTTTTGTTAGTGCCGGTAACAAATACTTAAAATAGAAGTTCTCAAGCTGCGGAACAGCCTGAGCAATGAAGGCGTTGTCAATAGGTACCTTGACTGTAATGTGCTGCTGTTTCGAGTACACATAGAAGAAACACGCTTCTAAACCGAGGACATACATTGAAACTTGAATTTGCGTGTAATACATTTGTGTACGCTTAAGCTCCAACTTGCCATCTTGAAAAACCAGGTATGGAACACCAGATATGGTGTTTTCAAAATCTACAATAGGTTTGTCTCTGCACGAGTAGGGACACTTCACTTCAAGAAGCGATGCAGTAGGGCCTTGTACAACAATAGCATCTGGTGTGCAGCACAGCCAAGGCTGCTCGAGCATAATCACAAGCCCACACTTGTGGACTTCTGCTTCTATTTCCCTCGAAAATGACTCTATGGCTTCTTCTTCAAGGGCATTCCCATACGCTGTAGCTGATGACCAAAATGACCGTTCGGACAAGAACTCCTCAGCCAGTACATGGCGCTCCTTTCTTGATTTCAGTATGTTGTGCGGCCGACTGCTGGCTGAAATACTGCATGCCCGCATTTTTTTCCATTGCAGAAAGTCTCTTTCTGACCCTCGTGTTTTTCTTTCAGTTTCTACTATTTGCTCAGCAGTTTGTACAATGTTGGCCATGTAGTAACTCATATCTTCGTCGTTGTTTTCATGGGTTGCCAGGCAGCGGTAGAGACCAGACTTTCGCAAGTTGCCTTGTACCACTGGTGGCCAATACACAATTGTTTCTTCCACTGGTTCTTTATCGATGTTCACAGATAGCTCATGCTTGATGGCTGTAACCAGTGAGCAGTTATGGTCCCACAGTTCATCAAGTAATGCGGCTACAGCAGTTGCATCTTGAGGCGGCGGTACTGCTGGTGCCATTGGTTCAATGTCTTCAACCGTCTTCCCAAAAAAACCGTCCAAGCAAGCTCCCTTTTTATACGTCCCCAGTGACCGTACTGAAGGCTTCCCCCATTCTCTTGGTCCACTTGTACGTGATGCATTTTCTTCTTTGTTTATGTACTGCACTAAAGCAGCAACATGCTTGCATCGTCCACCTGGTCCTGCCTTACAGGAGCAATTGCCATCTTCCAGCGAAAAGTCTGGAACTGATGCCTGCCAAGAAAATAATGAAGAACTGAAGTTTAAAAATGTATATTACTCTCTTTTTCATCACAAGCTACCAGTATGCAAGAATCATCAGGTAAAATTGATGAGAAAAATTCTTTGTGCAATCAGCTGAAGGGTGAGATTTTAAACATAATTAAGGCTCTGTTATTTCAGAAAGCAAGTTTCAGCAGTAACTGATTTTGTGGAACACGAGCAATGCACTAAAGCCTGCAGGAATGCCGATGGCGTATGCTGCAATTAAATGTTCCTTGCATAACCACAATGGTCCAATAATTTCTTTTAAATGTGGGAATCTAGTATCAAGAGGAAATAACTTGTTTACACAATTGGACCCCTGTGGCATGTAGGTATTTAATATCCATATTATGACATGTTGTAGTGAATGCAAGAAATGCCGAAAAAAAAATTAACGACCGTCCTCCGTACGCGTCTCCTCGTTACAGAGAGGTAATTATGTAAGATCTGTGCCGGAAAATGTAAAAGGGACAAGGAGAGTGTCTACTTGGGCGGTAGACTCGCGAACTGGGCGCTGCAATGGCAATTCTCGTACACGCGCGGACACCAGTAAGCGGAGCGCGCTGTGCTGATCTGCATATCTCAATGCAGCAAGAATGAGCAGTCAGGGTTATGCATGCACGGCAGCGCAGCCGACACTACACCTGCGTATGCGCAGCACTTCCCGTTCTTGCTTTCCAAAGGAGTGGTGGGAGTTAGATTGTGACAGCGCGCTAGTCTGCTTCTGCCATTCGTGTATCCCGGTCGCCAGCGCATATCAGTACGTCAGTGAAGCGATGTTTTGAGGACCGGATACATGTACATGAGCATGTGCGCTGGGTCCATTTAAATCGCGCGACTCGCATGTGCTCACCACACACGAGCAGTGCGGGAGATGTGTTTAAAAAAATAGAGGCTCTGTTGAAGTGATTACTTTATCGACAAAGCGGCTACTCACCACGAGCTCCACTTCGTAGCTGGGCTTCGTGACGCTCGTCTGCGCCACGCACTTCGCACGTATGCGGACTGGGTTGTCCCAGACGGCTGCGACGTCGTGGACATGCCCGCTCTCGTACAAAGCCCGGCCCTTTCTCTCGCTGTCTCCACAGAAATATTCGTCGGGGACCCGAACAACCGGGAAATCGCAGCTACGAACTTCAGCCATTCTCGCAGTGGCAACGGGAGGCGCTGAACCGGACTCCCGGAAGATGGGCCGAAAACGGCCGCTAGGCGGCTTTCAGTGGCGCCTCTATAGGCGGTGCACGGGGCGTATACACTTAGCGTTGCCGATGTCATGGTCAGGTTTCTAGGGGCCGCTAGAGCGTCGACGCTACTTGATAGCGTGCAGACCTTAGATAACACCGTTTGGAAAGTGCTTGCAACGCTGGCCACCGCCTCGGTTACTTTGTTCAGCAGTGATACGTGTTTCTGGATAATCTCGTCGATTCGTTCGTCTATTTTTGCAAGCCTCTGTTCGTAATTATTGTCTAGCTCATCTGGATATGGCCGAGGTACAAGCGGCGCTTTTCGTTTGTTACGGCGGGTGCGATCCACTTCCATGTATTCCTTGCGGGTGACCTCGACGCCAGTGCAAGTGTCACTCGACGTGTTATTATTTTTGGATTACGCATTCGCAGTTTCTTGCCGCTTGGTTTTAGCGTTGGACTGTGCTGACTGTTGTTGGACTAACTCTGCCACCTCCTATACATGTGGGCCGGGTGCTGGTTGGCGTTGCTTGCCGTCGATAATTGGCCAAATGTTTGGAAGGTTTGTCTTCTGCTCCAGAATTGGAGTTGGTCCAAGAGCTGGTTTTTCGAGATGACGATGTGCTCCTACCGGTGCTCCCACTGCGCCCACTTACAGGCGGAAAAGAGTCCTCCCTTGGTTCCCGATTCGGCTGACCTCTGACCCATAATCGAGATGGACGTTGGATTGGTGAGGGTCCTAGCTCCGTGTCACCTGTGTCCAGGCTTGAGCTGGAGCTTGAGCTCGAATGATAAGACGAGATGCCACGGCGATTTTGTACGAAGCGGTGCTTCCAGCTCCTGCTGTTGGTCGGATGTGGGCTCTCGCACACAATGCATACCACTTATCTCGTGGGATTCTGTCCTTGTGGCGGCGCATGTTCGATGCCGGTTCTGTGGCAGGTTTGGTGCCTTAGTTGCGAGCAGACGACCGGTCGATGCCCCTTTTAGCGGCAATTAAAACACGCCGCCAGTCTACTTCTTAATGAAAAAAAAACCTCGAATGTGAACCTCAGATATCGGACGTACCGGGGAAGTGTGGTGTTGGCAAAGGTAATCTGAAGTGGCGAGTCTGGCCCAAACGCCGCGACGCCGCGATAGGAAGGTCAGGGTTGCAAGTTTTAAGCTCGTTAAAGATGAACAAGTCCGTCTCGTAGCTGTATCCTCTGTAGATCTCTCCTGTGATGGTCGGGGGTAGAAATCGCGCCTCGTTCTCTTCACCTTTGACGGCGTCTACGCGCTGCGGTGATGCAAAGCTTCCGTTGCGCTTACGAGTGCGACAACCGAGGAGGGACAAAAATTATTGTGGGACGATAAAAGAACGAAAAAAATTTTCCTTCCCGTGCCACATTGGGAAAAAGTTTTGTAGCGATAGCTACATTACGGTAGCATTTCGAGCCTTCCGCGTGCCGTCGCCGGCGCGGTGGCGGCGACGCCACCCTTTGGCTGCGCCGCCATGCTGTCACGTGGTTCTGATAAGCTGCCGGTGCCGTGGCTAATCCGTGGTCTTATCACCAGAGGATGCAAAAGATCAACTTGGCCAGATAGCACAAGGCCTTTTTCAGGCGCGGTTGGTGGTTCCATTCGTACAACCCCCTCCGCGCGCAGACTTCACTGCGGTTACACCCTCTGAATTATTTTCCATTGTTTCTGGCCTCAAACCTGCAGCTCCCGGATGCGATGGGATCTCTATTGGTATGTTGAAATCTCTTGTGCAAGAATTTACCTCGGATGTTTTGCATTTGGTTAATGTCTCTCTGGAGAAATCTTGGCTTCCTCCTGAATGGAAAATTGCGAAAATAATCTTACTTCTTAAGGATCCCAAGAAGGTGTTAGAAATGGACATTCGACCAATTTCCCTCTTGTCTAATTTAGTTAAAGTTATTGGACGAATTGTGCACAGCGGTCTAACAGATCATGTTCTAGCGGTACAAGCCTTCGGCGCTTCTCAGATAAGGTTTCGTCGGTGGTGCTCAATTTGGACCGCGCGCATGGACTTGGAAAGTAGAATTAGGATGGCAATGGGGAAGAAAGAGGTCGTGGCTTTAGTCACCTTTGATATTGCTAAAGCGTATGACAGTGTAGAACATTCGATTTTATTGAACAAGCTGGACGAAATTCGGCCGCCTTTTTATATTCTTGCATGGGTTCAGGAATTCTTAAAAGAAAGGCGATTCTTCTGTTCGGACGGTTCTTTTACGTCCGAGACTTTTTCACAGACTAGAGGCGTGCCGCAGGGCTGTGTACTGTCTCCGTTACTTTTTAACATAGTGGTGCGAAATATATATCTATTCAGGGTGACGTCAAGGTGTATGTATATGCAGACGACATCGCCTTTTAGCTTCTTCTAGAGACATACACTAACTTTACCAGCTTTTGCAGACCTACCTTGATGCACTGGAAGTATGGCTGGGCAAGTTACACTTACCTCTAAACGTGAACAAATCTTCAGTTCTCATTTTTCCTCCAGCGTCCCCTCTTTATATCAGTCTACAGTATTGTGGCACCCAAATGCCGCAAGTGCAGTCCTTAAAGTATCTAGGGGTCATTTACGACCCTCACCTCGACTGGCGACCTCATAGCAAAAGTATAGCCCTAAATGGTAAGCGAGCTCTCGGTCGTCTCATGCGAATCTGCAATAGGAAATTTGGTATGCGCAGATACACTCTCTTATTTCTCTACAAAACTTACGTTAGACCAATTTTGGAGTTCGGTTGCGTTCTGTTCTCCGGTTGCCCTAGATATAAAATTCAACCGCTGATTCTTTTGAAGAGACGTGCTCTACGGCTATGCCTGGGTCTACCAAAATTAGTGGCCAATTGTGTCCTCTTTCTGGAAGCTCGCATACGGGACTTGAACTCCCATCTCCAACTTCTCACAGTGCGCACCTTCCTACAGGGACTTGAGCCAATGCCTGGAGTGGCCCCTCCAATTTTTTTGACAACCCCGGCATTCTTTCTAGATAAGCATTGGCCGATCTACAAACTGCCTCAATTTGTGTTCACAGAGCACCTTTTGTCCAAAATTGCAGTCACGCTTAGGTCCGTGCAAAGCGTCACCGACTTGCAGGCTGCAATAACTGTTTGCGTTGACCATGTGATTCCGCTTTACGCAAAGCAATTACCTGCCAACATGCTAAATTGTCTCCTGGAGGATTATCTATTGCAGTATCCGAGTCATGCTGCAATTTTTCCGGATGCCTCTCAACAAGCCGAAAAGGCAGCAAAAGGTGTTTATTCACAAACACTAGATTGGCGTTACTCTCTCCGGATCCCCGATTATACTCCAATATACCCTGCTGAATTACTCGCTATCGGTTTTGCCCTTCAAAGCATTCCCAGCAATATTGATCAAGACATTCTCTCGGACTGCCGCTCAGTCTTGGCTGCACTGGAAAGCTCGCAAAATACTCTTCTTTACCAATCCCTATTGTACTTCGTGCCACGTCATGTCATAGAGGTGCGTTTTCAGTGGATACCAGGACATTGTGGCATTTCTTCCAATTCTATGGCCGATTTCCTAGCGAAATCTGCCATCAATGGCCCTATTGCCCAGGGCGTTCCAAACCTCATACTTCTGACCACGTCCCGGTATGAACGCTTCCAAATTCGCCATTACCTGAGCCATGAGCCCATCCTTGGTACAGCGGATTTCGAACATTTGAAATTCCCATGGAAAATACATTACTGTACATCAAGACAACGTGAGGTTTCTTTGACACTGCTGCGTTGTAGGATACCTCGCCTTAATCTATACTTATGCCGTTCGGGGTTCACGCCGTCGAATCTATGTGCGTCATGCGGGGAAGTTGAATCCATAGATCATTTCATCCTCTACTGCCGGCGGTTTGCCCGGCAGAGAATTCAGTTTTTGGTAAATCCGCTCGCTCAATTAGGACTGCCGTTTACTCTTCCCGTCCTCCTCTCATTCGGTGCAACCGTCAAAGGGCATGCCATTTGGCAAGCGTGCCAACTGCTCCGCAAGTATATCAGTGCAACTGGGAGATTTTAGTTTTAATTTCTAGATTTATTTATTTTTTTATTTTTTTTATTTCTTTTTTTTACTTTCATTCTCTCAAAATTATTTGCTTTCTTATCAATCCTCACATCAGTAATTCTACTCGCACAGCTTTGTTTCCTTGATTTACAACTCGATTTCCTCATGTACAATCAAATTAAGGATTTTCTTTTCACTCCCAATCTTAATTGATAAATCGGTTGAGATTCACTTGGATTAGACATTCCCTGATTGGATCTGCACCAAACCCAGGCCCATCCCCCACCGTGGGTATGTCCCATCATATTTTCAGGCAACAAGAACTTATCGCGTCCCTCCAGATTTAACCAGAGCTAAACCACCGTGTCACATATATTAAGGAGCCTAAATTAAATTTCAAAGGAAAAAGGTGTGAAGAAGACGACGCGAATTAACCGAAGAACAAAGAGGAAGAAGCATTCGTTGAGGTGGAGAGAGATGATTTGTGGAGAAGAGAAGACGACGACAAGGCTTATGTGGTCTAACACCGAGGCTATAAAAGGGCGAGTGAGAGCGAGGCCCGGGGGGCAACAGCAGAGAAGCAGAGGCTCCGGCAGGTCAGGGACACATCGGCTGGAAGAGAGCGACGCCGGCGACTGCTCCGGTGAGCTCGCGTTCTACGACATCGCATCGTGGACCACCTGCCGTGCCTGAGCCCGTTCCGTGGAGTCAACGGAGAACGCTACCACCTGCTACGACCAGAGGTGTGTCCAGCGCTGTTGCCACCCATCCGGGTGGTGCCTCAACGCCAACACCAGCATCACCTCCACGGGCGCTTGGACCGGTAGCTTGTACCACACAGCCGGCGACGCCGCCAGCGACGCCAGCCCAAGCACGCCGAACGCCACATCGACGCCGGCTACGGGATCGATACAACGCCGCAGCCGCACCGAGCCAACCGTGAGCACGCACGCCGAACGCTAATAGTAGAACGCGAGTAGTAGACGCTGGCAGTAGTGTGCCCGGGTCGTTGTGTATTTATAGTCTGTGTTTTGTGTTTGTTAGTTTTGTTAGTTTTGCGTTCGTATGTGTGTCACGTAGGGTGCATTGAATGTGCGTTTGTGTGCGTGCACCAGTCGCCTAGCCCATTCTTTCAATCCGAGTGTTCTCCGGAGAGATTCGTGACACACCGGCAATTTTTCGTCATTCCGTCCGGAAAAAGCAAAGCGGCTCTCTGAAATGTTTGGCCGCATAGGATAGGCCCGGAAAAATTAGATAATGTGCTGGATCCGCGTCTTTGCGATGTTAGTGGCCGTACCTCTCATGTCAGTCGTGTTTTTTGGAGGATTCGGTGTGAAGCGCGAGCGACTGCAGCCTTCGCAGTAAATGCTGTCTGGAATGGTTGTAGATGGATTCATTCCCTCGCGGGCTACAAAAGCCGTGCTTCTCGTTGTCTTAGCCCCGCCGCACTGCTAGGCTCTGCAGGTGTAGCTTTGATGTCACGCGCATTACATGACGTGTTGGTTTCGCTGTAGTCGGAATCGTTCGCAGGCTCGACTCGAAAGTTGCGCTTCATGTTGTTTGAGCCCCTCCATGTACGCTGCTCGCGGTGCAAGTTTAGCTTTGATGCTGCGTGCACTGCTGACCGTGTTCTGCAAGGGTTCAGTGTTGATACCATGCCGCTGCTGTGCCTAGACATAGTAACGGCATCTATGGATTGGATGCTTCATATCAGCATGAATAATAATTGAAAATACATGCGTGGGCCTTCTTTAACATGGTTACAGATATTTCCTTCTTGATTTTCCTATTTTCGCTTCAAGCAACTTCATAAACGAACGTGTTTGTTCAAGCTGGACTGAGTAAATTCTAGTTTGGATTTTTCTGCGCTTGATTGTTTTTGAATGCGGTTTCGTCTGAAAGCGAATAATTAACTGCGTCAGTCCAGGCTGCTCTGATTTATGCCTGGCGATTACACGAGAGAAGATAAATATGCCATTATTGCATATGCTGACCCAAGATGACCATCAACGAAACAAACAATATGCTAGTGAACCATGCAGCGCTGCAGCTGCGCGCAAGGCAGTGCTTAAAATCCTTCTTTCATGGCTGCTAATCAACCCAAAAAATTAACCCCACAACAAAACTTTTTCTGGTCAGAACCATGTTAGTGCGCAGCTTGGGTTTGCTACATGTCAGAGTTTTTGTACTATCATGGTCCTATGTGAGCCATTGTCCACCTGTGCCGCACTCAAGCATGGTTTGCTTAACCGGCACAGAATTCTGCCTTTTACACGAAGGTGAAAATAAAGTGATTTAATGTTATTATTACTATCAGTTTTACTAAAAGTACATTGTATTCACCTATTTGCAGAAAAATATCAAGGGACTGCCGTCAGTCGGATCATTTGAACAATAGCCTGCGAGGTGTTATAGTAGCTCCGAAATGTTCGCTAAGCTATCCTGCACTAAAAAAACGTCGAGATGAGTAGGCACCTGCGCACTGAATAGCACAGCTGATTGCGCTATTCAGTGCGCAGCATTACACCGTCATCCTTTCATATAAGCACAAAGGCCGCACGTCTAGTCGTATGTCGTTTCACTTCGTCTTGCAGAGTTAAATTAAGAATAAGAATGCGCAAAACACGCCGGTCGAAAAACAGCACTGCGACGGTGGAGGTGGTAAAAACTTTTGATGTCTGGGGTGTTTGGGGCATAGAGGCCCCTGGGCATCCGCACGACCCCACTGCACTGGGTGCGCCGGTACCCAGAGCAGCTCCACGCGGCGGGGCCTGTTGGCACCGGGCGAGGTCATTGTGCAAATCACAGGAATATGAACTCGCCCACTAACGAAATTTAGTAGTGCAGTTTTTGAGTCTGTGAGAATATAACGGGCTTCCGTGTGGGCAATCGCAAGGGCTATGGCTGCCTCCTCAACCACTTATGAAGAGGAAACCGGGAAAGAGCGAAAGTAGCAGGGGATTGAGGAGTATAGCCTACCATGGCTGCCGCCGCTTCCTCGCCCGAGCATGCGGCGTCCACCTTCACGGCATACTCCACATAGCCGCAATATTTGTGGAGAGCTTTTGTCCTAGCTCGGCGGCGTGGCCCGTGGTGTTGCGGATGGGTGTTTTTGAGAAGGGGTTTGACGAGGAGGTTGGTGAGGATAGGGCGTGGGATGGAGAGGAGTGTGGCAACGTTAGCCGGGATATCAATGCCGAGAGTGTTGGGGTTGTGGCGTCCATGTTAATCGGATATACAGGGTCTGTGTATGGGCCTCCGCAAGCTCCCAATAGTTTTGTGAAGACTCAGCTGGAGCAGTTTTTCTGTTGAAGTGTTCAGGGGTAGATGGAGGACCTTCTTGAACGCGGCGTGAAGCATAGCGTTCAAGGTGGAGGCTTCCACACCCGCAAGTCTGAGGTATGGGAGCGTATATAGGAATCGGCTGAGGATAAAGGCGTGAATGAGACGCATAGGTTGGGCTCCATCATGCCCTTATGGTGGCCCAAAACTCTGTGGATGAGGTGCGTGATCGAACCTTTCACCTGCTGAAGTTTCTTCATGATAAGGCTGTTCCTACCGTTTTTTTTGGATATGAAGGCCTAGAACCCGGACAGTCTCGACCTCTGGGATGGGGCGATCGTCCAGAGCAACAGTTATAGGCCTGGTGGGACAGTGACGCGTGGTGGGACGGAGAGTGAGCTCGGACGTGTCTGGAGAGCACAAGAGTACGATGATTGAGGATTGTTCTTGTGTGAATGTGGCGATGGTTTGTAGCGTGTTCTCTTTGCATCATCTCTGCGGAGGGTGGTTCACAGCGTGATGTCATCGGCATAGAGTGTGCCGGAGGTGTTGTATATTAGTGAGTTTATGAGCGAGGGAGAGTCATAGTCGCGTTGAAAAAGATAGGGGAGAGGACGGACCCCTGAGGGGTTCCGACGCTTCTACAGGAGTAAGAACGTGATTTATGTGGGCCATAGTAGAACTTAGCCCTGCGGTTCTTAAGAAAAGCTGTTGCAGAGGTTGCAAGATGGGTTGTTGAGCATCATAGTTGCCTGATGGTCAACGCGATGAAAGGTTTAAGATAAGTCCAAAGCCAGGACGCCCTTTTTGTGACCTGGAATGGCGGGGTCAAAAATGTCGATTGTGAGCTGCAGCATGGTATCCTGCGCCCATAAATGGGGATGGAAGCCTACTCTGCTAAGGGGGTTGGGTACATGTCGTTGTTCGTCATGTGTTGAGTGAGTTCGCCAGCACGACGTGTTCTAAACGTTTCTCGAGACACGACGCGAGAGCGATTGGCTGGATTTTGGCTGGTGTGAGTGGTTTGTTCGGTTTGGGGATAAATATAATCTTTTGTGACGCCAAGATTGGGGAAGGATGACTTGCACCCAGCATTAGTTGATGTAGCCCGTAATTGGGTTCATCTATTGATCATCCAGGTTGCAGAGAATAGAGTGAGAGTTTGTCAACACCAGGAGCGGAGGAGGTATGGAGAGTCAGGGGGGCCGCTCTGACTTCCGCTGCCGCAAAGTAGGCATCGGGGGTTGAATTTGGTTGGCCTATGTAGAGAGAAACGGAGTCGAATATGCCCAGCGATGTATGAGTTGGCTTGAGGTTGCCCAGGAGGGGGTCAAAGGATAAGTGAGTATTGTGCATGAGCCGTATCACATGATAGGGTGTAGCTGTTTTGGACTGCGTGGGGTCGTTGAGATGGCGGATCAGTTGCAAGGCTCGCTTGGTAGACAGATTACCTGCCATGGTGTCAAAGATTTGGGCCAACTTGGAGCGGCATAGCTCTTCTGCATGTTGGTTGATCTGAGTCTGCAGCGCAGCCAGCCGCTTTTCCGAACTGCGGTTGAGTTTGTCCGTTTTCCAGCACTCTTGGAGACTGTGGTAAGCTTCCCAGAGGTGGGAGAGTTGACAGTATAATGTGGGAGCATCCTGTATAGTTTTAATGTGTTGGGTGTGTGGCAACATTGGTCGTGAATCAACTCACCCATGGGTCAATGTCTGTGATGGCGGCCGCTGGGGTGTGCATTCGCAGTTTGCAGATGACTTCGCAATTTGTTAGCTTGTGTACAAGGTATTTCTCTCGTTGTTGTATAAACGGGATAGAGACAGAGTATGGTATGCCTAGTGTATGGTTTTTCCGGTTCCCGGTGATGCCCACGAGAGGGCGGCTTATATTCAGGTCTGGACTGATGTCCATGGAAATGCGATACCGATTCTCGTGGCAGTGTGGAAGTCAATGTGCAGAGTGAGCGGGAGGCATCACACCAAGGACCAAAGGCGTTGCCCTCTGCCCAGTGGGGCATGGTACCCGCCAACAGTGTGTGCACAACTGAACTACCCCCCCCCCCAATGATGAGAGGATGCTACCCTGTAGTGTAGTGTCGGTGTGGACCGAGACATGACTGGGGAGATTGGCGGATGTGTTGGGGTCCTGCAGTCGGAGGATTTGGGGCTTGGGGGTGAGGCTGAGAAGTTGAAGGCGTGCGCGCTTGCCACGGAATCCGTGACAGCTCCATTAGAGGAGAGGTAATTGGCTATAATGAAGTGACTGCCCCGCCATACTGAAGGGTTGGGGGTGCCACGACTGAGGGGTGTGAGGCTGTTAAGCGCATTTCGAGTGTCTGCATCGTTCCGGTGAACAGTTGTTGCATCTGGTGTAGAAATCGGTGAGTGATTTGATCCATGGTGTTGGTAAATTTTGTCACAAGGCGCGCCTCCATTTCTTGTAATATTGAGTTCAATTTTTCTTCCAGTTTCCTGTGACCGTCTTGGGTGATATGAAGGGATTCCAGTGTGCGTATCTTTTTAGCGGGCAGGGGATCGATTGGCTACGGGGGAGTGGGTGTGATGGGTGATGAGGGGCTTTCTGATGGGAGTGAGGAAATTTGTGTGGGATGGAGAGAGGGAGGAGTGGTATGAGGGTGGTGGAAATGCGGATGTTTGTGTGGGATGGATTGAGGGAGAAGTGTTATGAGAACAGGTAAGCATTAGCGAGAAAAAGCGGCTTACCTACACCCTTAGGGCCTATAGCTCCTTGTCCCTGGGATCCGTACGAAGTGGGGGGGGTCTTGCCGGCAACTCTGCCGGCCCATGAGAGGTGGTGCGGTGTGGTGGTTGACTTTGAGGAGTCCACATTTCGGGGGCGTGATTCTGACTTGAAGGCACCGGAGCGGTTTTTGATGTGGGAGTTCTCGCGATGGGTTGTAGCGTCCTTGCGGCATATGTGAGTAGAGTGGCCAGATTTGAGGGCTCGGTGACCACGGGCATTGCATCCGGCTATTCCCGTCTTGTGACACCCACCACACAGGATGCATTTTGGTGTGCATGTAGGTATTTCTTCTAGGGGGTGGGGGGTACAGCCTCTGGGGCAGTTGTAGGTGCGGGGTAATATGCGGACACCAGCTCGATGCCCTGGCTTCCTACTGTTAATGCACCCGTCCATATGGCCTCAGTACAGGGTGCAGAGGTGCAGACCTCCTCCATAAAGATTTTTCTCAGGGATGGACCTTCCCGGAAGGTGATGAGAATGCATATGATATTGCCCATCCTTCTGGCAGCCACTAAAGGGGCATGCCAGTTTCCTTTTAGCCGCCGCGGTGGCTGAGTGGTTACGGCACTCGGCTGCTGGCCCGAAAGACGCGGGTTCGATCCCGGCCGCGGCGGTCGAATTTCGATGGAGGCGAAATTCTAGAGGCCCGTGTACTGTGCGATGTCAATGCACGTTAAAGAACCCCAGGTGGTCGAAATTTCCGGAGCCCTTTACTACGGCGTCTCGCATAGCCTGAGTCGCTTTGGGACGTTAAACCCTCATAAACCAAACCTAAACCAAACCAGTTTCCTTTGAATAAGTCATCCAGGAGTTCTGCTGGGATCTCGTTCCAGTACGCATTACTAATTCCCCACGTACTGACCCGTCAGGGGAAGCTATGTACACTGCCAGGGCGTAGGTGCATCATACTGATGGCGTCTTGTTGGTTGGGTGTGCTTGCAGTGCACGTGTTGTTAGCTGGATGGATGCGCAGTTTTACTTTCTCTGGTTCTCGGAGCTCTTGGGCTGCTAGGAGAAGAGCGGACCGTAGTTGGCGGGAAGCAGAGTGGTCAGTTGTAGGCCTCTTCTCGAGCGGAGAACTACCGTGAAGTATGCCGGCTGGAGCCGAGGCCGTTGTCTTGATTTTTGGGCGATTAGGCTTGCAGCGCGCAGCGCTTACGTCATTGGAGACAGGTACGCAGGGACAGCGCGTTGCAAGCCAGATGTTGCGCTGGGGTTTATGGCGTTCTGCGGCACCGTTCTCAGGCTATCGGGTGAATTCTAGCCGGCTCCTGCTGTTGGGCTGCAACACTCAAAATAAATGTCCAGTCACGGAGGTCGCAATCCCGTGGATCGATGGTCTCTGGGTACATGCATCACTATAGTTGGGCACCTAGCTTCCACCTAGCAGTACACCTAGCTTCAGGCGGATCCAGGCCTGACTTAAGCCGCGTGCTGGCTCTGGTGAAAAAGGGGCCCTGGGGCCCGAAAAAGGTCCGGCGTGTGCAAACATTTGTCTGTCAGTGGTGCTCACTTTCACGAGGCTCTGGGCGAAGGTATCAATGCTGGTAGTGCAGGCGATTTGCAAAAAAACGCCGTCTTTGGACGGAGCCAAAGTGAAGCACGCACACGCTCCACGACCACCACTCCAAGGATATTCACTGCTGTGCCACGAGCTCTCTCGGCTGGCCTCGGCGAAAAGCCCGTTTCCTAGAGCAACAACAGAGGGAAAAAGCAGAGAGGAAACATGAGAAAAAAGGCAGCTCCATGACTAGCCTCGGCAGTCCGTTTCATAAAGCAACTACAGAGGGCAGAACAAGAGAGGGAACATGCGTAGGCAGTTGCACTCTGGCCTCGGCAAAAAGTCCGTTTCCTTGAAAAAAAAAAGAGGACACAAGACAGGGAACATGAGGTAAAAGGCAGCTGCACGACTGGCTTCGCCAAAAAGTCTGTTTCCTGGAGCAAGAGCATAGGGCAGAACTATGAAGGAAACATATGGGAATAGGCAGCTCCCCAGCTCGCCTTTGCGAAAAGTTTGTTTTGTTTAGCAACAGCAGTGGGCAGAATGCGAGAGGGAACATGTAGAAAAATCAGCTTCACGGCTGGCCTCGGCAAAAGTCTGTTCCCTAGAGCAACATGAGATGGCAGAACTAGGTAGGAAAGATGTGGCAATAGCTGGATACACGGTGGCGTCGGCGAAAAGTCCATTTCTTTGAGCAACAGCACAGGGCAGAACTAGAGAGAGAACACGTGGGAAAAGGTAGATCTACGGCTGGCATCGGCGAAAAGTCTGTTTCCTTGAGCATCAGCACAGGACAGAACTAGAGAGGGAACATGTGAGAAGAGGCAGCTACATGGCTGGCCTCTGCGAAAAGTTCGTTTCTTGGAGGAAGGCGAGAGGGAGAACTCGAGAGGGAACATAAAGAAAGAGGTAGCTCATGGCAGGCCTTTGAGCCTCCCCCACTCTCCCCACGCTTCGCGTAGCGGAATTGAGGGAGCCGTGCGAAGCTCGATCGTGATGGCTGCTGCCGCAGTCGCGCTATCAGCTATCAGCATGCGGGGAGTGAGGACGTAGGTTCAAGTTCCGTGCGTTGACTGAAGAGCTGTGCAAGTCCTCCACCGCTAACCCGTCAAAGGTTAGGGGTTCACTTAACCTCGCGTTTTTAACGCCATAGCGTTAAGCTCCAGTTGTGCAGAAAATCCGGCGTCGTCGTTGTCGGCGTTGTGAGAGATATAGGGTGGCATAGGTTGGCTCATGCGGTCACCCCCGAAGAAACTTCCTAAGAGGGCTACCTAGGTCACTTGACTTTGTGGGGATCATGACAACCTGCCGACCGTGTAATGAGGAAACCAACCACCACGTCAAGGTGCAGTTAAATAATGATAGATCGCGTGAGGTTGCGTGAAAAGAGCAACTTGGGTCGCACAATACCCAGCGACGATGGGAGCACCTGGCATTGCAGGGCATCGCAGGGCCATTGCTGCACCAATCCGCAAGGAGTGCTATGATGACCCCCAAGGACATATACATGTAATTGGAAACTGAAATTGGCTGCTGAGGAAAGGAAATGACGCTGCAACTCTCTCACATACCTAGGTGGACAGCCGAATCACGATGTAAGGGAAGGGATGAAGGAGGGAGTGAAAATGATGAGTAAATGAACAGTTCCGCATCTCCTATCGCGTCATATACTTAAGACAAAGCTTAAAATATCACCTTCAATTTTTCTGCCTTCGAATAGTCGGATACAATTTTAGAACGCCGCCGCGGTGGCTTTGTGGTTATGGCGCTCAGATGCTGGCCTTAATGACGCGGGTTCGATCCCGGCCGCGGTGGTGGAATTTCGATGGAGGCGAAATTCTAGAGGCCCGTGTGCTGTGCGATGTCAGTGCAGGTTAAAGAACTCCCAATGGTGGAAATTTCCGGAGCCCTTCACTACGGCGTCTCTCATAGCCTGAGTCGCTTTGGGATGTTAAACCTCCATAAACCAAACCAAACCAATTTTAGAACGCAGCGGCTTATCCCTGCCAAATAACTCCATTCAGGCAGTGGCGTCGGCCGATTCTCTTGACCTTGTCATTATGACGAAGCAGGGAATTGTAGGTGAAAGGGGATAATCTGAACTCTTTATATTCGGCGATAAACCGCTGTCCTTATTGTCGCGCTGCTTCCTGCATTGTTACGGTGCCAGGGTCTTGCGAGTCGGCCGATGGCATTGGTTGGAAAGGGGGTCCTTTGACGGGGAAACGCCGCTGTATTCTTGAGTTGTATCCGACTACAGTGAAGCAGCGCTTTTGCGCTAAAACAAACAGGCATCGTTCCGCAGCAATGACATAGTAAGTGAAGTTTCTTTCCGCAACTTTCGAGCAGGTGCGCACTTCAGGTTTTCATATCAGATAGAGGTGCACCACATCATCTCCATACGTGCCGACTCGGAAGGTCCTCAGTGTCTCACCATAAGCTGTCGACTTTCAGAATGTCAAAACTCGAGAAGCTCAGCGGCGCCAAACGGGTTTTCAAACTCTCCAAAAAGATAAACGAGTACAAATACATCAGAATTTTCTCCAAAACAGAGCAGGTAAGCACGCGGTTTGTGCAGGGCTTGTTTTGTGCACTTCGAGTAAGCGTCACTCTACCGCTCTCTACCAGAAGCATCGCGGCTCTTCTCGCCGTCTCTGCAGCACCGAGAAACGCTCTTTCCCGCGTGCGACGAAATGCCTTTAGCATAGCACGTTCCGCTACCTCTTAAACGCCTACCGCGCTGCAGTCTCGACGTGGCAGGCTAGCGGGCTGTGGACGAGAACGTGGCGCCACCTAATGCCTTCCGGGCGATCTGCGCATGCGCAGTTGCGCGGCGCGGTAAGCGGCGGCGGTACATGCTATGCTGTCTAACGTCACACGGTTGCAATGCTTGCACGGTTGGGCGTACCGCGTAGTGCTAAGAGTACTTTCAGCACAGCACACCAGTTAGTGTTTGGAGCCCTTGTATCGAGAATCCTATGGTCTGAGTCGGCCGCAACTTAGAGGTTAGTTGAATGTTGTGACACCCGTGCGCAATAAATGAACTGCGTATGCTTGATGACTTATGCGCAATGGAGCGTAACGTGGGAGACTCGGGGATACCAGTATCGCTCGCCCGCTCATGTAACAGTTTGCTTGCAAAAAGTGCGACAATAACATTAGCGTTGCTAAAAACTATCGCTACTTCCATAGCCGTGAAGCGCAAGCAGGAAAGATTTAAGGGCACCGAACTCGAGAGAAAATTTCTCTTAAGAATGCAAAATATCCTCACGAGACGTCCAAAGAGACTTCATGAAAACGTTGCAGCTTTACCTTTTTTGGAACACGCATGGTGTCTTTGTGATACGATGTTGAGTGCGAGCGCGCGTACGTAGCCTCCCTCGTACATTTTCTTTTCCGCGATTACACGTTATTGTGGCATCTGTGTTCGTTCTCTTAGCGTGTGAACATTTTTAACGCAATAGCATGTAGTTTGTAGTCCTAAAAACTACCGAGTTCCCCTAACGAAATATTATTTTTCGAGAGCGCCTTGAGACGTCACCAGAACCACATAATTTGACAATCTTAAGCCTAGAAAAGATAGTGTCTTCCATCAGATCACTATATGGGATTACAATGGTGTAAATCACGGGGGTGGGGAGGGAGTCTTCATTTCTCCTCCGCTTATGATGAGGTGACATCCTCGCTCAGGCAGTGCATATTTCAGCTACATTTAATGTTGTAATGCAGTTGATGGTGGTAACTCTTGTCACTGAGGTATGTTCTATCATCTGCTCGATGGGGGAGAGTACCTCATGAGCTGTCGGTATGAAATTTTCAATATATCTCAGCGTCTATTCTATTGCCTCAAGTTCTGAAAACTTGCGTGAAACGCGCCAAGTTATATTTAAAAATATGCTGCCCTTGTGAAGTTAAAGAAGAAACAATTTTCGTGCTGTGGCGCTTTGGGAAAGGTGCACTTACAAAATGCCTGTTGCCTCCAGAGACACGGAAATTCACATCAACGGTCTTTATTATGCAGAGTGTTGACTGACGTACCAAGCGATACTGGACACAAGAATATTTTAGCAGGAAAGAGTTTTCAACGCAATTTTTTCAGACATCGTAAGATTTTACTACAACATTCAGTATATCCCCCACTCTGATGTCGGCAAGCTTGCATTTTCTTGCTTTAATGTTTTTGCTATCTTCAAATACATGTAGTGGTAGTAAGTGGTTTTATCAAAATAATAATAAAAAGGAAGGAAAAGATTTTTGCTAGCCCCGGCATCTGCTATCCATACTGAAGCACCTGAGCTGGGGTAGCGGATGTAAAGGATAGCAGGCAGAATGGAGAAATGAAATGAAAGAGGTTAGAGGACAGAAAGCAAGACAAGACAGCTTGTGAAGATGGGTATCGCCGGTTGCGTCAGAAACCAACGAAAGTAAGTTGTGTGCTTGGAATATGCACTCTGACAAAAGTAATTAAATCAAATTATTCATGACACTGCCCAATCGAATTAAAACTTGTGCAATTTCTTCCCATCCTATTAATGTCATTTTTGAGTAACTGCAACATAAAGAGGCCCTCCGTCCAGAAGTCAGCATACCATAACTTTCGCTCCGTCAAAGTACGAGTTCATAATCCTCAGATATGCAGATCACCGCCATACTGGGCGCGACAAAAAAAAAGTGTGAGGCTCCGCCAGCGCCGCTGACATTTCATCCCACTCCGCGGGAGGCAATAATTCCAGTACCACACCAGCAGGGCCACTCGCTTCAGCCCCACGTGACGGTCACAGTGCGGTGAAAGTTTTGCGCGACATGAGATCACCTTGAAAAATTTTTCGCTCGCAGCCACACTCGTTCGGATAACAGCGTTCAAAGTTTCCTCGAACCACCAAACAAGTGCATATGCTGCAGGACTCGGGAACACGACACCGTGAACCGCCGTGAGCCAGCGAAAGAGACGACGGGAAGAGTTGGAACGTGTCAAGTAGGCGTTTCGCTTTCAATCATTCGTGATAATCGTCGCGGTTCAACGCCGAAAAGCTCGCACAGCAGTTTTACTCCTACATTAAATGCAAAACGTTCAACAGGATCCGATAAAAAAAACAAACAAACAATCTTCAAATACATTCCGCATTCGTTTTCTACGGCAGTCCTAACTGCTCGATGGGAGCGATGGAAAACGTAAATCGAAAAAAATCGACCAATACCTTCCACATTTCCATAACAGGGCAATACCATTAATCCGATATTCAAAATTTCCGTAGAAAGAAAAGTGTACATGCCTCAAAAAAGATTTTGAGATTTGATTTATGGCGCTTGCTTCAGCGATTTCTCTAAAGAAAACATTTATTCCTATTCGGATTTTTCTAGTTCAGTAGACGCAATAGGAATAAATTTAAAAGTCCTTAGATTTTAATCTCATTTTTTCAGAGTTGCCTAAACAATGTTCACTAAATTCATGAAAACTGCGTGTCTATAAATCGCCGTTTTAACTTTGGCAGCGCATTCACAATCCTAAAATGACACTGCAATGGTGGCGTACTTGTTTGGTCGTCCGCCTAGCATGCGGAAAATGTGGGGCTCGATCCCGAGCGCCACCCGGTATCCACCAGTGGTACAATGAGTACAGACTTTGCCCTTGTTTGGTACTCGGTTTCTTTATGGAGAATTGCTTGGGAAAGAGGTCTCTGGCTAAAATTTGAGTAGACGAACGAAGAAACCCTTTGGCAACAGATCCCCCTGCGCTATAAAAATACATCACGGCTGACATTCTTAAAATGTACCTGGTGGCTAATGTTCAGCATCGTTTACTTGATTTGGTTTGCAAAACCTTTCCTTGCACAATCTTTCATCTTCTAGCTCTCGCATTTTGCGATGCTACGAATACTCTTGGTGTCAGGTTGTTGCCCATGCGGCCGAGCACCACATTGCAAAATATATCTGGGGTAGCGTGCAGGCTGGCTCAAAACACGTGCTTCTTTCGCGGATTGGAAGGAAAACAAGACACCGCTGTCTTCAGGAATATTAGGGATATAGCAAACAACCGCATGAGTTACGAAACTCCAAAAACTACCATACACGACTATTATCTGCCTAAGGGTGGAGGGTACCTCGTGAGCAGTCGGTGAGAAATTTTAAATAAATGTCGGCGTCTATTCTATTGGCCATTCTTTCGAGTGTTTCCATGGCTCGAATCGAGCTGTTAAGACTAATAAAATCCAGTTGGTAATGCCTTGGACGATAGTAAAAATGTTAATAGAAAATAATACGAGTCTGCCGACGAGAGGTGTGCCTATATATTGTTTCTTATAGGGAAATCTACGATATGTGAAAAACTGACTCATAAATCTTAGTGAACGTTAATAAATTTTTCCCCTTCAAAAATTCGTTTGTCCAGAATTGTTTATTGTGACACACTAATCTACTTTACCACATTTTCTGGCATGGACCAACCTCCAAGGTTTCGCTTAGAATATTTTTTGAATGGCCAACTTCCGAATGCTACCGAATTTTCTTTAAAAATGTGGTTCAGAGCAACGTTCAGCGCGAAAACCTTAACTATACTGTTATAGAGACCCCTGGACCTTGGGATGCGAGTCAGACACTCTAACCCTAGGCCACGCAGGTACGCGGTATGGCTTTGTTAAAGCGAGGCTTTATATGTATGCTGTGTGGTCGAGCACGCCGCTGTTTCTAACACAGCCACTGGCGGAGCTTGCGAAACCCATGTTGGTCTTCCCTAGCTTCCGTAAGGCTGATGAGCGGCATCATGGTGGGCAGGTCGCAAGTGCATCATGTCTAGCAACAGGGAACAGTTTGTCCACAATCTGGTTGGCAGGTTTTGAGGACGTCGCCTGACCTCTATCGACCAATCGGGGATTTTGGTGACAGAGAAGCATGAAATTTTTTTGAAGGCAAACTCTATGCTATCGCATTAAAAATACTTTGAAATTGCCCCATTCCTTGTGCTGCAGTGCATTCTCTCCATCTTCGTCTATCGCTATTATCATGGGGTAACAGGAAACCTTCGCCAGATAAGAAAAAAATTACGGAACAACAATTGGACGGACGCGGACGAATGCGATTGCATTCTCTAAGTCGCCAATCTACTCCAGCATTGATTATATTGCAAGTTTGATTCTGCCACAGTCATGAGTTCCACTTGCCTGTTCCACTTAGGACTGTGCAACCACGCGAAAGGTGTAACTTGATAGACCTTGGCGAGCCCTCATACCACTACCGGCGCAGTGGCGCAGCATTTAAGCTATGCGCCAGAGAACTGGCTGGGGGCTGTTTCAAAAGCAGCCACCGGTGGGGTTTGTGAGACCCAGGGTGCTCTTCCCAAGCAATGCCAGAAGGAAAAGCTGCCGCGAGCCTCATTTTTGCACAAACAGTTAGTCAGAAGGGAGGCTACATTATACGTTGCATGTAGGCCTGCGGTTCCTTCAGTCAGTAATTCTCTAAGCCGTTTTCATTTTTGCGGAGCAATTTACCGTTCGGTGTCTCTCTCGTCTCTCCTACAAGTGAAAAAGGATTGCAGAGGGTAATCGTTAACAAATGGCCAATCCCCTTAAGGCCGCCTTGCAGGTGAAGAATTCACACGGACGCCACTGATGCTGCCAGACACTTCATGGCCTTCCTAATGCATGCGTCGAAACCCAGTGCCGTCCGCGGTTGTGCAGAAAAATCCTCACTGGCTGCAGGGCAGTGACGCCATCTCTGACATTACCAGAGCTGAGAAACAAAATTGGTTGGAGGGCCGTTGCGTCAATAGTCCGGAGAATGTTCACTTTTGGATGGGAACTGACGTCATCAAACCGGCTGCGACATCATCAGGTCAAGTTCTTAGGGCCGTAGCTTCTGCCTGCTAGCCGTGGCAGGTCTTTACGGGAAGAGCAATCTGGGTCTCAGAAGCGCCACATCCGGTGTATTCACCAACAGCTTTGAATGCTATCGCATTGCAAACGCATAATAAAGTTCTGTACAGATGTTTCAATGCAATGCAATTTCCGGCGTCTACGTAAGAAAATTTTCTGATTAATCAAGGGGTAACGTGGCCTTTTGACGCCTACACAACCCTCCCACTATCGCTACTGAGTGTGGTCCATAACTTCATAAGTTTCCGTAAAATTTAGAGGAGTCAATATGGTGCATACGGAGTTTGTGTGGACTATATGGAAGCACATACGGAAATTGGCGCACTCCATAAGACGTCATGTTAAATGTATGGAAACCGCATGGAGATTATATAGAATTCTTATAGGTTCCGTACAGAGGGGGTATGGATTTCCATATATTGTACCATATCTTATGCACTCCATATTCCCATAATTCCATACGAGCGGCTAATATAAAACGTTTCGCTAGGAGTGGAAGATGGAAACCTGGCCACCGGATTGTGTGCAATTTCCCTACCGTACCAGAAGGCAGGTGGTCTCCCACCCAAAATTTCCATTTTGTCCAAGCCCCAAAATGTGCAAAGTATCTCTAAAATCCACCAAGTAAGGCTTCATCAGCAAACTCCCAGCATTCTTCTTTGTGGTCATTTCCAGTAGGTCCCTCCATCTTTGCAGGGAAGGATACGGTGGTAGTAGGAAACTTGAATGTGCGTGCTTATTTGCATTTTTCCTAGTGCACTCTTCTTGTATTCTCTGTTTACTTGTAAAGGCAACTGCATTTCAAACGGAAGTCGTCCGTTGGAGCAGCGAAACGAATTTCACTTCTGTTGCTGCGCTAAAGTGCCGCATACCGTGCGGGAATTTTTCACCCGTAATAAAACTGCGAGGACAGAAGGAGACTGTTTGGTTTCCACTCGTAGTCATGCAGGTGATTCTCGGCTGCACTCTCTTGTGTAAACTTTCGTACTGCTCCTACCGTCACATCGTATGCATAATGTATACGGGTGAGTACGCGGGGCAAAAACTGTAGAGCCCTGCAGTCTGGTGCATCGGAGAAATGCGTCGGCTTTTGCGTTTGAATGTCAGGAAGATTTTTACAAGTCATTCTTCTCCAACATGAGTACAAATCCCCAACACGCTTTACCGTTGTACACACCACAACGCGTTCACTACGTACCCCTCTAACACGCTTGAACCGACATTTAGTGGCATATGCGTTGCCATCCCGCGTGGTACACAGAGGTCCTTTGTTCGAACCGCGCTTCCGGCTAATTCCTTTTTCGAATGGTCATTTTCGTGCGGAAACGCTTTGCCGAAACACTCTGCTGAAACTCTTTGCTGACAAGCTCTGCTGACAGGTCCTGTACACGCTCCTAATGAGACAATAAATGTTTTCGCATTAATAAAGTCAAGTCTTATCGCAGGGGCTTGGTTAGGAGCCAGGCTCTTGAGCCAGTGCGGTTCGCATGCGTATTCGGCTTAGCTCGAGCGCAACTATATTTAGTGAAAAGCGGCACCTCCCAGTCAAAACGCACTACAGGATTCTAAGACAGAAAATTTCTGTAGTCTGTAGTCTTGTCGTATTTTGGGCATGTCTTGTGTAGTCTGTCTTGTCTTCTGTAGTCTGTCTTGTCTTTTGTAGTCCTGTCTTCTGTTGTCTGTCTTGTCTTTTATAGTCTGTCTTCTGTAGTTTGTCCTCTCTTTTGTAGTCTGTCTTGACTTCTGTAGTCTGTCTTGTCTTCTGTAGTCTGTCTTGTCTTCTGTAGTCTGTCTTGTCTTCTGTAGTTTGCCTTGTCTTCTGTAGTGTGTCTTGTGTAGTGCTTGTACACTGTGTAACAGTCGTTACTGTCACCTGTAAAATAACGCTGGATTTGTGTTCTGGGGTAGGCTATGCACAAAAATGCACAGCTTGTTAATGGTCGCCTGTCAATTAACACAAGCTTTGTGCATTCCAGAGTAATTCGTGCACAAAACCACTAGAATAGAAATGAAAATGATCAATATTTATTTACTGTTTCGTGCTTTTTTTTCGAGCTTGCTGATGCATGCTGTCCAGCGTTGTCCTGGCCGCAGGTTCCTAGATACATCGCCCATGAGCCAAGAAAAATGGATTTTGTCTTGGCTAAAAAAAACAAAAAATAGAGATCACCGCTGCTACCTGCGCAAAAAAAATGTGAAAGCGTTGATGCTTCCTCGACACTGGTCGCCTTTCAAATTTGGCGCCATGGTTGTTTTCTCATTGACTTGATTGGTTATCAATTAACTCTTATTTTACCCTCATTTCAACCCAGCAACGATTTTGAGTTTTCAAATTTCCCTCCACGGATCGTTCCTGCCCACTCACTGAATACCCGCCCAGTCTAATCACGCGTTCATTGCCTTTCGCTTCTCAATAATTACCTAATTGCCTCTAATTTATCATTCTTCTTATCTCCTGGTTAAGTATAGGACACTTATACCTGGTCACGTGATTGCTCATTTCGAGTTTTCAAACTTGGCGCCAAACTTTGGCTTTGTCCATACTTCCAGTTTTTCAAACTTGGCACTACGCTGTAGCTCCACCTACTTTCAGCGTTTTCAAATTTCGCGGCACTTTTTCTCTTGCCCAGCCACTTTTTGGACATTTTTGGCTGTAAATAATTATCCGATTATGAAATTTTCTTTTCGAGCAGCATCCTCACATCATCCTCTGCCAATTACACAACCAATCGTATGACGCTATCTCTTCTGAGTTGCCCACAACTGCTGCGGACACGATCCCCGGCAACATAGCCTAGTAAACTTCTCACTTTATTCAAAATGTGTGTAATACTGAACAAGGCTTATGACTGGCCGAGTTGGTACTGACTCACCTTAACACCAGCCAGAACACACAAGAAGACATGAGCTCAAGAGGCGGGACTAACAAAAATTTAATTGAAGATTTTGATTATTTAATTTGTGAGGGTTTAACGTCCCAAAGTGACTCGGGCTATGAGGGACGCCGTAGTGGAGGGCTCCAGAAATTTCGACCACCTGGGGTTCATTAGCATGCACTGACAATGCACAGTACACGGGCCTCTAAAATTTTGCCTCCATTGAAATTTGACTGGTGCGGCCAGGATCGAACCTGCGTCTTTTGGGACAGCAGCCGAGCGCCATAACCACTGAGCCACTGCGGTGGCATCATTGAAGGAAAGCCGCAAAAGGAGACCCGCGAAGAGATACAAGCGCACAATAGCCCAAAGCAGTGAAAGGGCGAAGTGCAATCAAAGGTCACTGGCATACTAATGAATCATCTAAAAAAGCAAATTCCTTACGGTGAACGTTTTCCGATGGCTTAGCCACACGTGTCCTTAGCCTTACCGATGTAGTAAGCCTCAACTATCTATCGACAGATTTATCCCTTCCATAAACCACTGATGTGTTGTGGAAATTAGGCGTGCAAAGAGACATGTCATCCTCAGATTTGCATTCACAAGATTGAGCATACAGTGCCAGATTAATTTGCCTTCCCCCTAAGAGTGAAAGTGCTCAGTCAAGTGCAAATTTAAATATCTGCCTGTCTGCCTATATTAGTTGCAGCCATAGGGCAGTGGAACGCAATAAACTCCATTACTTTTGCAAGTGGTGAACCTCTTTTTGTGACACTGTCCATTGTGGACAAGTACCCAGTTTTATCAAGCCCTTTTAATGGCAGCGCAAAGGCCTCCTATCTTGCACTTTGCTGTTAAGACAACAGCAGCATTACGCTTTCCCGCGACTTTCTTGAGACTGTGATATACTGTGGAGGTAAGGTGTATCAGCATCATCGTAGTATGTGCTCCTTACCCTCGAGCGAGTGAAAACATACTATGACAGGTTGTTGAGATGGGCAAGTGGGAACCTAGCTGCTTGGAAACCTGCTACAAGAATGCGTCCTCAGCAGTGATGGCATGACTTATCTAAAGCTGATGTCATGCACATGATTGCACACCCATCAAGTGTTTCCATCTTTACTGACCTTAACCAGCGACAAATTACACCTCTTCACCATCCTTCCCCATAAACGAGTGGTCCGACTCGTAGCTAAAAAGAGCCTTCCCCGATCTTTAGCTGTAGACCCGACAAACATATTCGTCCACAAAGTGCAAGTCTGCATGAAGAAACTGCTAACGGTTCTGCTTAGACAATTCTGATGTAAAAGACAGGCGTTGACCGCATGCTTTAAAGACTACTAAATCATCTTGTGCCAACTTATCTGAGCCTTCTATGTCCAGAAAAATTAGTCATGAACATAACGAAATGCTACCATGCCAAGGTCTTCCAAACAGGGCTCTAATGCCTTATTGACTTTAGACAAAAAAATGTTGCTGAGCAAAGGTACGACCTGCATGTAAATACCACCCTGCCAACTGACAAATGCGGATTTGAAGTAAAAGGACAACAGCCCCAAGAAGCCAGCAACCAAAATCACGCAATCATCTGTAAAAGCATGTTCATTGTTCACCCTGATGCAGTTTGCACATACCTCAGAGGTCTCTCATGTGACAATGAATAGTGCAGGCCCTCCATGTCGATGCTCACTGCAGAGCACCCGCCCAGGTTGCTGTCCACAAGAAACCTCCACAGAACTCCACTTTTGTGAGTTGGCAAGGCAGTATTTACATCATAAATCAGACATATGCAGAGGGTCCCAGGTTGCACTGTTCCTCCGCGACATTCTTCTGTCCAAAGTCGATACCGCATCAAAGCCCTGTTTGGAAGGCCTCGGCATAGTAGCATTTCGTTATGCTGATAGCTACCTAATTTTTTTGCACAAGGAGGGCTCAGATAAGTTGGCACAAGACGTTTTAGAAATCTTTAGGCATGTGGTCAAAGCCTATCTTTTAGGTCTGAATTTCACTAAGCATAACCGTTTGAAGCTTCTTGACTTAGACCTGCGCTTTGCGGACGACCACATATGTTGGCGCCAATGCCCAAGATCAGGAAGCCTCTTATCTACGAGTTGAACCACTCGAGGCTGGTGGAGGACAGGTTGGCAATCACATGCATCACGGCTGCTTTATGAAAGTCATGCCATCACAGTGTTTAGAATGCATTCTCGCAGCAGGTTTCCAAGCCAATGGCACCTGGGTTCCCACTTGCCCATCTTGCGCACCTGTCAGAGTGTGTTTTTACTCTCTCGAGGGAACGGAACACCGTTCACATGATGCTGACGTAGTTGAGCAGCACAAAAAGACGGGCTCTATACTTTACCTCCACGCCATTTCGCACCATCCCAAGAAAGTTGCACCAAAGTATGATGTTGCTGTTGTCTTGACCGCTAAAAGTAAGGTAGGAGCCCTTTGCTTCTTCGTTCAAACTAGGCTTGATACACCTACGGGTAATCGTCCGCTATGCACAGTGGCAGATAAAAAATGTTCACCACTTGCAAAAGTAAACCGGTTTTTTGCATTCCACTGCCTCGTAGCTGAAACTACTATGGGCAGACAAGCAGATATCTGAATGTGCGCCTGGCTGAGAGCACTTTCACTGTATAGAGAGGAAGGCGAATTTTCACCTGACACTGCACGTTCAATCTCGTGAATGCTATCAGAGGACGACCTTTCTCTTTGCACGCCTGATTTCTGCGGCACATCAGTGGTTTAGGGAAGTGATAAATCTGTCCTGATATAGTTGAGGCTTACTACATCAGTAAGGCTAAAAACAAGTGCCTGGCTAAACCGTCCGTGAACCTTCACTGTAAGGAATTAGTTTTTTAGATGGTTTACTAGTACGTCAGTGCCTTTCGGGTATTTTTTGCCCTCTCACTGCTTTGGGGTCTTGCGTGCTTGAATCTCTTTGCAGGTCTTCTTTTGCCACTTTCCTTCAATAAAATTTCAGTTGTTAGACCAGCCTCATCTTGTGCTCCTCTCTTCTCCTGTTTTGTGTCTTCCGGCTGGTTTTAAGATGTAATACTGAATGCCGAAAGAAAGCCATTTTAGAGTCAAGTGCACTTATAATGGCCACAGCTATAATGAATGTTCATTTATTACAAAAATTAGTGCTTACTTCATTAATTTATGCTGGAAGTATATGACACTGCATCAAAATAAAAAAGGACTAAGCCTCTGCCCCTCATGGCCAAACTGCAGTTACAGCAAACAAAAGGACACCATAAACCTGCCCCACATGCAAAAGCTTGCACTACAGGCCAACGCAGAAATAAGATCAGATTACTTCCCAAACTGCATGACACTGCCACGCAAAGTAAAGATTGTGACAGGCAATAAAGGAGCAACAAAAAAGCAAACTGTAGGTAGCAGCCAATCTCATGCAGACAAGCTACAAGGTCAGGCCAACATAGACGTGGAAAAAATTTGAAAAAAAAAGCCACAACAAGCATATAATTTTTAAGGTTTTCACTGCCCATTAAATGGCAAATACTTTCCTGAAAAAACATAACAGAAGCGGCAATTTTTTTTCGGCAATCAATTTTTTTTATGTACTTCATTATTCTTGAAGCATGGGCGGGCATAGAGTAGCCAGATTAGTGCATGCGTTCCTAAGCAATGCCATGCCAAAAACTGTACTTACAGAAAAAGCTTGCCTTACTGAGTGAATACCACTGGCCATCCACTAATTTCCCAGCCTGCTCCAGGTCCCTGGCAAAAATCACACGCAACTTGGTGGCTTGCACAACTTCCATGCAACTCTTGGTCTTTAGCTGGAAAAAAATTGAAGGATCAGTGAGATTAAAATTTTACATGCATAGCTTTGTTTCAATGACCGACTAAGAAAGAAACAGCGGTTTCTGTGAGCGCAACTATTTTTTCACACTAGCTTTCTACAGTACACCATGTTTATCGCGACCTAATTCACACTGACTTGCTGCACGGCCCCAGCACTACTGTGTATAGCTCTATGGTTTCAAATGCTTGTTAGCTCTGAGCCCTTGGGCTTGCACTCGTTAATGCAGAAAACCTCGGAAAGGGCAACCAGAGCTTCGAGCTTTAAGTCATAGGTATTCAGAAGCTCAGTGGTCTGTGGGAGAACTTTTGGCTGGGTGACACAGTAGCAAATGCTTCTCCAGCTACTTTCACTTCATTGCAAAAAACTCGCACAGCAGAGACCTGTCCTCCATTTTGCATTGCAGAAACAATCACTGAAATTCAAAGCACGCAAACTAAATGCACACCTACCTTCCAACACAGCTTCATAATAATGGGTATAATTATTGGAATGAAATACCAGTCAGTACATGTAGTTTTCAGTTTATCCAAAAATTATAAGCAACCGACAAACAATAAACATTAAAAGAAAAATAAAATAACCAGAATTGTTTAAAAAATCTGTCAGAAGAATTATGTGACATCCACTACACTCCAGCAGCTCTTCGCCATTGTGCACCTTCAAACCACACTTTCTTACAGGCACATTTGCACAGAAATTGGGTTGAACCTGATCTTTAAGAATCTTTTTTGGTGCAACAGTAGGAAGAAACTAGATTTTACCCAAAAACGAAGCACCCTACACATTGCATCACAAGCCCAGATGGTGCACTTGTTCGCCTCTTATGCTTATGCAAGAAACAGGAACAGAGATATCTTGACTAAATCAAAAAAAGAGGAAGTGCAGTGCATGTGTAATGCAGAGAAGATATAAGCAATACCACACTAAAACACTGGGAGGATTCCAAGAGTAGGTGAATGCATGAATGGGTGGCAATCAGGTGGCTAAATGAGATTAGGAAATTTGAGGAAAAAGGGTGGTAGCATGTGGCACAGGAGACAGTTACCTAAAATGAACTAGAGAACCATTGTTCTGCACTAATTTTAACAGCACATTCACACGACAGACAAAATCACTAACTCCAGGAACAGACTGAGCATCATGCAACTCAATGTCAATCACCATTGAAAATGGCACCAGCACCGCAGACTGCACATGAGGAAAAGTAGACATATTTTTGCTCTCAACTTTGAGCAGCAGTCAGCTGCGGTTTTAAGAGCAAAGCTCTAAAGTACGGCAACATTGGCACTTTGTTTTACTGACATGAGGGTGCTTGTGAGCATGCAAGTCCCATGTTTGTTTTGCACCAAATGTGTTAATTGCGAGGTATGTTTAACTAAAGAGGGGCATCTAACATGGGCATCAGCTCTTCATTACTTCCCTCCTATATCCCTCCCTTATATCACGGTTCAAGTTTCCACCAAAATGGGAGACAGTTACTGTTACATTTCCTTGAATTTCCTCCAACTAATTTTAAATTTTTCAAATATACAGCTTTAAGAAGGTAGAGGTACAAACTGTGCAGTATAACCATATGCTATGGCAATAAACCAGCAATAAATCTGTGCTGACAGCAGCTTGCCCAGTGCATTGCAAGGATGCTGTACCATACAAGGATTGGTGTCATCGTGCAAAGTTACATTACTGACTGACAATTTGGTCTCTGTGTCAGAAATACTGGTAAACCATCATTGTAGAGCACAATGTTTTTAAAGGGATAAATGAACATATAGGTCCTTTTCGAGGACACATATGCATACCAGGCAACAGGTGTGCAATGTCAAAGCACGTTTATGTTAACAGCAGCTGTGTCAAAAGCTACATCAGCAACTATATTTTGTACAAGCCTACAGTTCCGGTAATTATAAGCTGAGGTACTGCTGTGAAGTGCATGTAGAGTTTCATGCATTTCTAAACCTAGCTGCAAGCCTATATTGAAAATATTTTTCTAAATAGGCAGCTAAGATATGCATCACTGAAAAAGAATAACTACCATGAACGGATCAGGAGGGATGACACAGTCGAAGGCAGGAAGCACGCATGGCCCAATAGATGCTGGCCGCTGGCAACTGCAAATAAATACATCCAGAGCAACAGCTGTCAGTGGCTGTAGCCATGTCATGAATGACAAGAGAGGAAATCGTCTACTACTTTAAAAACTAAACTTAGACGTAATATAAGTAAATAAAAAACCAATGAGCTAGCCCATGACAAAACAAATGAACAGATTTTATGTAATGCACCCATATACATTCTTTGAGAAGAGTCACAATGACTGTTATAACCACACTGAAAGATGAGCTGGCTGAAATACCGCACACCAATTTGAATATAGGATGTGCAGGTTTTCATGAATTCCTATCATGGTGCCTTGCACCAATGTCTAGGTATTAGATTGAAAGTTGCAACCAGTCTGCCTTGGTTAAATGAGAAGAGGGAATGGAAAAAAGCATGCCTTCACTAGCAAGAAGCTTGATATCTCAGAGCACAGCTTGGCATCATAGAAAAATTGCTAGCGCATTTAACAAATCTGCATACCATTAAAAGCTGCACAAATTTGTCGACTGGCAATGCAAGTAAAGGCAAGAGAAACAAAAAAATACCAAAGAACACTCGTGAGTGCGGCGAAGGGAGGTCTGCGGGTAGGATCCCGTGCCTGGGAAGAGTTCCGAGCTGGGAGAATCGCCGGCACCACAGCTGATGGCACGCAACCAAGAATAAATAACAAAGCGAAAATAAGTAACAAAAAAACCATCGACAATGGCGAACGACTTGAATGCGGGTCACAAAAGCGAGGGATATAGTAAAAAGGTAGAAATCCTAAATAATTGTGCAGTTGCATATCCGACAAACCGCAGTGCTCAGACGGAGAGGAAGCATCAACGTTTACAGCTCAGGAGACGCAAGATTGATCTAACTTTGACATAACACTGCCTCAAATCCTGTTCCACTGGGGAAGCACAGACAAGTTTACAAATGACAAGGCGATGAATATGAACTAGCCTTTCGCATGCGATCACTGTCTCAAAATTTAGTATGACGCATATTAAGGCACAAGCACTAATCCGATGAGTACTAACCCTGAGCAAAATAGTGCGGTGTCTGATCGCAGCTGGCCTAGCGCGAGCGCTCCGCCGCGCGGCACTTCTCGCTCATCGTCTTCTACGCAGTGCAAATCCATGCTTTTGCACCGAGTGTCGAAGCGCTAGCAAGCGAAAGCGTAACTCTGTTGTGATATCTGGTGCCATTTTTATTTACCAAGGCACGCGAGTAATATATGCACATAAAGACAACGAGAACAACACTTGTCATGCAGGATATAGGCCCAGCTTTTTTGGCGCCGCATTATAGCTGCGGCAACCGCAGGCGGACTGCCTCCACTCACATCCCTATATAGCCGCATACAAATAGCGCGTGTGAATACAGATCATTAGCAAAGAAACGCAGAGCGGGACTCACCGGCCATGCGATTCATCCAGGCTTAGTAAAGCGGCGCAGGAGTCTTCGTTCCCCTAACAGATGAAAAGACGTCGCAGCACTCTTCATGGCTTACCCGTTGAAACTCGCCAATGTTGACAGGCCGAAATCCTGGTCGTTGGCTTCCAAAACACACTCCTGCTCACCTTCCTATTGAATGAGTTCTTCACACGTGTCCGCCGTACAAGTACTCAAGCAATGCCTCAAAGAGGCAAATAATACAAAACACGACCTGTCGGTTGCGCTGCAATGGCGCCGACGGCTGCGCTTTCGTGTCGGTGAAAAATTACAACCGACAAAAAAATTTGTTTTTTAAACCATGAATACTTATATTATCTTCACAACAAAGACACTGCATTTATTTTAAATTATTTTTAGATTATTTAAGAATACTAAAGCACTCTCAGTTACTTTTTCTGGCATGTCGTTTGTAGAAGCTGCGATCCTGTGATCCCCTGAAGTGACCCGGATGCTCTAGCAGACGACGGAGCAGACGACGGTGTTGACAGAATGCAATTTCGTTTGATGCCAGATAAAATCACTAAGTTGCGACAAAAACAGCGAAGAAAAGCGCCGTATCTCAAGCTGGCGAATATCGTGGATAAGTTGAACGCAATTGGCACTATGGAGAGTAGCTGCGATGCATTAATTTGCGCGACACTGGCACGCTCACCGGAGATCATGAAACTGAACAGCTTAATCAGTGACCAGTACAAGCGGAGTGCTTTGATATCAACTGCGTTACGAAACTACGCCGAGTCTCACTTTAGCTAATATGCAACAGTGGCTAGCACTCGCCGCATCCTGATCGCGTGTAGTTTAACAAGCAAGAGCCCACTAGCGCATTGAAGCAGGCGTGTTTTCGAGCTCGTATCGTTACGAAAAATACGAGTTGTTTCGGCACGTACTGGAATTGAAGTTCTCAGCCTGTGCGTCACGGACGGTGACGATGGCGTCGCGGACGATCTTAACTAAGACTCGCCGCAAAGCAGCCGATAACTCAAGCATATGTGCGTTAAAGGTTGTTCACCAGTAGTGCAAGCGTGGGCATAAAGTATCGCTCAGTCGCAGCGCCAGTCGCTCGCTTCTCGATTTTCCAGCCTTCTGAGTGAAGGTCGCAAGCTGTTGAGCCAATCAGTGAGCCAGCGGGAGTGAGCGAGGCGAGCTTCCGGGAACGACGCCGCCCGCGGGCGCGCCGGGCAATGAACTACGCGCTACCCCCTGGCTGCCCTAGTCGTCGCTAAGCCTAGCCGGTTTCGCATCGATGCAGCAGCTGAGTGCACTTCGAAACTGGCTAGCGCTGAGGTGCTGCTCTCGTCATCGTTTTACTGTGAACCTCGTCTCATAGTAAAACAAAGATATGCTCGGTTTCCGCGACACCTTCAGGAGCGGAGCCAGCTGAGGCCAGGGGAGCCGCGATTGAGCAGCAGCGATTAAAGGCGCCGTGGGGAGACATTTGTTTGTATTCCTGTTATCGCTTCTACCAACGACTCGATATTGGCCAACGATACTCCGTCCGACGGCTTAGTATGGACTTGAACAAACATTACTGTCGCATTTTTCTGACGCTGGCGGCCGGTATTCAGGCTGGCATGCCGCGCCCGTACGTTATCATGTCGCTCAACTGTATGGCCGTGGTGCACATCAAAACCCCCAGACATCCTCCTTTTCGCTCATATTGTCATAGCACACAGTCACACTGGGACCAGAGTAGTTTAGAGGACAGAGCGCGGGTGCACAGGAGCTAGACTGTGTCAAAGCAGGCGAAACTCTTTAAAGCGCGCGGTTGACGTCAGTCCCAAGACTTATTCTCATTTCGACCGAGAATCAAATCGGTTCAAACTCGCCGGCCGCCGCATTTCACCTTCGGCTGCATACGCTGCTCTCTATATTTAGCGACATTTTCGTGTCACCGTCATGAAATTTTCAGTGAAGGCAATGAACGACATCGTAAAGTGTTTTTTTTTGCTATTTTATGATAAGCACCACGTCACTGCCGCTAAAAAAATTCTCCGCCAACACTGCATCAGCGTTGGACTTAAGAGCGTTAGCTACGAGAGCTTTAAGTGTTTAGATCGGGGTGCTAGATCGGGGTGCTCAGCAAACGTGGAGAAGACAAAATACAAACATCTGAGGGCATAGAAAAGGAACCAGCGAAAATAGACGCAAGACAAGAACAAAGGAGGCACACACCACAACGCTGGACTTACAACTGATTTATTGCGATGAAAAATCGCTCATTTTAAAGGAATTTCCTGCCTGCGCACCCACCCTACAGACAATACACTTCGCGCACCACATGATGACATGCCTACTATAACGATAAAAACTTGCACTCCTTTTCAGTGATAATCACAGACGGCTCGCTGACGCATTTCTGCTTATTCTTTCTGATCATGAATGCCTCCAATAGCTCACGCTCACGTTTAGATTTCCCCCGCCCGATAATGCTGGCAATGTGAAAACTAGGAGAACATTTGCAGTCCTTTACATGTAAGGCTAGATTGCTGCCTGGGCCTGTGCCCAAAGTTGTGCGATGTTGCCTCAGGCGCTCATTTAAGCATGCTCCAGTTTGGCCTATGTAGATTTTCCCGCATGACAATGGGATTGAATACACCACGCCCACTGCGCATGTGGTGAACATAGTCTGGTGTTTCGTGTTGCAAACACCAGTTCTGCGCATGTCTGCAAAGGTTTGGGCGCACAAACCGGACAGTTTGCAAGGAGCAGAAAATGCCATAGTGACACCAAACTTCTGAGCCACTTTTTTCAGACCATGTGAAGTCTTGTGGAAGTAAGGCATGACTTCCAACTTTCTTGTTGGCACTTCTACTGGCCTGGCATCCTTTGAAGATAACTTCAGTTTTTTCCCCAAGGATTCCTTGTCTTGCGTCTATTTTCGCTGGTTCCTTTTCTATGCAATATGAACCAACTAGCCCAGCAGTTTGCACTCCTGATCTGAGGGCATTTCGTTTCGGAAACATTCGTTCTAAGATACAAGCAGCGTCATCTACTTCAAAGATTTTGCACTATTGCGATTTACAGCCACCTTCGCTATATCCGGTATGTTTCCTCCTTATATATCAGTTAACGAATTTTATAAACGTGTGCATTACAACAAGATGAATTGTTTGACTGCATCCGGAACTCTCTGCGACAAACGATTTTCCTTATGGCTGTTTGGAAGTCCCCGGAATGCACGGTTTGGGGGCGAAAAGGTCGTCGGTGTGAATCCCACACATATTTTGGGCTTCATCTAAATATTTATTTTATCCTCAGGAACATGACAAGTCAAATGACACCACTTCGATCGTTATGCGTCAAACGGGCGGCCCCCAAATTTGATGCAAATGGGGGTCCCCGGGGTTCCACTTCGATAGCCGCTATACTGGCATATGTAAAACGGATCGAAGGTATCTGTGACAACTGAGGCTCTACGCGCCCGCTGCTGCTATGTGATATAGTGTGGTAACTGTCTTGGCTAATTTGACCTTCCCTGCAGACAGACGTGTCCTTGACAAACGTAAGTAGTAAGAGCTGACGCTCTTAAAACTGAAACGCGCGGAAAAATGATATCGGGGTTGCTTTGAACATTTATGCAGAGATCTGCGTGCATGTACACACGTGCTGCCTTGTGTAGCCGGATGGTTATGGCGAGTAATTTTCCCTGATTGACGATTAACGGCATTCTTTTCCGCGACGCATAGAAGTGTCCTTGGTTTTTTCTGCGCATATAGTAGTAGCGGTACATTATGTTACATGGCTTGAACATGTCACAGAAGCCAAGAGGACACTGACTTTCAGTAGCGCCATTCGACTTGCGCACACCGATTGGTGTGCAGGCGCTGTCGTGGCTGCAGCTACATGCCACCACCGCAAGAGCGTGCGGATACGCAGGTACCGCTGGCTTCGCCGCTTGTTCATACAGATTTTTGGCTTTCAAAGCCGCATTATACTCTTGAGCATGCACTACTTTCGTCACTTTTTCATGTGGGAACAGAAGGGAATTAGGTGAGTGCTCGAGCATGCCTCTCCTCTAAGCCAATTCTCGTTCGGTGAGAGAGCCAGGTCGCGGGAAGCGAGTTGAAAACTCGATTCGCCAATGTGAATGAGCACTTCATTTCTCTCAATGCCCGTCACCAACAGACCAGAGCACCTCGCATCCTCTTCGAGACTCGCCACAGTGAACGCGCTTTGAAGCATCTTTGGTCAATTTGATCCTATCACTGTCACACGACTGCACGGCAGTATTTCTAGAATTCTCCAGTAAAATAATTACCCTCACCAGGAATCTGTCGTATGACACATCCAACGATAGGTATCTATCGCGCGGCACAATCCACGACAGGTATCTGTCGCGTGACTCATCCCACGACAGGTATCTGTCGCGCGGCATATCCCACGACAAGCTGTTGTGTCGCGCGACAGGCCGCACTACAGGTACTTTTGTCGCGTGAAAAGAGGCGCGCTAGAAGTCTGTCGCGCGACTGAACCCACGACAGGCAACTTTGCTGAGGCACGCAATCTCTGTCACGCGGCACGACTCCCACTGTCGCGCGACAGTACCTGCGACAGAAACCTGTCGCGCGACAAATGCTGCGACAGGGACCTTCTTCGCACGACAAAATGCAGGAAAGATGTCTGTCGTGCGGCAGAACCTACTACAAACAACTTTGTCGCGCGAAAGAACCCACGACAAGAAGCTTGTCGCACGACACAAGGCACGACAAGACAGCTTGTCTTGCGACACAAAATTGTGTCACGCGACAGATGCGCGACAAAAAATTCTGTCGTGCGTTTTGATCGGGCTGATTAAAAATCTGATTTATTTCCTCCACACGGAGCTGCTCCCGCGCTCTAGACAAGTCTGGTCATAGCTCTCGCTTCTACGTGCATTGAGCCCAGCGCCGGCAGCACCTCCTGTCGTCGATTTCGCGAAGCAGCGACGGGGCTGCTCCCGCTGGCTTGTTGCCGCTGTCCCCCTGGCATTTTGCTAACGCGTGTCCCGCTGAAACTTTATATAATCGGACAAGCATTCAATGAATCTCGCTGGTGGGTTTTGCCTCCCTGTGTGAAAAAAGAGCCTGTTCTGAGGATTTATACTGTGTGCTTTCTACTGTCTGCGGCCACACTTGACGGGACAGCTAATCACAGCAGCTATAGTTACCGATTGCTGCTGAACCACTTTTGTCGCAGTTCTGCGAGGCTTTTTTCCTGTATTACCTTAAGTGGTCCCTTAGTCCGTAATAGACACGATGTCATCGTCTAGTCGCAAGTTTTCATTAGCACGGCAGAAATAATCTGAACTATAACACGAAATTTGTCTGTAGGGCAATATCATTAGCAATATGTATAAAACAGTTAAAGTAGCCGAAGAGCTATAGTAGCCAATGTAACCAGAACGTTAGAGAGTTGAGCACAGCAATGTGGACATCCGGCAAGCAACGAAAGAGGAAGTAAATAAAGACTCAGGAGCAATGCAAAAGGGGAAATCAGGTGTTAAGAATCAGGTTATAGCAGATCTGTTAAGACTGAGGGGAGATTTTTCTAGGAAAACTATCCACCCTGTGTACGCAATGCGTTATTATCTCAAGCGTACTGGAAGCTTGGAAGAACGCTAATATTATCTTAATTTATAAAAAATTTGTCGTCAAGGGCTTGAAAAATTACAAACCGATCAGCACAATTGCAGTTGCCTACAACGTATTTACTAAGGTAATCGCTGATAGTCAATACTTCAATAAGGCATATGATCAGGCATGCTTTCGTATAGGATACTCCACAATATATCATATTCACACTCTCAGTCAGGTGTCAGAGAAATACGCATAATATAGCCAAAAGCCCTCTATAGCTATCATTGATTACGAGAAAGCATTTGACTCAGTGGAAATATAAGAAGTCATCCATTCATTGCGGAGTTGGCGTGTAGAAGAGCCATGTGAAAATTCAGGAAGATATTTATAATGAATGCACAGCTACCGTAATGTTCCATAAAGTCCGCAATAAAATTCTAAAAAGGAAGAGCTTCAGGCAGGGGGACACATTCTGGCCACTGCTGTTAACCACCTGTTTACAGGAGTTTTTCCGAGGCTTTAATTGGGAACAGTTGGGGTAATAGTTAGCGAAGAATGCCTAAGTAATCTGCGACTCGCTGATGACATTGCCTTACTAGGTCCCTCAGAAGATGAGCAGAAAAGCATGAACAATGAGTTAGACAGATAGAGCAGAACGGTGGATCAAAAAAGCAACAAGCAGAAAACCAGTCTAGCAAGGAAACAGCAGTTCACAATGGGTAGCGAGGTTCAGGAAGTGGTAAAGGAATAAGCCTCTTTAGGACAGGTAGTTACCACTGATCCGGATCATGGGACGGGAATAACTAGAACAAGAATGGGGTCGAGCGCATATGATCATGATTGGCTTGGAATAAATCTCAGATCATGAATGGCAGTTAACCAATATCCCTCAAATGAAAGGTATACAACGGCTGTATCTTACCAATACTCACCTACGGGGCAGAAACATGGAGGCTGACGAAAAGGGTTCAGCTTATGTTAAGGACCACGTGCGCCATATGGAAAGAAAAACCATAGATGCAACGTTAAGAGACCGCAAGTGGGCGGAGTGGGTGAGGGAACAAACTTGGATTAATGACATCGAAGTCGAAATCGGGAGGATGAAATGGCCATGGCGAAATCATGTAATGCGAAGGCAAGATAATCCCTGGTCCTTACGGGTAACGGGGTAGATTTCAAGAGGAGGCAAGCGCAGCAGTGGGCGGCAGAAAGTCAATTGTGTGGATGGGATCCCAGAAGAAGGACAGGGTTAATTGAAGAGACATGGGAGAGGCCATTGCCCTGTGGTAGGCGTCGCCAGGCTCCTGCTGATGACAAATGTGTTCAGCAGGCAATGAATGCCAAAAAGCCGCGATTATTAAAGCGAAATAATTATATGCCTCTTGTGACAGAAAACCTGTCAGCGGAAGTTGTTTTCAAAATATGTCCGGAGGAAGTGGCACGTCTCACCTGTTCAGAAAAGAAATTAGCCGGCATTGAGTTTTGAACGCAGGCTCTCTACGTACCTTGTGGGGACGCAATGCAAATTCCGCAAAGGCTCTTATTTTTCTTTGTTGGATGACAATCAAATCCGCTAAGCTAACAAATGCTTCACGTACACGCATACTATTACGCGATGCAGACAAACATTCTCATGTCATCATACCATGAACTCCACCGGCACATAAAAATTGCGGGAGATATACACATGCGTCAAGAATCGGCAACCATTCAGACAGGCAGTCCTGCGCAGCATAAACCCGCCGCACCAAGGCGCACTGTTCCCTGATAGACTTAGATGAACGAGGTGGCTCTTCATGTTGATCTATCAAGCGGCTCTTCCATAAGATAAAAAGTCCAATAAGCGTTAATCGATCGCACAGAATACCGGAGTATTTCAGGACAGAAGAGAACCTTATACTGTAGGGTTAGATCTGAATGTCCTTTTCCATTGTTTACTGTAATATGTCCCAGAAAAACGCTGCATCACGGCACCACACAAAGAAATGGTCGATCGTCTCTGGTTGTTCGCATAGGCAAGAATTCACGGACCCTGGCACAATAGTCCCCTATTGACCTCAAACATGGCACAATAGTCCCCGACCATGGAACAACAGTCCCATGACACATTAGTCCCGTACCTTGACGGATAGAGTAGAAGTTTGCCACGAAGGGTCGTTGGTTTAAGCGTGTTAGAGGGGCACGAAGTGAACGCGTTGTGCTGCGTATGTAATGTGTGTTGGGATTTAATGATGCTGAACAACAATGACTTGCAAAACGTTGCTGGCGTCATCCAAGGGACACATGATAGTAATGGCTCAAAAAGTTGCGGACGCCTTCCAACGATCACCTGATGAGTGTCACGTGACAACGATGAGTTGCAAGAAAAAAATTGAAGTTCAAGCGCAAACCTCTTTCGCCCTGTAAAGTTGGGAAATAAAGTTAATTTGATTTGATTGACTGAATGCTTTTGCATTTCTAAGATGCAGCAGACTGCAGTGCTAAGTTTTACGAATTCAAAATACGAAATCAACGCCGCGTACTCGTTTGCACATCATTACCAGGAATTCGGGGCAAGTACTTCTAGTCCGTGTGGCTGCCACCATGCAGCGCATGGCTTTGAACATAAAAAGTGGCACGTCGACACCATTTGTGGCATAAAAAATTGACAAATATCGACGTAGTGCGCGCTAGTGATGCGCTATAGGCCGCTAGGCTTAGGGGCACTGGCTAGGCGCTGTTAAGAATTTCCGGTAATGGGAACCTGAGTGCAAATTCTTAAGTTTGCAGGAGCCAGCACTACTCGAAAGTTCGTGGCGCCACTGTGAAAAACCAGATGAAGGTGAAGGAGGTGCTAATGTAAAGCCGTGTAAAAAGATCAGCACAAGTGATCCATTATTGGTACAAACTAATCGCCTCTGGCCGTTCTGCGGTTCACGAAAACTCCAGTAACAAGCATTGCTGCCATTAGTCAATCTTCAGTCTTCCGTCACGTCTAGCAGAAATTCGCAAAGAATTCTTAAGGCTGGCTCACGTGAAAACAACTCAGCGAATTTATCGATTAAGCGGCGCGTCACTGCGAAAAAGTTTCAGTCTTCTTGGAGTCTGGTCGCTCGAGCCGCTTGAGCCACCGCCCCGACTCTAAATAGGTTTTTGCTTCGCGGCGGCAGGATTCGCTAACGTTTTCGCTTGCATGTGAAACAGGCGTCCGCTCCTGCGTTGAGCGTCGCCGTTGGCCTCAGCGTAACCGAGCGAACGAGAACATCGGAGGATAGGAGAGAGAACGCAGAGCGCAGCGGAGCGAGGGAGGACGGCGGTTGCAGAGTGAGCGAAAGGCGGAAAGCGGAGGAGGGAAGTGCGACAGCGCCACTATGATGCGGTTGGCAAGCGCGAATATTGCGCTGTTGCCCCGAGTGCCATGGATCTCTACGACTACGCGAGGGGAAAGTGGAGGAGTAGGTAATGGTGGCAGAGGAGAGAGCAGATTAGCGCTATGGTCGTTGGCCGGAGGCGTGGCTCACGGGCAGCGGAACACTGTCACGCTGCCCAAGTCGAAACCCAGAGCAGGCTCCGTTCTGCACTGCGTGTTCTATATGTGGTCTCCTACGGTCTCAGTGCCGCAGCAGCGGCGCTCAAAAATCGCGTTAGCAAGAGGCGTGTGTTTTAGCGACAGCTACATAGCGCTAGCGTTTAGAGCCTTCAGCGTGGTGCGGAGCAGCTGCTGCTGCAGGCGATGCGGCTCGCCGGCGAAACCAAGGAGGGGGGAGGAGAGTGAATCCACGTCCGGGGACGAAGAGGACGAAGGAACGCCCAGCGAAACGCAGCGGCGAAACGCTGACTTTGCAACTTAACCGGGCGAATTCCATGCGGCCAGCTGTAGCTATCGCGTCACTACAGGTTTAACCAGAGCTAAACCACAGCCTTTTTTTTCCACCTAGCCATTGGCCGGTCACTTCTGCTGATCTTTTTACTCGCGACTTCTGCAATACAACATTGCATTGCTCGTCGCACCTATTTTGTGAAAACTGTTGTTAGAGGAAGAAAAAAAATTGTTGCTTTAAGACAAAGGTATATATAAATATATATATATACCGATGCCATAGGTAGCGTAAGGGGGCTCTCGCACAGTTTCCGCCCTCGCCGTTAGATTACGTTCCACGTCACTCTCGTGGTATTACAGGACGGGCTACGTCCGCCGCTATGGACGGGGTGGCGCTGGTGAACACTCTCAAGGTTAGCTTAAACCCATTAAACATTAATACCCACGAGAGCAGCAGATTGGACAGCCGTCGCCGTAGCTCAGTTAGTAGAGCACCGGACGAGATATTCGGAGGTCGTGGGTTCGGATCCCACCGTCGGCATGGTTGATTTTCTGCTACTTTATAAGTAACTTTAGTAAGCGGTATTATAAGAAAGCGGTAGATTAATCTAAGTTTTATTATCCCACTGATACGCACAACACACTAACAGAAAAAATTAACATTCCCCTATGCACCTTGGTTTTTGGTTTTGGAGACTGTTACCACAATATATATATATATATATATATATATATATATATATATATATATATATATATATAGATAGATAGATAGATAGATAGATAGATAGATAGATAGATAGATAGATAGATAGATAGATAGATAGATAGATAGATAGATAGATAGATAGATAGATAGATAGATAGATAGATAGATAGATAGATAGATAGATAGATAGATAGATAGATAGATAGATAGATAGATAGATAGATAGATAGATAGATAGATAGATAGATAGATAGATAGATAGATAGATAGATAGATAGATAGATAGATGCAACCTTTATTTTTGTCAATTGACATACAAAAAGAATCAGGCCTACATAAGCCTCGGACGGCTTACGTAGGCCTGGCAGACAACAAACAATATAACAAGAAAATATCAAAAGGGACAAAGTGCAGAGTTTGCAACGTAATGCGATAAATTCTTTGTGCAGCGTAATGCGATAGGCTCGGCGATATCACTTAGTCACGCGCCGCGCATGTGCAGTAGGAACCGCTTATGATGCTACATTCTTAGTCTGGTTCCACCTAAGGATACACTTAGTGCGCAACTTTTAAGCGCCTGTTCGTTGGCTAAGCCGCGTTGCCGCCGTCGGTGTAACTGAGCGAAAGAGGGTACCGCCGCTTGCTCATAGATGGCGCTAGAGTGGTGCGTGCCGTCAGGATATATTCCTGCAGGCAATATATCAAGAAAATAAATTTGAAATAACATGGCAGGGGATTACGAGTACGACAACTGGTCGGGTACATGAAGGATTAAGGCAAGCTTGTCCTCTATCACCGCTGCTGTTCATGATTTATATGGTAAATACAGAAAGAAGGCTGCAAGAAAGCATACTAGGTTATAATCTGTCGTGTAGATTAGGCGGAAAGGATTTAGAATAGCGACTGCAGGATTTAATGTACGCGGACGATATTGTACTGTCACCAGATAGCAAGAAAGATTTCCCGACTCTGGTTAATTACTGTGGAGACGAAGGAGGCACTCTAGGTTTCAGTTTTAGAGCAACTAAGTCGGGTGTGATGGTTTTGAATGATACAACTGATAGCTGCTTGCAATACAACAATATGAAATACCACGAGTGACCGAATACAAATATCTCGGGGTATGGGTAAACAAAGGGCATATGCACACTGAAAATCACCAACAGTCACTTACAGCAAAATTGCGAAGAGATGCCGCGATAATGAAACATACGGCATTATGGGGGTACAACAAATATGAAGTACTGAGTTATTTCGAAAGGAATAATGATGCCGGGGCTTACTTTCGGGAATGCGGTTCTTTGTTTAAAGGCAGGAGTTCAGTCGAGGTTAGAAGTAAGTCAGAGGGCTGTTCGAAGATTAACACTAGGTGCCTATGGGAAAATCAGAAACGAGGCAGTACAGGGGAATATGAGCTGGGCATCGTTCGAAGCCCGGCAAGCACAGAGTAAAATTCTATATAAAGAACCCATGAGGAAATTGGACGATAACAGGCGGGCAGCTTAAGTATGTAACTACCTATACAGGAAGAGCATTGACTCACATTGGCGGAAATTTACTAGGGAGCTAACCAATAAGTATGCCAGAGACGATGACGGAGAAAGAGGATTGAACGAAAGGTTGAAAATGCGGAAGGTAAAAATTGGATAAATTCAATGGAAAAGAAGCATAGTGTAGAACAATATCGATACTCGAAAAGGCAGATGAGAAAGGAAGCGTTTTTTTATAGCTCAAGAGGCTTTGCCCTGCACTTTGAAGGTAGCTTAGGATATCTTCCCGACTCTCTAGGGTTTAGAGATAAGAATAGTCATGTAAATAAATGTGCGGTGGTGATGAGCAAAAAGCCTTTGGAAGATTGTTGGCTCAAAAGTAGAGAGGTGACAGAAGGTTACAAGCGCAGGAAGACATATTTAAGGAAAATGACGAGTTCTAATGAAGGAAAAAAATGAGCATGGTGGCAAGTGCCACCACCCCGCTTCAAAGGGGACGCTCCTAATTTCCATCCATCCATCAGGCGCGCCGCGCACGCCATCACCACTGCAAGAGCGGAGGAGGTACGGAGGTTAGGGGAGGAGTGGTTTGCATGCGGAGGTCTCGCAGTCTCGCCACACTCCGCTCCGTGGCGCGCGCTGCTTTGAAAAGTGCTGGATGCGACAAATTGTGCACGTCGGTCGCGCCAATCACGGCATTGTCTGCTAGTATGAACCGTCTGCTTAAATGCGCGAGAATGTCCCGTTCCTCGCCGCTACTCTGACGACCTCGCGAAACACTTGTGTCGGCTTCGTTACCGGGTGCACAGGCGGAACGTATCTCCATCCATTTCTCCGGCCACAAAGCCACCTTCATGACAAACAGACTGGTGAAGGGGGTGTTACTTAAAGAGTACACACATACGCGTATCTCTCAGTTTTTTGCCTCAATATATGGCAAAACAAAACACCAACAGAGCTGCGCTCAAATTTCGCATTAGTGAGTGCCGTAAGCATCCGCAGAAATCTTTTTGCTAAATGTTCCGGTAAGTGCAACGGTGATTCACGCGTTCCTAAAAGATGTGGAACAGTATTTTCGAAATTTTAGCTGGAACTGTGCCTCGCATATTTTTAGTGACGCAGCGCTTCGCATATCCTTAAATGAAGTGGTACTCCAGCCATTCTCTGTGGAACGCTTTTTCTTTCGGTCAACGTTGTCGCAGTTGCTGTTTCAGTCCCTGATAGCCTTTTCCAGGTGCCTTGTAAACAGTAGCTGAAGTTGATAACTCATTCATGGAATTGAGCTATCAACTGAGCATGCGAGAAGTGGTATAGAGCAGGAACATTTCTATAATACAACTAAAGAGCTGAGGTTCTGTCAAATTAAGACTTCCTCACACCTTGTGGGCTCTTGGCACTCAGTCGAGTCATGAATGCTGTTCAGGATAAACTAGTTATGGATAAAGTTATGGATGGAATTATTCTCAACAGGATTCATGTTTCGATTGAGTTCCAAGAGCCTACAAGATGTAAAATACAGTATATCTTAAGACCGCAGCATTGGCCTATTCATTTAAGCATCCGCCTCGCATGCAGGAGGTGCGGGGTTCGATTCCCAGTGCCGCCGGGCACCTGCCGGTGATGTTACTGGTACAAGGTTTCCCCTGCCGGGGCCGGCTTCTTTAGTGTGCATTGCTTGGAAAATGGGTCGTTGACCTAACCTTGACTAGAAGGAAAAAACCTTGTGACATGGCGCTTCTTGACCACGGATGCCGTTGCGCCATAAAAAAAAATTCATCATCAAAATATACACCTTCTATTATGTATGTAATATTCTGGCGACAAACTTTTAAAATTAACTTGCTCCCAAATTGCTGCTATGCTGCCAAATAACAATAACGTAAGCTTAATCAAATTTATACTTAAGTCATGGTGCTGCAGATTGCTTTGTTACAGAGCTTGAGTATCCAAAGTATGTTTCATACCAGACTCACAGTTAACATGCTACTCCTCACTTGAGTGCGGTGTGTGGTCCTCCACCTGCGACGACGAGCGTTTTAATTGAAAGCACACCCTAATATGTGATGCCTGCATACATCTCGTTTTCGTTTTCTTATTAATAATGGCTCAACTGGCAGTAGGCAACTTTAACTTTGTCTCTTGCATGTGACAGACACTACAATCTTAGTCGGAAGCGGAGAGATCAAGAGTTCAAATGGCAAATCGCTCACGTAAGTATAGACCAAAACCATCTTTGAAAAAATAGGGGTCGTCTGCGCTCTCTGGGTATATTAGTGCTGCAGTCACTTGCTCTAATTCAGTGTTACCGTGTATAGATTTAAGTGTTTGGCACTGCTCTTCATGCTTCTTATATACTGCAGGAAAGCAGCCTAATTCGGTTTTACAAATTTGCATCATTCCAAATTCCCTGGAACCATGCTCTTAACGCAGTTTAAGACAATGCGAAAGATGCAGCTATGCGGTCGCAGCCGCAATAGACAGACAAGCAGCAGTGTTGTAAGCGTTACAAGAAAAGTATCTAAATACGTTACTCTTCAGGCTAAGAAGAAAGGAGCGCGTTACCGCACTAAGTTAGCTACAAAAAAAAGGGAACGCGTTACCGTCACCGAAAAAAAGGTGCCACACGTTCCTCTGCCGTTACTCCATGGCCATCAATTTTAATCCGTGCGTCTTCGTTGCAAGAACTCGTACAAATTTTATAAATCTCATATTTTACACAAAACTTATAGCCCAAGCAATGCTTTCTCATGAAATATTGATTTAACGATAATATTTTGCACAAATGTGCAGGTGATTAGCAATATTATAGTGGCCTAAAGTTGCCTTTTGAGTTACATGTGTTGGCTTCTAACTCTGGCACATCGTGAAGATGTTTTATGTCACATTAAACGCATAATAACACTTCATCATCAATTCTAACTTTACAAAGAAAACATAGCTGAACTCTCAACAAATTTAAAGTAATTCTGAAAATTGTGATGTCTCAAAATGCTTGGCTTGCTTCCACTGTTTAGATAGTTGTGCGAGTGAGTAGTTTGGGAAAGGAAGCTAGGGGAAGGGAAGTGCATGTATGCGTGTTCGTACACCTCTTTCGTGCTTTATGGCTGTTCTGTCCAATTCCTTTAGTTGGGTGCGTCATCGAGGGCAGGTGTTTTCTGGCATGCGTGCGAGCCGCAACAAGGGTCCTGGAGAGCACCGGCACATTTTGTTTACATGCAGCGTCGCTATAGGTGATCTGCGCTTTTTTATTTAAAGCAGGCCATTGGGGGGGGGGGGGGGGGAAGGGCAGTTGGAATAAAAAGTATCTAGTAACGTGACACCTCACGTTACAAAAAAGATATTAACGCAAATACGTTGCCCGTTACAGTTCCGAATTCGTAACGAGTGCGTTGCTAAGTCGCTGAAAGAAAGTATCGCGTTACCAATAACGCCGTTGCTTGTAACTCGTTACCGCCAATACTGCCTCCATGTTAGTTCGACTAAGCTATAGGCCTCTCGCGGGCTGGCGGCTCTGGCGGAGCAACACGAAGCGTTCCGTGAACTCGCTGGCTTCTTCACGGTCTGCGCTGCACATTGGTGCGCAAGGCGGCGATTTTCCGGTGTCTTGTATCATGACAAACTTGCATGAAGCAGCTAGATCAGCGACGACAAGCGAGTCAGCAGCGACGAGGAAGACAGCGTAGTGATCTTTTAGCTCAGCGGGCACACGGTTAGAAAGTATTTTGAATCCTAAAGGTGCGAAGACCTATTCATGCCGACCGTTCGGAAAAGTAGTATATCACGTGAATGCTATATTTTACGCTTTCATTCTGTGTGTGTGTGTGTGTGTGTGTGTGTGTGTGTGTGTGTGTGTGTGTGTGTGTGTGTGTGTGTGTGTGTGTGTGTGTGTGTGTGTGTGTGTGTGTGTGTGTGTGTGTGTGTGTGTGTGTGTGTGTGTGTGTGTGTGTGTGTGTGTGTGCGCGTGTGTGTGTGTGTGCGTGTGCGTGTGCATGTGTGTGTGTGTGTGTGTGTGTGTGAAGAGGGGGAGGGTCAACTTGTTTTGGGCTATTTTATGTATATAGTGTAAGACGTCCTCGAGTACGGGTCTCGACATTAACAGTCGCTAAACGTCTATTGACATGGGCCGGGCGAAAAGGCAAAGTGGGTACATTGCTGGTATCGACAGTATGTGATGTGTCAGCATGAGGATGCGCAACTGTGCTGTCCCTTCTGACAGCATTCTTTCAAGCTAGCTGGTGTACTGTTTGCCGAAGTGTTAGCGCTATAGACACGGACAGCAGACAAGGAGACGACGCACATCGCTACTAACACCTCGAGTTTAGCCGCACTGTGTACATTCATTTTATGTAGTCCGCCTTTCTGTGCTAACGGTCCCGTGCATTCTGGATTTGCGCTGTTACGGGGCTTAGGGACGAGGGCGGTGTAGCCACCACCCCAAGGCACTGGAGCAGAGAGCGGAAACAAGCGCGGCTGGAAAGCTGTTATATCTGCTTTATTTTTTCGAGCTGCCTTCTATACTTCTGCTTGTTCTTCGCCTTTGCTTGAAATTCGCCTTACAGTGGCTGGCGCACTGTTTCTGCAGCGAAGCTCTTGAAGAATATACCGGCAAGGACCTCGATGTAGCCCTGAGCGACGGCACCGCCTGGGACCAGTACAAGTGGATTTCAGTGTACTCCTTTGATTCTAGACAGAACTTGGGACACTTCGGGATCCCATCCCCACTGAAGGTGCCGGTGAACGTGGGCGGCAGCGGTGGCAGTCGGCCCCAACGGGCGGAGCAGCGACGCCTTCGTTTGGGAAGCCAGAACCTCCAGGCTGGATCTGGTACGAAATCAACCAAGCTTGTGCTGTGCGCCCTCTCCGAAAGGCTCATTCTCTTTCTGAACCCTTGATCCAATATTGTAATGAAAAAAAAACAAAATATGGAACCGTATCAGGTTCGCGAGCTGATTTACTCGATTTTGGCTACATGCGCAACGCTACAGTAGTTTTGTTTCATGTCAACATTTTGACAAAACTGTCCTGCTGGGAGGCGGCCTGTGCAGAAAAAGCCTTGAACGCTCGGACTAAAAGCAAGTCTGCTTAGGTGCAGTAACGCGAAAGGATTTGTCTCACGGCGTGTCCTTCCTCCTCATGCGTGTCCGCCATCTGCTAGACAAGCGCGGTACATTGCGAGAGTGGTTTTTAGTGAGTGCCCCATCAAAGCGCAACGACTGCGCTTCAAGCACGGAGGAAATTTACAGGTAGCGTACATCTGTAATTTAGATGTACACCAGGCATGGGGTTGTAGGAAAGCTATCTCCAAAGGAAATAAGCTATGGGAAACAATACAGAGTCTATGGCTATTCATTCTGAATTTACCCCCTGGAATGCACACGCATAGGCAATAGTGTCAGCATGGATACCTCCCCGGATCTGACGTTAACAAGAAACATTAAAGACGATAAGTAGTCTAACAAAGGCCACGAATTAGATAGTGATCACTACACAATATCTACATTTCACACCACGCCCACCTCCCCTCATCCAGCAGAAGCAGTGGAATGGGTCGGTTCCTTCAATAAAGACACAAAAACTGCCACCGTCGAGCAACCAGTTGAGGAACAGAGTCAGATTTCTGACTCTAGACTACTGCGCAAGTCAGAGGCCCACCTAAGCCTGCAGATGCGGTGTAAAAAGCAAATCGCAACAAATCTATGAACAAACGAGTTGCAGCACTCGAGCGAAAGATAGAAGAGTACACACTAGAATTCCAAGACAAGCAGTGGGGCCAAATTTTCGATAAAATGAGCGGGCAGATGGGCCGTAAATAGACATGGCAGCTACTACGGCACCCAGACCAAGTCTGCACAAAGTAGTCAGCTGGCAAGTGGTGCACCAGTATACGGGCACTAATGAAGACCTCCACGAGGACCTACAGAGGCGATACCGAAACACTTCCCCGGTTAACCCACTGCCGGATTACCAGGGGATCCCCAACGATGACTTAGATTCAGACATCGTGAATGCCGAGGTGTGATACGCCCTCAGTCAACTCCGCACCCCCGCCGCGGCCGGTCTGGACGGAGTTACAAACAAAATGCTTAGGAACCTCAACCCCGGCTCGGTCGTGGCTCTCACAGACATCATGAACACCTAGTGACGCGAAGGAAAAATCCCAGAGTATTGAAGGCATGCTATAGTCATCTTCATTCCCAAAACGGCAAGAAACTTTGTATAGAGGATCTGAGATCCATATCACTCACTTCTTGCTTAGGCAAGTTGATGGAACACGTAATCGTTAACCACCTACAAGGGTTTGGGGAAGACAGCGATCTAATTCCTCCTAGCATGATTGGCTTCAGAGCGCATCTATCTACACAAGATGTCATGCTTCAATTGAAGTCCGACATCATTGACCATGTGCAAGAGACGGGCACGAAGGCAGTGCTCGGCCTTGACCTGAACAAGGCATTCGACAACGTCTCGAACGAGGCTATCCCTACCAACCTATCTGACATTAATCCCACGTTGCGGAATTCACATATATCCGCTCCTTCTTCTCAGAGGACTCCGGAGCTCGCAGTAGGTGCGACCGAGTCCGACCCCATCCACCTAAGGGGCAGAGGAACACCTCAAGGTTCAGTCCTCTCACCTTATCTGTTCAATCTGTCCCTCATCAATCTTCCCTCAAAACTCGCCGCCATACCCGGGTTGCATCATACTTTCCACTCGGACGACATAACTCTGTGGGTAAATACAGGGAGGGACGGCCAAGTGGAGAGTACACTGCAGCAAGCGGTAGACACAGTCGAAACATACGCCCTAGCGGCGGGCCTCTCGCGCTCGCAACAAAAATCTCAACTCTTTGTACTCAGAAACAAGCCCAGAGGCGTACACCTAAAAAACTACGTTCCCCCGCTTCCTTTAAATGTATGCGTAGGAGGTTTGCCCCTGAATGGGGAACACCTCATACTCGTCTGCGACGCTGGCGATAAAGAGAAAGAACTTAATTGCCACAGACTCATCAGACGAATATCCAACCGCAGACAGTGCGTCAAGAAAAAGAATCTTTGTCTTCTGGTTCAGGCCTTCGTTCTAAACAGTCGTATACTCCGTCCCCTACCTCCGCCTATATGCAGCGGAGAAGAATACAACCAAAAATGTCATAATACAGGCGCACAAGACCACACTCGTTCTACCGCGTCACGCATCAATAGAGAGGCTCTTAGGGCTGGGCATGCAGAATACGCTAGACGAACTCTGCGAAGCACACCTCACGACACAAGCGGAAAGAATCACTCGTGCCAATGCGGACAAAGCCATTCTCTCCAGTCTTGGACTGGGCAACACACCTCCGAGAGGAGAAGCGAAAACTCGGCTACCGAAACATATTCTGAAGAACCTACTCATAAAACCACTCCCCGAGAACATGTATCCCGTGCACCACGAGGGCTCTCGTCGAGCCAGAGCACGCGATCTGCACGAAAGTACAGGCAGCACTCGGGAGTGATGCACGTGGATGCTGCGGAGTACCCACAAAACAAAGCCTACGCATTGTTGGCGGTGGATGGGCCCGACGGACTGCTACAAGCCGCGACTAACAAGCTCCTTCGAGATAGCGTAGGAGGCGGCAATAGATTTAGCTATAGCTAATACCACCGCTGGTAATATTTTCACCGACTGAAAATTCGCCGTTCTCAATTTTGCGGTGGGGCCGAATAGCACCCATCACCCTTAGCATTCTGAAAAAAGCAGCCCTACCTGCCAGGGAGATCGAACTGATTTGGGTGCCGTCCCGCTCAGACAGTCCAGGGAGCGAGGCAGCTCACAATAAAACCCGAGGTTTCGTCACCTGGGCAGGGAGCTGGCCTATTCATCCGCTATTTACGAGAGACGGCATGACCTCTTTTAGTGACATTAGCCATCATCACACCTTGGGCAGGCGAGTTTATCCCCTGCCTGCTAAAACATTGTCCAAAGCACAAGAAACCACGTGGAGACGGCTTCAAACGCGCTCCCTCACGAACCCCGCGCAACTTTCACTCATGTACCACTCGCATTACGAACCCCAGTTTTTTCCGCTGTGGCAAACGTGCCAATTACGACCACATCTTATGGAATTGCAAAGAACCGCCTCCGGCGGAGCAAGTACAATGCCCTTCTCTCGAGCGGTGGCAGGTTGTGCTGGCGAGCTCAGACCCGAAGACACAAGTCCGGGCCGTCGAGTGGGCCGACCAGGTCGCCAACGGTCATGGACTAACGGCCACCTAACACAGTCCTCCAATCACCGAGCTCTTCTTGACGAAATAGAATTTTTTTTCTAGTCCAATCCAGTGACTCAGTGCGCAGTACGTCCGACACGCCGTATGTTGCGGATTCTCGAAGATGCGATATGTGAGGAAAGCGCTGCCTTGCGCGAGCAGCGAAAAATAGAAAATGAGCTAAAAACTCGTCGGCGACACTGGCGAGAGAGAGAAACAACTTAATTGCCACAGAATGTCGGTATTTAGGGCAGGTGGGCTTGGTGTGGTCCCCCGGTAGTGGCGAGCTCCTTAGCCCACGAAGTGAGTGCCATGAACCTTCTCTTGTCATCACTACCTCCAGTTCTCACCAGTCAAGTCCTACCAGCCAAGCTGCCAGGACGCCCACCTGTTGTGCGGCGTGCTGCCATTCTCCGACCGCCCCCCCCCTTCCACCCCCACCCCTACCCCTAGCTCTGAACAGTGATCCCCGCAGAGGGAAGCAGAAAATAAAGCCACTCCCCACCTACATTGAAGCGACCGTGATGGTCTTGTCTGGCCTTCTGAGGAGTTGGTTCCATCTTTCCTCCGACAGGGCTGGCAGTAAGTTTCGTCGGGATGGGTGTCCTGCACAACCCCAGAGGATATGCGCTTGGATGGCGATTTGTTGTAGTTGTCAGTGGCTATTTATTAATAAAATAAGAATGGAAGGAAAAGATGTTGCAAGCCGTGGCATCATCCACCGAAACCTGAAGCACCTCAGTAGCGGCTAGCGGGAATAATAAAATAACATGGAGAGGGAAGGAAAGAGGCGAGGGGCGATATTTATCTGGTTACAGTTGTGGCATGCGCGGTTGTATTCTTCGTCTGTAATGAGTGATAGTCTAGAAGGGGAAAAAAGATCGAGTATCTGCAACCTGCGGAGCATGGTGGCTTGCGCTCGATGAAAGCCGTGGTGGGGAGGCGGGGAGTGGCCTCTCGTCTATGTTTGGAGGTTGGTGACTTCGGCAAAGTTCAGGGGAGCCTGGGCAAGAGCGTCTGGGTGTGTCGGGCCGGTCGCCCAGTTGGTTAGGCCTCGGGTTAGTTGACCGACCCGTTTGCTTCCAGAGTTTCCCGCGTGGGCGGGTACCCAAAGTAGATTGATCTTTTGGTCGGGAGTGCAGCCGCGAAGGATGCGTGCAGCGGGGTGGCAGATAAAACCTGCCAAGTAATTTTGTGTCGCTTCGTTAGAGTCTCTGAGGACTGCGTTTACATTAGTCGGCGATGGCGGATTCTTCCGCTGTTGTGGGAGAGTGGACTCGTACTGTCGCGGTGGGGACGAGAGTGATTTGTGGCATGGTTGCACAAGCCGCGTATGTGGTTGCACTTTGTTGTGCAGCGTCAACGTGTATTTGTGCTCGTCAGCAAGGAATGTGGCAACCAGTTCTCTGGCTTTGAACTGGTGCCGCGTATCATGGCGGCCAGGTAGCATGTGTTTAGGTGTTGGTTTGGTGGGCGGCTATCGACTATCAGAAATGGGGGCCGTGGTGTGAACGTTGCCAATGGGGTTGATGTTCGGACGGTCAAGTGTGAGCCGGGCGTGATTGGTGCGGGATATGTGGTGGATTTGGGCGGTCTTGTTTTCCGCTGAGTCCTATGAGCGTGCTGTAGATGCGGAGACGGAGGGGATGCTGTGTGCTGCCGTACTGGGGCAGCCTTAGTGCCGCTTTTCATGCTGAACATACAGTGCGGTTCACAGCTTCCTCTTTCCTCAGGCGGCGGAAATTATAGGAGGGGTAGGAGTAGATTATCCTGCTAATGAGGAATGCTTTACGGTGCCGAGTGCCGGATCACGATGGTCCGGCTGGTAATCTGCGGGTCTGTTGTTCGCCCGACTGGCAGGCGCTTGCATTACATCCGATTTCATCCCAGACTTAACCATGCTCTTCACCACGCGGCTTCGCGTCCTTCCACGCTTTTGCGTTCTGATCCTCCTCTCTTTCATACCTCTTTACGTGCGTTTCCGCCGGGCCGGCAAGAACGCGAAACCTGGAAAACTAGGTTGACAGCTAGCGTGGCAAAAAAAAGAAACCACTTTATAACGGTGCTACAAGAGGCCTGCGTAAGCTTCTGTTGTGGGCGGGAAGTTTTTATAATGGTGATGTATACACTTAAAAAACAGAAGTTGCTGCGTACATCAAGCAGTTTGCTGCCGCAGAGTTTAAACACTGTGGGTGCTTTAAACCAGTAGGAAGTTCACAGACAAACTCCTTGCAATTTTTTTCAAATGCATGGCGATTCAGAAAGCTGTGTGCTGCTTTCGTTTACAGCGATACAGAAACACTTAGCTTATTTTCTTTAACATTATATTTACATTAGTTCTTACGATTATAAAGGAGTTAAAGGAGATTATTAACGTATGAAGTGTACTTAAGTCTCCTTACGTGCATAAATGCGAAAACTTCCGCCACCTGCATCATCTGCTCGGCCAGCCCCGTACATACGAGTGGGGTGTTTCATTGGGGGCCGCCTGATGTGACTACGGCTGCACGCCAAGCACGGAGGAAATTTACCGGAAACGGAGAAAATTTGGTGCTCGCTCGATTACAGCGTATGTAATTAACATGCTACTATTAATGTAGGCCTCACTACATATTTTTAAGATACGTTTTTAAAAACTTCGCATTTAGCAGACGCGCCTTTATTGAGCGTAGAGGGCGAAGTGACGCGGCCGAGTGGGCCAATCGGCGGCCCTTATTCGGTTCGCCACTAGACACCAATTTTATTTTCTTATTTTTATGCTATAACCAGAACCATTTGCGCTGTATATATATTGCGGACAACTTTTGCGGACAGATAACCTACAACTGATCCATCGAATGATTTCGCATTAATAATAGTGTTTAAAGTAACTCCTCGGATTAACGTCCCGAAGTGACAGATGGACGATGAAGGATGCTGTAGCGGAGTGATGAGTATTGTTTTAAATGGGTTGCAAGCCCCAAGGGTAGCGTTGGCCTGGCGGCCTGGGCACAGCTGGAAACATCCGAAGGTCCTGGCAAAGGATGAGTCGACTGCCAACACAACTTGTTTATTCTAGCATCGCAAAAGAGCAGCCGGTCAGGGCGACCACGTTACTCGACGGAAGAAATCGAAGTCTCTCTTTGGCGTCCGGGGCAGCTGCTTTTATACCCTCGGAGTCGAGGGCAAGAAGGAACGGCTTGGGATGAGTCGCACGAGACAGCGACGCACGGACATGTTGTGACGTGAAGTGACGCATCCGCCGGGCCGGCGCCGGTCAGACCTTCTCGCCTCGCAGTTGGGGAGCTCCTCTCCCCGGCTGCCGCGCTTTGACAAGCGTGGGCACCAACATGCACACACACACACACGCACACACGACGACACGTGGCATTGAAACCTGCCTGGACGCGCTTGGCGGGAGGCGTTGCGGTAGCGATGAACGGCTCAAAATGACCGCTACTTTGAACGAAGCCCTGGCGTCCGTTGCATCCGCGCCGGCTATACCGCGCGTCGTAGGCGAAACGTAACAGACCGCCCCGCCGGGAGGAGGAGATCCCGATGGTCAGGGGACTGCATCCGCTGTCCGGAGGGATGTCGCTCGATGATGCTCGTAATCGAAATCGGTCGTCCCTCGGCGTTGTTTGAGCGCAGCGCACAGAGAAGGCCTCGTTCTCAGGTTCAGGTTCACACAGGACACTGCAAAGTGACTTCGGGAGAGTTTCCACTTTTGTTCTCGTTCCCAGCAAGCGTTAGAACTACGCCGAAACGCAACCGCTCAGTCAGCAAGCACGAGACAACCCTCACTAAGCTCTGCCAGGCTCTTTCCCCTTTTATACTACTGCCTAGTTCCTTACAGTAGTCAAGCAGCACTGAGAACGCGTCTACAAATTGGACAATTGCACTAGAAAGCACACCATCACTTTGAAACACTAAACAAAAGCAATATGTTAAAAATCCTGCCTCAGGAAGAAAACATCAGTAACAAACAACTTTGAGGCGGATTCCTACGTTAGGGGCTTCGACTTAAGCCATCGGCGTTACCGTTGAGACTCCCCTTTTTGTAACGCACCTCAAAGGAATATTGTTGCAAAGCGAGGCTCCAGCGCAGGAGGCGGCCATTTTTGGGAGAGATGGTCTGCAGCCATTGGAGAGGGCAGTGATCCGTCTCAATGATAAACCTCGAGCCGGCTAGGTAGCATGACAATTTCTGAACGGCCCACACGAGACACGCACACTCTTTCTCGGTGGCGCTGTACGCCTGCTCACGACAGGTCAGCTTACGACTAGCATACAGGACGGGGTGTTCCACTTCTCCATTTTCCCGTTGGCACAGTACAACGCCCATGCCTCGCTCACTAGCATCGCACTGAACAACGAACCCTTTTGTGTAGTCTGGCGATCGTAGCACAGGCTGGCTTGTTAGGGCGCTCTTTAGGGCGCTAAAAGCTCTTTCCTTTGTCTCGCTCCAGACGACTGTTTGGGGCTCTGTTTTTCTTAGAGCATCCGTCAGGAGAGCCGCGATATCGGAGTACCTGGGGATGTACCTCTGATAGTAGCCGGCGACACCTAAGAACGACCGAATATCGGTCTTCGTGCGCGGTTGCGGGAAGTCTCGCACAGCGGCCACCTTTATTTCAGAGGGGCGGCGACGACCCTGTCCAATCACGTGACCGAGGTAGACAACCTCGGCCTGTGCTAATTGACACTTGGGAGCCTTGACTGTCAAGCCCGCTTCGCGCAGGCGGGTTAGCACTGCCCGCAAGTGTGCCATATGCTCAGACCAGGATGCGGAGAATATCGCTACGTCGTCTAAATACGGTAAAGCGAATTCTTCCTGTCCCCGCAACACTTTGTCCATGAGGCTTGAAAAGCAGTATGGCGCGTTCTTCAAACCAAAACTCAAAACTTTAGGACGGAATGTTCCCATTGGTGAAATGAACGCCGCATACCTACTAGCCTCTTCTGTAAGTGGAACCTGCCAATAACCCTTGACAAGATCTAGGGTGGAAATAAACTGAACGCTACTAACTTTCACAAGGCGCTCCTCGATGTTAGGGATCGGATAAATTTGATCCTTAGTGATGGAATTAAGCCTGCGGTAGTCGACGCAAGGACGAGGTTCCTTGCCCGGTACCTCACCTAAAACCAAAGGGGAGGTATAATCACTCTCACCCGCCTCAATAACATCGAGCTGTAGCATTTTCTTTACCTCAGCCTCCATAATATCGCGCTGGCGGGGTGACACCCGGCACGCCTTGGATCGTACTGGCTCTGGGGAGGTAAGTTCTATTTCATGAGTAAGGACAGAAGTCCTACCAGGCCGCTCAGAGAACTGACCTTGAAACTCTTGTAAGAGTTGGTGTAGTTCGGTTTTCTGCTCAGGCGACAGCGGTGCTTTACTGAGTAAGTCACTAATGACCTGATCGGTGTCTTCCCTGTTCGTCACTGAGCCTAGTCCCGGAAGCTCGACCGGAAGCTCTTCGGGAACGTTTACCATCATACACACCACTGCTTCCCGTTGTCTATAGGGTTTGAGCAGATTACAGTGGTAAACTTGCTGTGCTTTCCGTTTTCCTGGCAGACTCACCACGTAATTAACGTCCGACAGTTTTTGAACAATCCGTGGTGAGCCCTCCCACTGCACGTCGAGTTTGTTTTTTACCGATGTGCGCAATATCATTACCTCATCGCCCACCTCAAAACGACGGGCCCTGGCTGTCCGATCATAATAAACCTTGGCCCTCTGCTGGGCTTTTGCCATTGCTTCACCTGACAACTCCTGTGCCCTTCTTAAGCGTTCGAGGAGACTAAGCACGTACTCGACCACGACTGGGTCGTCGCCCCTGCCTTCCCACGAGTCTCGAAGCATGCGAAGCGGAGACCGCAGCGAGCGACCGTACACCAGCTCAGCTGGCGAAAACCCCGTAGCCGCATGCGGCGCGGTCCTTAATGCAAACATCACCCCAGGCAGACACAGCTCCCAATCACTTTGTTGCTCAAAACACAATGCTCTCAACACGCGCTTCATGACGGAGTGGAGCTTCTCAACGGAATTCGACTGTGGGTGGTACACTGAGCTGTGTAACAGCTTTACCCCACACCTCTCGAGAAAGGCTGTCGTCAAAGCGCTAGTAAACACTGTGCCCTGATCTGACTGGATTTCCGCAGGAAAACCAACTCGCGCAAATATGGACAGTAGTGCATTGACTATCTCAACTGAGCTGAGTTCTTTAAGCGGCACTGCTTCAGGGAACTTTGTCGCTGGGCAGATCACAGTCAAAATGTGTCTGTACCCCGTGGCTGTTACCGGCAGAGGTCCCACGGTATCCATAACGAGCCGTCTAAAAGGCTCCGTAATGATAGGTACCAACTTCAACGGCGCCCTCGATTTGTCCCCTGGTTTGCCAATCCGCTGACAGGTGTCACATGTCCTCACAAAGTGTTCTGCGTCCCGAAAACACCCTGGCCAATAGTACTCTTGCAAGAGACGGTCCTTAGTCTTAACTCCTAGGTGTCCGGACCACGAACCGCTATGCGACAAGCGCAACAGATCCTGACGGTAGCACTGAGGCACGATCAGCTGATCGAACTCCACTCCCCTGCGGTCTAGATACTTCCGGTACAGGACCCCACCTCTTTCCACAAAACGAGCATTTTTCTTGGCGATACCTTCCTTAACATTGCAGCGCATGTTTTCTAGGCTGCCATCCTTTTTTTGCTCGGCTATCAAAGCCGACCGACTGAGTTTTAGCAACCTATTAAGTCCATCTCACGTAAGCGCGATGAGCAAATCTGCAGATAGGTCTTCTAACTTTCCCGTGTCGGGCATTTCCTCTCCAGTACCTGGTGCCTTCAACGCTACAGGCTCAATTTTATTCAGTTCGGACGTGCTCTGAATATTAGCTTGCTGTGCCTCCGACCATTTTTCATTGTTCGACAACGTCGGCCCCGCAACTACCGCCTTTGCAGCGAGCTCCCGAGCTCGCGATCTGGTTAAGGCCTGAACGCTAGCTTCACCAAACAAAAGCCCCTTCTCGCGCAGGAGGTGATCGGACCTGTTCGAAAATAGGTAAGGGTACTGGGCGGGGGGGGGGGGGGGGGGCAGCATAGATGACACTGAGGCCTCCGTCTCAAGTGCTCCGAAAGGTCCTTCAATAAGCACTTTTGCTACGGGCAGACACACGCTATGAGCTTCCACGGCTTGCTTGATCCATGCGCAGTCGCCCGTGAACATATCGGGTTCTACGTAAGAGGGGTGAACTACATCCATTGTAGCTGCGGAATGACGAAGCACTCTTTCCCGTTCACGAGGAAGTCTCGCATGTAAGGCTCGAGAAGCTTCATGTTCTCGTCAGTGCTACATAATGACAAACACACGACTTTTCTTTTTGTTTCTGGACACTGCGCCGAAAAGTGACCCGGCTTCTGGCACGCATAACACACGCGCGCTTGCCTCGTCTCGAACCGCTTTCTGCGTTCGGCTTCGGCTGCCGCCATCTCCTTACGTTCGGTCGGACTGCTTTCACTCGCATCCGCACTACGTGTGTCCCCCCTTGCTCTCATGGGTGTGAACTTCGGCCTCTCAGACTTTGAGCCAAATTCACCCTTTTGACCGTCCCTAGCTCCGCGAGCCCGACGCGTCACAAACTCCTCGGCTAGCTCGGCGGCTTTAGCCACTGTGCTAACGTCTGGCCTATCCAAGACCCAGTACCGCACGTTCTCAGGTAACCGACTATAAAACTGTTCAAGCCCGAAACACTGCTGAATTTTCTCGTGGTCACCAAACGCTTTCTCTTCTTTGAGCCACTCCTGCATGTTTGACATAAGCCTGTAGGCAAACTCTGTACATGACTCACTTCTGCCTTTTTCATTTTCCCGAAACTTCCGACGGAACGCCTCCGCTGACAGCCAGTACTTTTTTAGCAGACTCGATTTCACTTGGTCGAAATCCTCTGCCTCCTCTCTCTTCAAGCGAGCGACTACGTCGGCCGCCTCGCCGTGTAACAATGAGCAAGCGCTGTGGCCACGTTTCCCGAGAGAACCCCTGCTTCTCGCACTTTCGCTCAAAGTTAACCAGGAACAAACCAATGTCCTCTCCAAGCTTAAACGGCCGCATCAGGTCAGTCATTTTGAACGATACCCGTTCTCCTGCACCGTGTGCCTGACTTCCATTACGAGCGCGTTCCATCTCTACCTCGAGACGCTTCATTTCCAAAGCGTGTTGACGGTCGCGCTCTTTTTTATCTTTTTGTTCTTTACGTTCGCGCTCGTCTTTCTCTTTTTGCTCTTTACGTTCGCGCTCGTCTTTCTCTTTTTGCTCTTTACGTTCGCGCTCCTCTTTTTGCTCTTTACGTTCGCGCTCGTCTTTCTCTTTTTGCTCCCTCTCCTCAATGGTCTCAAGGCATTCCGACAGCTCGTCATCCTCAGCCTCCAACTCAAGAATAGCCCTTAGCAGTTCTGGTTTTCTGAGTTTGTCTGAGACAACCAGACCCAACTCTCTTGCAAGCTCCAGCAATTTCGGTTTTCGCCACGACTTCAAATCCATGGCTGCTCCGAATGCTGCTTTCTCTACTGCCTACTATTGTCTTGCCGCAAACTAACCCGGCAGCAACAACACAATCACCAGCTCTGTTTCTGACACTAGCAAAAGCCTGGCAAAACTCAGAAGAAGAAAGTCCCGCACTCACCAAACCTCGCAGCCAAGAATTCAACGCAGTCGTTCCGCTGCAGGCAACCAGTCATCACACAGTTCTCGTTGCACTGCTCCCGGATGGTCGTTGTGCTGCTCAGCATACAGTTGACCGCATATCTTCGCTGCTCGCCTCCGTTGTCACGATCTCACCGCTGGCAACCAGTTGTTGCAAATGGGTTGCAAGCCCCAAAGGTAGCGTTGCCCTGGCGGCCTGGGGCACAGCTGGAAACATCCGAAGGTCCTGGCAAAGGATGAGTCGACTGCCAACACAACAACTTGTTTATTCTAGCGTCGCAAAAGAGCAGCCGGTCAGGGCGACCACGTTACTCGACGGAAGAAATCGAAGTCTCTCTTTGGCGTCCGGGGCAGCTGCTTTTATACCCTCGGAGTCGAGGGCAAGAAGGAACGGCTCGGGATGAGTCGCACGAGACGGCGACGCACGGACATGTTGAGACGTGAAGTGACGCGTCCGCCGGGCCGGCGCCGGTCAGAGCTCCTCGCCTCCCAGTTGGGGAGCTCCTCTCCCCGGCTGCCGCGCTTTGACAAGCGTGGGCACCAACATGCACACACACACACGCACACAAGACGACACGTGGCATTGAAACCTGCCTGGACGCGCTTGGCGGGAGGCGGTGCGGCAGCGATGAACGGGTCAAAATGACCGCCTCTTTGAACGAAGCCCCGGCGTCCGTTGCATCCGTGCCGGCTATACCGCGCGTCGTAGGCGAAACGTAACAGTATTTAGCCCACATTGTGTTCTTTAGCATTGGGAAACATCATGCAGAACCCGCAATTTCTTATATTTCGCCTTCATCGCCACACAACTGTAGCGGCCGTGATTAAACCCGCGACCTTGGAGCAGTAGCTGAACGCCAAAACTACTAAGACACCGCTGCGGGCACAAATACGGTTGCGATTGTTGCTTTACAAGAAGGGTAAAGATATGAAATAAAAATATAAACAAATATGCCCCTAAAGGTTGTTGGGTTAGTTGTAAAAAGTTTTGTATATTCATTTCCAGGTACCATGCATTGGTATAAATCAATTATTTCATGCTAGCAATCTTAACTAAAAATACAGGTGCATTGTTACTAATATAATACCAGCAATGGGAAACTGAGTCAATAGAAATGAGCTTCTAGCGATAGACATGCATTTATGCTTTAAAATATGAAATCTAACTTTCAATGACAATTTTTGCGCAGATTTCGCCCAGCCAGCCTTCCTGAATAGCAGTGAGGCGAATGACCTGCTGTAGCATATAAAGATTGAGCGGAACGCTTTGTTTACACATTCAAGCAAGGGCAAAGTAGAAATCCCAAAGGCTACTTGTTGATATTTGTTTGATGTGGTATGGTGGATGCTTCTAAAAAATAAATGAAGCCATGAAAAGTCTTGTTTTACACTTACCTCATGTCCGCATGCGTATGCTACTATTCAACGAAATAGTGAAGTACTGAAGTAATACTGAAGTACGTCTTCTATCTTATACTATGACTTTTATTTTCTGGCTTGTCGTTTATGAATCTTCTATGGAAACTGCGTCTCGTGCAAAGACCGAGTCATTTTGTTTTGTGTTAGACGAAAGCAATTGTTCGCTACCTAGTTTGGGATTCTCTAACAAAGTGAACAACGAGTGCAGTAGGTAGCACATTAAAGCACAATATGCTGTGTTCTGGAATACATTGTTTTAATGCTTTGTAGCAAATGCATGCCTGATAAACTGAAGGTCCTCCCTGAAAGTACATGCCTTGCAAAGCATTCAAACATAAAAAAGCCGTAATTTCATCTTTAATGAAAGCTCTGTACTGACTGGGGTACCTATATTGTGCAAGGACCTGTTTATAAATAGTGAGTTTTCAAAACTGAATCAGATATGAATTGTGTAGCTCCTTCACCCAGTCAACACGAAGTATTGCTAAAACCGAATCGAGTACGAATGCAATAGTTACAGAAGGAAGAGACTACAGAAAGAAACTATTTACTAATATTAGCTACTTCCGCGAATACTCCCTGAGAAACGAATAATCGTGATACACGGATGTCTGAACTACTGCACATTAGTACTGTGCTGTAACCTCTGTTCGAAGGCGTAACAAATCTCCTCACAAGGAGGGGCGTAACACCTGGTCGGCAGAGTAGCAGACACATTTAGTATTGCCGCCAGGTGTCCCCGGGCGGCGCCTTGAGGAGAAAGAAGTGAGTCGCGCGTGCTCTTTGCAGCTGGAAACTGCTTGATTCCTTGCGGCCTCTGCCTAGCCTCTTGATTCTGCAACCCATTTGTAACTTTTTGTGGTGGAGTGCGCTGGGTAAATCGCTCTGGAATAAGTCGCACACTCCTACGAACACCGAGGATCCCAGACCTCTCCCTGTCGACACGCCAGTGCACCGGACCAGCAGCCGAAATCTTAGACTCCCCCTGAGCCTGGGCTATTGGAGACAACCTCGCCGTTTGGCCGACTGCCTCCTGTGCTCAGGCCATTCGACTCTCCCTCGGCGCATATTCCTCAATCGGTAATACAAGGCGCCGCGTACTACACCCTCTAGAACCCACGGCTACCAAAGTCCTTTTACGGGACTCAACTGGAGGACGTGGAAGATTGGCTCCTCCAGTTTGAATGTGTCGCCGCATTTAAAACCAATGGGATTACGCCGCCATGCTGAGGAACGTTTTCTTCAGCTTGGAGGGCGGTGCTCGTAGGTGGTACGAAATCCGTGAGGACACTCTTTTATCACGGACTGAGTTCCGACGTCAACTGCTCGCCGCGTATGTCAGCGCTAATCGTTGGGAGCGAGCTCAACGAGCTTTGCAGTCCCGCATGCAAATTCCCAACGAAATTGTTACCATGTACGTCCAAGACATGACGCGGCTCTTCCGACGGGCTGCCATGACGGAAGCCAAAAAGCTGCGCTACCTAATGCGTGATTTTAAAGAACAGCTTTTCGCCGGCCTAGTGCGCAGCCCCCCCCCCCTCACCCCAGCCCTGTTGCCGAGTTTCTAGCGGAGGCAGTCACGATGGAGCAGGTCCTCCGGCAGCGTTCCACCGCGTACGACTGGCCAGTCCTTGCTGCTTCTGTTACGGAGTCCCTCCCGGTTTTCAACAGCAATACCGACTTTCTCCGGGACATTATCCGCGCTGTTGTCCGTTTGGAGCTAGAGATGATGTGTGGTACGTCGCAGCCAGCGGCCAGCTCCCTTATGAGCGTTATCCGCGAAGAGGTGCTGCAAGCTATCAGGCCTCCGTTACTACACGCCGAGACACAGCCTACCCAGACAGACTACTGCCGCCCGACATACGCTGAAGCTCTGCGACGCCCCGCCCCAAATCCACCGGCATTTCCACCGCCCGATCTACCCTGACGCGCTGCGACGCCCTGCACCGAATCCAGCGGCAGTTTTTACCAACCATCACGACGTCCTGCTACCCTCCGTGCAGCCAGGGCAGCACCGCATCCCGTGTAATCGAGAATCCCTGCACAGAGCGGACGTCTGGCGTGGCCCTGACCGCCGGCGTTTGTGCTTCCACTGACGGGAGCCCGGTCACCTGTTCCGCCGGTGCCCATATCTAGAGCTTCGCCTGAAGGGTTTCCCTCTCATGCGCCAAGGCCCCGGTTTGGCCAACGACCCCGTGAGATTGAAGTGTACATGACCCAGCAACCTCAGTGGTCCACGGCGCGCAGTCAGACCAGATCACCGTCACCTTGCCGTCCAACGTTTTCACCGAATGTGCAAAACTCCTCGCAAGCGACGGCGGACCGCTCGCCCAGCCCTCGCCGGGAAAACTGAGGACAGCGACCTCCGGGGTCGTGGTCGCTAGATATCGACGCTGTAAAGACCCCCTGACGATGCAGACGACGCAGACCTCCGATGATAGAGATTTGACGACGTTGACGATAGCAGCTGAACTAAAAGACCGCTTCTCCCTCGACATACCCGTGCTTCTCGATGGTCACAGCATTAGCGTGTTGGTGGACACAGGAGCGGAGTTTTCAATTATCGAGTGCAAATTGGCTGCGCTTCTAAAGAAAGTTACAACCCCTTGCTCTGGCATGCAGATCCGGACGGCAGGGGGCCATATCATTACTCCGCTTGGACAATGCACGGCTAGGGTCCAGATCAGCTACTGAACGTTCGTAGTTAGCTGCCTGGTGCTCCGCAACTGTTCTCGTGACCTGATTTTGGGCGTAGATTTTCTCCGTGAGAATGGTGCTATTATTGAGCTGCGGCACAGAACCGTTACGTTCTCGACAGCGGAAGCCGACGACACCTCCGACGCTCGGCAACGCAGCTCCTCCATTCGTATTTCCACTGAAAGTGTCTTGATCCCGCCGCGCTCCAGCGGTTTTGCAAGCGTCGAATGCGATCATGCGCTACGTGATGGACCTGCAGTTGCCGAGGGTAACCTTTTCTTGCTGCTGACACGTGGTATTTGCGCGTCCCGAAGTTTCGTCCACCTCCGTGACGGTCGATCGGAACTCCTGAATAATAATTTTACGAGCGAGCCTCATCACCTTTTCCGAGCTACTGCCGTCGCGTGGGCCGACCAATTGGCCGATGTTACTGAGTGCTTTGCGTCCGAGGCCATGGACCGTCCGGACACGTCCCTGGATCGCATCGTTATTAGCTCTGGGCTCTCAGCGACTGAACAGCGCGACCTCCGCGCCCTACTGCTCCGGTACAAAACCTGCTTCGCATCCTCCTCGCACGTGCCGCAAACGACGGTCACGAAGCATCGGATCATCACTTGCGATGATGCTCGACCCATACGACAGCAGCCGTAGCGCATTTGTCGAAGGAACGCGACGCAATCCAAACTCAGGTGAAGGAGATGCTTCCGGACGGCATTATCAGACCCTCTAAGAGCCCGTGGTAGTCGCCCGTCGTGCTTGTTAAGAAGGATGGGACACTGCGTTTTTGCGTGGATTACCGTAAGCTGAACGCCATAAAGAAAAAGGACGTCTACCCGCTGCCTCGCATCGACGACTCGGTCGACAGAGTTCGCCGCGCCAAGTATTTTTCGTCGGTCGACCGAAAGACCGGATATTCGCAGATTGAGGCTGATGAACGTGACCTCGAAAAAACGGCCTTCATCACACCCGACGTCCTATATGAATTTGAGGTGTTGCCCATCGGCCTTTGCTCTGCGCCAGCGACGTTTCAGCGCATGATGGATACGGTTCTGGCTGGCCTCAAATGGCAAACCTCTTTAGTTTACCTATATTACGTGGTGGTGTTCTCACATACCTTCGACCAACACCTTAAACTCCTGCGGACCGTGTTGGATGCCCTGCGGTTGTCCGACTTGTCACTTAAACCCGAGAAATGCCACTTTGGCTACAAAGAGCTGAAGTATCTCCGCAATGTTGTGAGCGCCGATGGCATACGAACCGATCCCGAGAAAACTGCCGCCGTAGCCAAGTTTCCCCGTCATACCACAAAGAAAACGCTCAAGCGTTCTTGGGTTTGTGCGCCTAATACCGTCGTTTTATCACCGACTTCTCCAAGATCGCTGAACCCCTCACCCGTTTAACACGTGACGATACACCGTTCGTCTGGACTGCCGAGCAACAGGCTGCTTTCACAGAGCTGCGCCAACGGCTGCACACTACCCCTGTGCTGGCTCACTTCGATGAGGAGGCTGCTACCGAGATACACACAGACGCTAGCAACATCGGGCTTGGTGCCGTCCTCGTTCAACATCAAGAAGGCGTGTAACGTTTGAACGCGTATGCGAGTCGCACACTTTAGCGCATCGAAATCAACTACTCCACCTCGGAAAAGGAGTGCATCGTTGTCGTCTGGGCCACGATGAAATTTCAGCCTTATATCTATGGCTGTAATTTTAAAGTGGTCACCGACCACCATTCCTTGCGCTGGCTTACCGATCTCCGGGACCCATCAGGCCGCCCAGCACGCTGGAGCCTTCGCCTTCAAGAATTTCATTAAACAATGCGTATAAGTCCGGACGTAAACACGAAGACACCGACACGCTCTCACGCGCACCTGTTGAGCAAGCTGATGACAGCGCAGAGGATGACAATCGTTTCTTAGGTGTGATCAGCAGTTCGGACTTATTGGCAAAGTAGCGTGTTGACGCTGACCTGTGGTCTATCATGGATCACCTGTAGGGCCATGCTTCCATCGTTCCTCGGCACGTTTCGCGCCACTCGTCCTCTTTTTGCATTCGCAATGGCGTACTGTTCAAGAAAAACTCCAGCAACGGTGACCGGCCCTACCTTCTAGTCGTGCCATCAGACCTCCGTGGCGACATCCTTCCGGCATGTCATGATGTGCCCACCTCTGGCCACTTGGGATTTGCACGCACGCTCGCTCGAGTGCGACAGGGCTATTATTAGCCTAAACTTGCAAAGAGCATCCACCGCTACGTCAGCGGTTGCCGTTAGTGCCAGCGTCGTAAGTCACCATCGCTTAAGCCGGAAGGTTTTCTCCAACCAATTGCGCCACCGTGCACACCTTTTGACCAAGTCGATCGGCATTGATCTTCTGGGCCCATTCGCTGTGTCGTCTTCTGGCAATAAGTGGATTATAGTTGCGACTGATTATTTGACGAGCTATGCGGAAACCCAGGCGGTGGTGCGCAGTACATCCTCTGAAATCGCGCGCTTTTTCATACACCACATTGTTTTACGACATGGCGCCCCGTCCTCCGTCATCACCGATAGGGACACCGCGTTTACAGCGCAGCTCATGCACGAGGTGTTCCAGCTAAGTCACACGAACCACCGCAAGACTACTGCATACCACCAGCACTCAAACGGGCACACGGAGCGCCTCAAAAAAACCTTAGCAGACATGCTCGGAATGTACGCCAACGTACAGCACTAGACTTGGGACGAGATCCTCCCATATGTGACGTTTGCCTACAACACGGCGATTGAGGAAACGACTCGATATACGCCGTTTCGCCTCGTCTACGGTCGTGATGACGAAATGATGCTCGACGCCATGCTGCCGTGCCCCCCTGACGACCAGGCGCTCACGCCAGACGCCGAGGAATTTACCCGGCACGCAGAGGAAACCAGCCAACTGGCCCGTATGCACATCCGCCGGCAGCAGGCAACGGATGCAGAACGCTACAACCAACGACATCGCCACGTCGAGTATCACCCTAACGACAAAGTGTGGGTGTGGACCCCGGTACGTCGCCCCGGCCTGTCGGAGAAGCTCCTGAGCCGCTACTTTGGACCCTACACAGTGCTGCGCCGCATCACGGATGTGACGTATGAAGTCCTCCCCGATGGCACTCTGCCCAGTTCGCCCCATCGACCGCAGCCTGAGGTCGTGCACGTACTGCGTATGAAGCCGTACTTTAAGCAGTAACGGGCACCTCGTTCGCTCCAAGTGCGCCCACGTATTTGCTTCCTTTTTTTTGGATGGGGAGGGGGAATAATGCTGCCAGGTGTCCCCGGGCGGCGCCTTGTGGACAAAGAAGAAGTGAGTTGCGCGTGCTCTTTGCAGCTGGGACACTGCTTTATTCCTTGCGGCCTTTGCCTTGCCTTTTGATTCTTCAACTCATTTGTGACAGTACGCAGAGCCCTAAATGGGCTGCATGGGTGCAGGAAAAAATGTCCCTTGAAGATACATCTCCGGAAAAATTCCCTCAGAAAGCGAAAAGTTGGAGGGAAGGTCCAAAATACGAAATTACCTCAAGATCACATTCTTCGGGTACCCACTTGAATAAAATTGCTTTCTTTATTTGACTCTTCTGTAACTTTTGAGAAGGAGTGTAAGCATGATGTATTTTGAATGCCTGAATGCCGGCAGTCTATTAGTTGGTCAGTCAATTCCATGCCGATAGGTGAATTCGCTGTAGGTACAATGTTGCATCGTTTGTCCTGTCTCCTCCAATAATAGTGGACTGGCGGATGCTTCACATCGCTAAGGGATTAGTGGGAGGCGTTCGACGGAAAGTTAGCACGTTTTCGCTCAGTTAACCCGCGTTTACGTACCGGAAGTGCACCATGTATCAAACCATTCTAGTATTTATTGGGAAGCTTCTGGCAGTAGTTTCCTGGGGAACGGTCCAGAATTAAAACACCTCTGCAGAAATAACGTTTAGTACATGACCAGCGGGAACATTTTGTTCAGTTCAGAGCGCATTGCATACCAGTACTGCACGTAGAGTAGGATAAGCTGAACATCAGGCAGGGGGAAGGTTGTACCCTTTAGAAAACCGGCGGATACCCGGCTGCGCTAGGGATAAAACCTACCCTCTTGAAAGCGATGCGGATGCTCAAATAACAGGCTGCTAGGGGAAATTTAATGTCAGCAGTTAGGTACCTGTGTTTCCTAATTCTAAAATGAGGACGTTTTTTCTGGGGACGTTTTTTTCCGGAACCCGGGTTACATATGGGTGCGAGCATAAGCGGGAAAGACGGCCGAGGCTCAGTTTCCCCCATTAGGTCTTTGTCTTAGCTCACGAAATAGATGGCAGCGGATGATTCCATAGCCAAACAAGGAAAGCAGGGCAGTCACCCTAGGCATGGATGTTAGAATGTAATTTTATGGTGTCCGATGAATTACAAACAATTTATGATATGTAGGGAGGTTTTGTTTTCCCCTGGAATTATGATGAAACTGCCACAGCTCAGTCAATTCTAAAGGATTACTGGAAGCAGGGATGGAGCACTTTGATTCAGTCCAAAGCGCCTCGGGAGACCATGATCACGAAAAATATTTGAATGTAATAAGAATCGAGTTCGTTGCTTCTTGCAGCTGCTGTGAAGTTAATAGCGCGAATTTTGTCATTATATTTTAAAGATGACGCTTATACAACGGGTGTATTCTAGCTATTCACAATCTTATCAACAAAGACTCTCTGGCTAACAGAGGTGCTGGAAATAAAACTATGAAGAGAGCGTCCACATATGGCAAAGAAACTGTCAAGTAAAACGTCGTGATACTGAGCAAGAGGACTTGGGGACTTGGAATGCACGAGAAACAGGGATGAAGAAAAGTATTTCTGCGCGTAACTATAGTACAATAAAGCAGGAGGGCGCATACCCAAGGAACTAATGACGGACACCAAACCACGGAAGAAATGAAATGTCAAGGCAGGCAAATGTTCATTAACGAAGTTATTTGCCCAGCAACATTTTGACCACTTCGTAAATGTCGCCGGCGTTTGCGTTGGACCGAAATCTCTTGTCGTGGAGTCAGGGGTGAAACTGTGCGGGGTGAGGGTTTGCGGAAAAGGACTTTCGGCCTAGGCAGGAATAATTAAGTGAATGGCGGGGGAAGCATAAGAATACAAGCGTGCTTCATCTATTGGAATGAGTGCCAGTTTACTAGCTAGGGAAGTAACGGTACACAAAAAGCGCCCGTGTATTGTGCGACGTCAGTGCAAGCTAAAAATCCCAAAGTGGTCGAAATTATTCCGGAGCCCTTCCATACGGCACCTCTTTATTTATTTCTTCTCTCACTCCCTCCTTTATTTCTTCCATTACGGTGTGATTCGGGCGGCCACAGAGATCCCAGGAAGTTCCTAACATGACCAATATCATATTCACTTCATGATATTGAACACTGCACATTCCATTCCACTGCGCCGTTTTCGTCATTGAAAAACTATTTTCAACCAATGTTCAATTTTCGAACAAGGAGATATTTTTGTCTTTTCCCCAAATTGCATCTCGTATGCTTTTGGTGCTTATTTCTGCCTTGAGTGAAGCTGGAAAGTCACTGTGGCCGCCTGAGGTGCAATGCAGTATTCCGTTCGCCATGCAGATATGCATAATTTAAATATAGCCACGCATCAGGTGGCTTTCTGCGTTGAGGAGCGTAACTGTCTTCCTTATACGGCCAGTGACTTCCCGGGCCTCACGATGATTGTCGTCAAGCTGCATACCGAAAACGTCGACAACGGCAGAGACCACTGGCCCGTGGCGCCCAATCCGGACGGCGTGGACCTGAAGGACCACAACGCGCTCTCCCTGGTGAGTGATAACGCTTGCGTGGGCACTTTTTCACATAGCTGTGTTCGCCGCCAACATGTGCGCCCGTCTAGTGTCACGGTGTACCGCAGTTCTCGGAATCTCCCGCTTACAACAGGCTGCTCATCACTTCACTGAACATTGCAGTACTTCGCTTCTCTAAAGCGTAGCCGCTGACCAGAACCCGCTCTCATGCGCCAGCTGGTGCGGTAACTTTCTTGCTCCAGAAACTTTCTGCTAACAGCTCGGTGAGGAACAAAAATTCCGCTGTGTATTGCCTAGTTCCACTAAATTATATTTAGGTCCACCAGCGCTGCGTGCTATTAATGCGCATTGTTTATCACCTACCTGTCACGTGACTTTGTGACTTGATCGCTACCTTTCTGATGTACCAGGTGTTTCAGAGAAGCTGATCGGGGGTATTGCATGGAGAGAGAACCTTTTTTCGGCCTGATATTGCCAGCGTTGGCGGACTCCAGAAAACAGACGAATCATGTAAACTGCTTAAGTGCTTAGCTAAATTCTAATTGTTACCTTCTAACTTTTGTCGAGAGGCACCTGATTGCAAATAGGGGTATGCAGCGGACCGTTAGAAATAGCCGTATCAGTTTCTAGAATTTCGAAAACGAGATTACCCTCGCCGCTGTGGCTGAAGCAAATTTAGTTATATCGTGCCAAAATGTGCTCTCGGAAAGCATGTGGGCAACGCAGCTCCTCCAGTGCATGTAACTAGACGAAAAAGAGAAATTTTGTCGCAAGATAGAGCCGACAGTAATGGCGTTTTCGAAACGCTAAAAACTGATATCGCTAGTACTAACGGTGGGCTCCAAGTTCCTACTTGCAATCAGGTGCCTCTCGGTAGGAGTGAAAAAGTTAAAAAGTCTATTATCCGTCGACGGGTGCGTTTTGGCGTCCGAGTGATCTCCCCCGTCCTTCCTATTTCTCTCCTTTTCTATTTTGCTTTGCGTCTTTCTCTTCTCTCTTATTTATTTTATTACGGCCTACCGCAGGTTAGGTGCTTATTTGGTAGACAAGTCTTCATGGCCGGTGCCAATCTTTTCCTCCCGTCTCAATTTATTTTTGAAGAGCAATATCACGTTGCTTCTTTTAAGCCGGGATGCACTAATAGACAATATACCGCTACAATACAAACCTCGCTAGTGGTGCACACACGCGCCCTAACTATATTACCCAGCACCTGGCAAGCCTTGGGCATGCGAGTAGCTAGTAGGGTCTTCTCTCGAACTCCTTGCTGCCTGGAACGGCTTGTCGGTAACAATTTTTATGATAGACTTCTGACAGCTGAACTAAGTGTTATGCGCAACACTTATTCTGAAATAATTACTCAGCAACGAAATAGTTTCCTGAAATTGACAATGTACTGTGAGCATCAGACGGCTTTTTTAATGTTCCCAAAATCAAGGGGAAAATTACATCAATGCCTGTGTGAAAGACGTAGGCCATCGCGGCAGGCAGTAAGGTAATGAACTCATTGAGCGTGGAAGCTTTAATTCCAAATAAATGTCTTTGCCGCACTTGACGCCTCTGGGGTGTTGCTAGTCCATACAAAACAATCGTGGACAAAGACATGTTTAAGCAAGAAACCGCAGATCAACGCAATTTTTCGGTATAAAGTAAGATGTCACTATAACAATGAATATATCCGCAGATCAACCGACGCCAGTGCTGTATTTTTTGTAATAACGTTTTTGCTGTGGTCAAAAGCATTCCCTGTTGGTTTTTATGGCGGACTTAACCACTGCCTTAATATGTGCCAGACAGTTTCTTACAATTTTTCAATTTCCAAAATTTTGGTCCGACAACGTTGGACATGCTAACTTATAGTCTTATAATGAATGTCGTCAGCTTCACTTAGCTCTGTGCGCCCCAATTTTCTCGTCCAAATTCTCACTCTCCAGGCCAGTATCATAGACGAAGTGAAGAAACAGCTCCTGGACGTTGCGAGACACGGACGATACGCGATGCTGTCATTCGCCATGTACGCAAGGACGTACCGCATGAAGGCGTCATGGAGCAAAGTGTCGGTCCGCGAGACTTCCGAGACCAGCCTTAACATGGACTACGCGGCGGTGAGTCAGCCTTTGTTTTATATTGAATTCGTAGTTATCGTCATCGTCCTTATTAAGCCCACTGCAGGGCAAAGGCCTCTCCCATGTCTCTCCAATTAACCCTGTCCTTTTCCAGCTGCATCCACCTTTTGCCTGCTAAACTTACTTTCTCTTGGAATCAGTGTGCTCCCCTTAAGGACCAGCGGTTATCCTGCCTTCGCATTACATGCCTTTCCCAAGCCCATTTATTCCTCTTGATTTCGACTAGGATGTCAATAACCCTAGTTTGCTGCCTCACCCACTCTGCCCGCTTCGGGTCTCTTAACGTTACACCTATCATTTTTCTTTCCATGGCTCGCTGCGTTGTCCTTAACGTAAGCAGAACTCTTTTCGTTAGCCTCCACGTTTCTGCCCCGTAGGTGAGTACCTGTAAGATACAGCCGTTGGGCACTTTTCTCTTGAGGAAAATATGTAAACTGCCATTCATGATGTCAGAGAACCTGCCATATGCGCTTCGCCCCATTCTTATCCTTCTAGTTATTTCCCTCTCATGATCCGGATCGGCGGTCAATACCTGCCCTAAGTAGACATATTCCTTTACCACTTCTAGGCCTTGGCTGCCAATTGTGAACTGCTGTTCTCTTGCTAGACTGTTGAACATTACCTTGGTTTTTTGCATGTTAATTTTTAGACCCACGGTTCTGCTCTGCCTGTCTAACTCATTGATCGTGATTTGCAGTTCACCTCTTGAGTGACTAAGAAAGGCAATGTCATCAGCTAATCGCAGATTATTTAGGTATTCTCCATTTACTCTTATTCCCAACTGTTCACAATATAGGCCTCGGAATACCACCTGCCGACAGGCGGTGAATAGCATTGGCGAGATCGTGTCTCCTTGCCTCACGCCCTTCCTTATTGCTGACTTTATGGAGGACTATAGTAGCTGTGCAGTTGCTATATATATATCTTCCAGTATTTTGATGTTAGGCTCTTCTACACCCTGACTACGCAATGCCTGTATGACTGCTGAGGTTTTCACTGAGCCGAGTGATTTCTCGTAATCTATGAAGGCTATAAATAGACGTTCGTTATATTCTGCTATTTCGTTATCACCTGTTTGATAGTGTGAACAGGATCTATTGTTGTATATCCTTTACGAAAGACAGTCTGTCAATTTGGTTGATTAAAGTCTAAAGTTGCCCTGACTCTATTAGCGATTACCTAAGTAAATACCTTGTAGGGAACAATACTAAGCCGATCCGCCTGTAATTTGTCATGTCTTCGGCGTCTCCTTTCTTATGAATTAAGATAATGTTTGCATTCTTCCAAGCTTCTGGTAAAGACGAGGTCATTGGGCATTGCGTAAACAGGGTGGCTAGTTTTTCTAGCACAATCTCCTTCCCACCCTTCAATAGATCTGCTGTTACCTGATCCTCTCCAGCTTATTTTCCCCTTTCCATTGCTACTAAGGCTGTCTTTACTTTTGTTAGTGGCGGGATGACGCATTACTGTGCGTTACGGTCTCCCTCATTAACGATCTGATTACATCGGCTACTGTAGAGATTTGTGTAGAACTCTTCGATTTCTATGTAGGCCGACGCGGACAACCGGAACTGGGACGCCGTACTCTTTTACGTCACCTTTGCCTATAATACTGCGGTCTAGGAAACGACACCCTTCACTCCATTTCGTTTAGCACATGGTCGCGATGCCACAACCATGCTGGATGCAGTGCGGCTGCCACCTAGCGCTACATCCTCTCTTATGGGTGCTGCCTAATTTGTTCCTTACGTTGAGGCAGCCCGCCAACTCGCTCGACAGCGCATCCGGCACCAGCAAGTTCACGACGCTCGGCGCTACAACCTCCGCCACCGAAATGTGCGTTACCTTCCCGGCGAACAAGCCTTGGTGTGGAGCCCAATCCGGATGCAGGGACGCTCTGAGAAGCTTCTACGCAGATACTTTGGCCCCTACGAGGTGCTCCGCCAGCTCATTCAAGTAACCTACGAAGTTCTCCTTCTAGGCGGCCGACCTCCGAAGTTGTCCACGTCGCCCGGATGAAGCCGTATCACGCCCGCTAGCCCCTCGCGCCTGTATACATCACACGCTAGAGACGTGCGACTACCCTTGTGCTCCTGCCTCACATTGCTACCACACCGAGTCGGTGTCCTTAAGAGAGGGGGAGCAATGCCACACTACTAACTCCTCTAGTGGAGCCGTACCGCCGCTAAAGTGCATTTCCTGGCAGTTGGCAAGCATTGAGCCATGTCGGGGCTAGATGCTTTGTCGTCTTCATCTCTCGTGCTGCCTGCTGCTTTGCGCATCCCAACAACGTCTTGCGCGTATAAGTGTCGCAAGTAAATCAGCCCTGGTTACGCTAACCGTTTCTCGGTGACAATATATATGTATATATATATATATATATATATATATATATATATATATATATATAAATATATATATATATATATATATATATATATATATATATATATAATACATAAGCAGACAAGGTAAAGGAAATGAGGGGCTCGTTTTCACAAACCTCTGAAGGGAGCCAACAGTCACCGAAACCAAGGTGCTTAGGGGAACGTGTAATTTTTTTAATGTGTTGTGCTTATCAGTGAGATAATACTTCGATTAGTCTATCGCTTAAAGAAAATGAAATATAAACAGCGGAAAAACTAGCAAGTCGCCGGTGGGATCCGAACCCACGACCTCTGAATATCGCGTCCGGTGCTCTACCAACTGGGCTACGGCGACGGCTGTCCAATCTGCTGCTTTCGTGGGTATTTATGTTTTGCGTGTTAGCGAACCTTGAGAGTGTTCACCAGCGCCACCCTCGTCCATAGCGGTGGACGTAGCACGTCCAGTAATACTGCGAGTGTTACATGGAACGTCATCCAACGGCGAGGCGGAAACAGTGCGGGAGCCCTCTTATGCCACCTATGACATGAAGACTGACAGGGCCGAGACCATTGTTAAGCTATTAGCAGACAAGGTGTATATATATATATATATATATATATATATATATATATATATATATATATATCAGAAAAAACAACCATGCCTCTGATGGGATCCGAACCCACGACCTCCATTTTACGGCCAGAGAGCCAGAGAGTTATCTAGGTGGATAAGAAAAACGTTATTCGTTCGTATATGAACCTCAGTGCCCGCTTAAAGTAGGAGCGACTAAGGTCGATGGGCAGGGCTTTGGCGCCACAATGGACCTAACGTTGCCGAAACATGGCTGTTGCCAAAAGTGTGTTTGAGAAGGAGGTGAATGAAGATTCCAGTCAGCAGCCATCCACAGATGGATTGATTAGTGGTGGCCATTACTGTGTAAGCAGTACTAACATTACAATGCGAAAATGGAGTTTGTTTAACTTCGGAGAATGAAGCCTCCACCCTCCATAAACGTCATCCACCACCAAGTCCTCACCCGTTCATCATTCACAAGACCTCCATCCACTAAAGGCCACGCAGCTTCGAAAGAAAAATCATCTGCGAAACCGAATTCAAGGACGCACTGAGAAAGCCACCTGCTGGCCTGAAGCAATTATTACCCACCTCTAACTTATTCCCCCACGTTGTTAGTGAGGGGGCTGCCACCCAGCTCTCTCCTCCACACTCTAACTTCGTCCCGACCTCATCTCTACCCTTCATAAACACCACACACCCACCTTACCATATTCGTCCACTTTAACCTTCCATAAAAATTATCCCCAAGCCTAATTGGTAATCGGCCCTGTATTGCAAATGGTTGTTTTCTTCTAATTATTTGTAGTACCGGCCTTTGCCAGTACATTTCCAATACTGGGCCAGTTGCCTGTGCTGCTTGGGAGGAGACGTGTGTGAAACCCTGACTCAGAGTAAAGGTAAAAAGCATCAAAGTCAACATCGAAGGAAAGTCTAATTACTTTCGAAGAATTGTCACCCGAGATGTCTGTATTGTTCTTGTTACTTCATTTTAAGGTATGCAAGATGAAGGCAGAAAAGAACGGCTCTGACCACGGGACAATGTACGTCGCCGATCAGCAGAAGTTCCTCGGCCTTTTTGACTCGCCCAGCATGTTTAAAGCCAAGGTATGCCGCGTGTGACCTGCTTCGGGATTTCAGAAGAGCCGCGAACATCTCGGTTTAATCATATCGAGCACACAGTAGCTAGCTTTGATAGATGCGTTTCACAAGCCCTGTGCCCGTGAGCACGTTTTATGCAGCGGTAATGTACCGTGGTCTTCACTGGGTCCCCGCGCCTTTTTAGGATTGAGGCAACATTAAGACATGACACTAATGAGCGGGTCAGACAAATCGACAGATTATAGGCCATCGAAGAGTCGAGGACAAAATTTGCTCGGACATATGATCTTCGAACGAAGCCGATAGCTGACAGACATGGCGCCTATGTGCATAAATTATTTTATAGCGTCCTAGAGACTGCTTCTCCTGATAGCACGCTGGCTCCATTTCTTCAGCGCAGACGCCACCAGACGAGGCATCCTTAACCTCTCAAGCAAATAATGTAAGGCGTCAGCCACCGTGGTGGCTCAGTGGTTGTGGCGCTCGAAAGACGTGGGTTCGATCCCGGCTGCTGCGGTCGAATTATGAATGTCAGCGCATGTTAAAGAACCTCAGATGGCGGAAATTTGTGGAGCCCTTCATTACGGCGTCCCGCATAGCCGGAGTCGCTTTGGGGACCTTAATCCCCTATAAACCTAAAGCATACAAGACGTCGTCTTGAACATTATAAGCTGGGAAAAGAGCTTGCCTCTAGATCTGCAAGATTCATTCAGTATGATCCAGATGATTCTGGTCACAACCTGCAGAGTGGGCTATTGTCAAAATCTGAGGCTCTTAAGGGCTACGATATGCCAATGTCAGTAATAATCGTTCTCATTCCCAGCAGTCCGGCTGAACGTGGACGTCTTTTATCAGCCCTTAGAAGGACGATTTTCAATCTATACACAATGCAGTGCACCGTCCTCAGACGGGGAAGAGAAATATTTGTGTGATGTAATAGCACAGGTGTAGGGGTGGGAGCTATAGAATGAGCTTTAGGTTCATAGAAGGCTCTTTCTTTCTTACCTATAGACCAAGTGCTCTTATTTAGTCAGAATTGTCGAAGTCGCACTACTCTGCTACTCCAGGCGAGCTTTCAGAAAGGCATGAAGGAACGCAAATTTTAGACCTGCAGCGGAAAGACATAAAGCGAATCTCCTACTTTCAACTCCCGCTAAAACACTTTTAAGCACATCATAGGACTCGTAGCTCTTGAACTAACACACTGCCCAAAACAGAGCCAAAGGGTCGACAGGACGAAAAAACATTTCAGTCATGCTTACGGACTTGAATTACATGAAACTAAGAGGTCTTCTAGGATAAAGCAGATATTTTCATCGGTCGGTGTTCTACAGGCGCGCTTTGTTTTTGAAAAGTTTTTCAAGTAAATTTATATAATTTGCCACACTGAATGTTTTGCCCTTACCAAATGTTTCGTTAGTTTGAATTGGAAGTTTTTCCAAGAAAGGTTCTTGCAAATAGAAATGTGCTGTCCTTGGTCATAGAACTGATTGTCGCCCTAAGGCCTGCTTTACCGCCATCTTTACTTTATTCATTTATTTTCGACGCACTGCCAACCACAGAGGATTTTTTACAGGAGTGCGTGAATAGACACTGAAAGTTAGATTTCTATTCCACGCTGCTGTTTAGAGCCAGAACATAAATACAGAGTAGCTTAACATATGAATACGCAAACGCGGAAAATAGAATAGAAAGGTGACATCGATGTGGGAGAATTTTAATTTACTTGTGTGCATCTGCAGTGTCTGCCGAGTGCATTTAGGGTGCATTTCATTTGTACTTACGGAGTTAGAAAACTACAACCGGAATTTAGTAGGGAGGTGGTGGCGCTGTGAGATTCGATGTCGAGTGCATTGTGTAACGGCGCAAGAAAACGACACACACGAGAAGAAACAGACAGGACAACGCGCGGCTTCTTCTCGCCAGAGTCTTCGTTTTTAGAGCGAGAGCGCCACTTCACTAGCAAAGCCCGAGGTATGTGTGAAGCCTCAACCTTTGACATTTGATGCGGACCTTACGCAGCTGCTCCGTCAGCGCGTGGAACCGGCACCCCCCATCTCCTCACCGCTATAGATAGCTATATCGGCTGATTATAAAATCTTCCATGCGGTTGCCTCAAGTGCTTTGTCCTACCAGGTTTAACTACAGTAAACCTAACCATTTCTGTTTTGTAGTGCGCTTGCACACTGCGTTCTACATCGAGTCGTCAGCTTATCGGCTCCCTGTGGGGAGAAATGTGGGGCGAGAACGGCCTAGCAGAATAATAAAGAAAAATGGTCGGGTGCTACCTGCTGTCTAAACTGTCAACGTACTGCAATAACCTGTAGTGAAATATGAAAACCACCAATTCGATCCTGATGCGTGTCCGACAGATTAGCATGCGGGATTTTCGTTAGGAGTAAAGTATACGAGAAAACAATGCGTGTTCTCAGTGCCTATCTGACGCAGTGCGAAAAGTGCAAAGTGTGCCGCTGCGCTGTACAATGCGTGGCAAATGCACCTCCGTAGTTCGCATTTGAGTCCTGTAACTGCTTAGGAAATGGCGCAGTATCTGTCTCGTATATCGGCGGACACCTGAACCGCGCCGTAAAGGAAGGAATAAAAGAGGGAGTGAAAGAAGAAAGGAAGAAAGAGGGGCCGTAGTGGAGGGCTCTGGAATAATTTCGACAAGCTGGGGATCTTTGACGTACACTGACATCGCACAGCACACGGACGCCTTAGCGTTTTGCCTGCATAAAAACGCAGCCACCGCGGTTGGGTTCCAACCCGGGTACTCTGGATCAGTAGCCGAGCGCGCTAACCACTGAGCCACCGCGGCGGGTAGAGAGAGTGAACACCGAACAGAAAAGCAGAAAAGAAGGCAACAAATGATACCCTTTGGTTTGAGTGCGCAGCACAAGCGTCAAGACCGAACAGCAAAAGCTGCGTACTTAATGGTTTAACACGGCACCGGAAACCAAAGGGGCTCATTTGTAGCCTTCTTTTCTGCTGCGGCGCTTAAAATTTGTTTTTGTGCATTTCGGTTCATTGTGTTTCTTTAGATTTCACATTAACCTTTGTACGACGCCCTGTTTGCGTCAAAAACTAATAATTATATAAACGTTCAAACTTAACTGCGCACGGCACACAATGCGTAGAGCATATAACAGGAGTCTCTTCCGAGTGACACGCAGAATACCAAGAGAAGTCCGCCGTAGTCGACAGGTCTCAGTTTGCATGGAAAGGGCTCGAAATTTTAGAATAAGGTGGCCGTTCTTACTCTGTGAGGGTCAAATACACTAGCTGTGACTCTCTGTGGCCAAGCCAATTTTCTGCCATCAAAAATCAAATCATTACTGACTTCAAGGGACCACTACATTATTCATTATGTCAAAGTCATCTCTGTTCTTGCAGCGGATCCCGGGGTATCGTATACAAAACGTATCTATCACCATTGCTGACACTACAAAAACGTGCCTTGAAAACCATAGGATTACCTACTTCGTAAAGTTCTAACATTTTTTACGCAATGCAAATAATGTCGTTCTCTACCAAACGCGACTACGAAATAGTTCTTATGGTTTATAATATTATAAATACCAAATAGCCCTTAGTACATTCAGTATTCCCGTGGGCAACACTAGACAAGCCAGTAATGGCAATTAAAATCTTCCAATCTGTTTTAATGTATAAAGAGAAAGACGAATAGAATTTACAGGAGCTAACAATTGACACTCGTTGCCAATTGAAATAAAGTAAGCTAGGAACTTTTAAACTGACGTGCAAGAGACATTTTCTGGGTATCGAAGCAAGGCTACAAAATTAGTTTTTCTTCAATGTGTTCGTGACTGCTAACCTATATATTATTTTGTATTGGAGCGCTGACTATCATTGGTTATCGGTACAAATATCTGTGTATAAATTTAGTTCATGTCATTCAATAAAACTTCTTGATTGATTGATTGACTAGTTAACATGGTTTGCCTGTTTTCGAGGTCCGCCGACAATAGAATTAATATGCTGCAAAAAGCTTCCCTTTAGATCAAAAACCCTATATGAAAAATAGTCACCTTTACAGAAGCACCTCATATTTCAAAGAAATGACGCTGCCGTAGTTGTATTGGCTTTTAATCTGGTCCTCTGTCGGCACCTGTCCGCAGACTAAGGCGAGGCTCAACGTTATGCCGAAGAACTTCACCGGACTAGCTGTGTATAACGTGGAGATGGACGACTCCGAGGACGCCTGCGGAAAAGGAAGATTCCCTCGGCTTCGAGCTATCAAGCGGGCGCTCGCGGCTTGACCGCAGCTAAAGGAGGACCTGGAAAAGGGGTCCTGGAAAAGAAGTCCTAGTTTTTATGACACTTTCCATGTGTCAGTTTTGCCTGCATTTCTTCTCGACATTGCAAGAAAAATACGTAGGATAAATGGCGGATGCCAGTTAAGTTTCACGAGCTTGAGCAGAACATTACTAGTCAGGAGATTGAAATGAAGGGCCTAAAACGCGTGGTGACTAATTTATAGAACTGGGATAACGTGAATATGACACGACTAGCTGACGTCCAAAAAATAAACGGTAAGTGATCCTCTAGGAATTCAAGGAAGACTTGTGGGCGCGGAGAAGGAACTCCTATTCACTAAACTCGGTTGCCGGCTTACATCTGCGACCTCTGTCTATTGCAGCTGCTCTTGCGCTAGCTTACCGGCTGCCTGCGAAACAGAAGCAATCTGGAATTAACATGTTGCAAAGAAACCGGAAAGGACCGACTGAGTTGAGGCGGAAAGAATTCATTCACAAAAATTTATACATTGGAAAAATCTCGGGCAACGAACAATATGATAAAAGACAAGGGGAGAGGCGTAATATTTTTCTTGGTAAGGCAACGATAAATCTGATACCTTTCGGGTTAAGGGAAAACATCGGGGCAGTGTGCCGGCGACGCTTAGTTTGTTCTTGTGTGCTTGAGAAAGAGTGAAGAGCAAATAGCGATCTCTTTATCGTCAAATTTTCAATGAACAGCAATCTCTTTATAGCCCTTGTGTGTAAAGAAATACTGTCACGCAGTAGTGGCGCCAGTCCGGCGTGTAGGAAGGGAGCGAAGAGGCCAGGCTCAACGTTATGCCAAAGAACTTGAACGGACTGGCTGTGTACAACGTGGAGATGGATGAATACAAGGACACCAGCGGAAAAGAACGATTCCCTCGCCTTCGAGCCATCAAGGCGGCGTTATAGAAGGACCTTTGAAGTCGTGTAAATGCCGCTCTCGGCCGTGCTCAATCTAAAGGCGGCAGACAACTTTAGAGATACGGCGTGCTAAGTTGCTAGGACATTTTTGAATAACGTAGAATCTGCTCCGCATGAAAGCAATGAGTCGAGATAAATCTGGTCATGTATTGCTTCACAAAGCGAAAAGCGGTGTGCCGGCAGCTTTGAAGAATGAAAAAGCACTACACAGACTGGCGACATTTATCCCCCTTCAAATAAGCATCGATCCGATGCTTTAAAACAAGCAGGCCGGCTAGAAACATGTAAGCCGGATTGTGTAAAATAGAGTAGGAACACTGCGTCCTTTAGCGCGCATAGTATGGCTTTAAACGGACGACATGGAAAACTTTAGGTAGCACTCGGCGTCGCTGGGATGCAGTCATTTCGTCACGATCGACTCAATAGACGAGTTCCCTTAGCGGAAGAAACATGTACGGGCCGAAATAGAGGCACAAAAGCTTTTCACCGAATCCACGGCTGTGAATCGGCGTCCAAACTCGGACTCTCTCTCCGGGCTTGTATTCTGCGTTGTGTCTTAAGTTGTAGCGTGTGGCGTCGGTCCGCTGCTGGTCCTTGATACGTAGCCGGGCACGTCTAGGGCTACTTCTGTGGGGTGAAGGTAGGCCCGGCGACATCGGCGTTATCTTCTTCGGTAACGGTGGGCAGCATGGCTTATAGCCTGGTCGTAACCTCCCTGCCTAAAATGCGTCACATGGGTGGCCTTCTGTGCTGCGGCGTGGTAGGGGAAGACGTCCTAATGCAGGATGACGTCCCAGGTCTTGTGTTTGGTATCGACGTACATGGCGAGCATATCGGCGATGGTTCTGTTCAGGCGTTTCGTCAATCCGCTGGTCTGCAGATAATATGCACTAGTCGTCTGGTGACTTGCTTTTCTGTAACGCAGGACGTGTTGCGTCAGTTATGCCGTGAATACTGTTCCTCTCTCCGTGATGAGCCCATCCGGAGCGCCGTGTCGCAGCTGAATGCACTCAACGAAAACTTGGCGACATCATACGCTGTTTCGTTGGGTAGGGTTTTTGCCTCAGCGTAGCGGGACAGGTAGTTGGTCGCTATGACGGTCCACTTATTTCCATATATTGACTTTGGGAAAGGGCCAAGGAAGTCCATGCCGATCTGCTGAAAGGGCCTTGAGAGGTTCAATGGGGTTCAGAAATATTGCTGGTCGGTTGGCGGGTGTGTTTCGCCACTGTAAATCTCGGCAGGTTTTCAGAAAAGGGGCGACATCGGCAGAGCCGGGGTCAGTAATACTTGTCTTGAATGCGGCGCAGGGTTCGAGAAAACCTGAGATGTCCAGCGGCCGGCACATCATGTGAAGCCTGTAGAACTTCTTCGCGGAGTCTTGAAGGTACAACACGGATGAAGGCTGTTTTGTTGGAGGCGAAGTTCTTCACGAGGAGATACTTTTGTACACAAAACGAAGACAGTCCTCGATTGAACGAGGCGGGGTATTAAGGAAACTTACCTTCGAAGTACGTTGCGCCAGCTCACCGGCCGCCTGCGAAACAGGAGCGATCTGGAATTAATATGTTACCAAGCAACCGAAAACGAACGAGTGAGTTCAGGCGGTGCTTTACGTTGGGGCCTGAGCGTTTCTGCGGTCCCAGGAAGGCATCCTCATTGTCGTCCGGCGGCGGTGCATCTAGAGGGGCTCGTGACAGGCAGTCGTCGTCAGAGTTCTTGCGTCTGGAAGCGACGGTGACGCCGTACTCCTGGAGGCGCATGCTCCATCCAGCGAGGCGGCCGCAGGGGTTCTTCGAATTGGCAAGCCAGCACAGTGCGTGGTGACCGCTGAGCACTTTAAACTGTTGTCCGTAGAGGTAGGGGCGGACTTTAGACGTAGCCGAGATGGTGGCAAGGCACTCATTCACGGTTGACAAATAGCCCCAGGCCTTCTACGGGGAACGGCTAGCGTATGCGATTACTTTCTCCACTCTGTCAGTTTTCTGAATGAGGATGGTGTCTAGGCCCACGCAGCCTGCGTCGGTATAAATTTCAGTCTCGACGTTTTCATCAAAGTGCACAATGATTAGTGGCGACTGTAAACTACCTTGAGGGCTTCTGCTAGCGGCGCTTCTTACTTAAGTGACATGCCTGCCTTGGTTGAGCCAGATGCTCGATGATGCGCGTAAAGATATTGACAAACCGTTGGTATTAAGCGCACAGTCCACGGAATCTGCGCGCAGCTTTCTTATCAGCCGGCGTTGGATACAGAACGATAGCAGCTGTTTTCTGTGGGTCGGGGCATACTCACTAAAATGGCAGTTTTTTGCTTTAATTGAAAGCTTAGGCCAGACGACCTGATTGCCTCTAGTACTTTTCTAAGCCTTTTTAAATGGTCTTCAAGGTGCTGGTTCTAGGCGAAGACAAAGATGTCATCTAAGTATACTAGGCAAATTTGCCACTTGCGGCCTGCAAGCACCGTATCGATTACTCGCTGATACGTCACTGGTGCTGAACGGAGATGAAATGGCATCACTGAGTGCGGAATGTGGTCTTTAAGCGATCTCTTTCATTTGCCTCAAATTGCCAGCAGCCGCTCTTGACGACCTTCGATGAGAAATGGTTGGCGGTAAAGTTTAGCCGGCTAATTGTGTCTTCGATGTGGGGTAGTGGGTAGACGTCCTTCTTCATGTTATTTAAGCGGCGGTAATAGATTCATAATCGAAGGGCATCGCGTTTCTTCACTAGAAATACCCATGTCGCCCAGGGACCCTTCGATGGCTAAATGACGTCATCGCGACGCATTTCGTCCACTTGGTCCCGGATGGCTTGTTTTTCTGGCGGCGAAGCAGGTTATGGTCTCTGGTGGAGAGTTCAGACGAGCTGGTCAGTTACAATGCGATGGTTTGAAATCAGTGGTTGTCGGGCCTTCGGCGGTGACTAAAAGCACTCGCTCTATCTTCGAAGCAGATTGCGGATCTGGTCTTCTTTGTTCAAGAGCATGGCGGTGTTTATGTCAAAGACGTGCTTGTGACCTTCCTTAGGTGTATCTTCTGGATCACCATCCAAGAGGTAAAAGACGTCGCGAACTCCGGATATTTCGTTGAGGTAACCAATCGTCTTTCTTTTGTTAACGTGCCGGTATTCTTCACTGAAGTTCTTATGCAGCACTTGAGCTTGACCATTGCAGAAAGGTGCAATGCCCCATGCGATGCCGATTCCTCGATCTAGAAGCAACTCCTTGTTCCCTTCGATGAGAGCCTCCGTGTTCTTGGCATCCGTGGCACCTACGATGACTATGACGCTTGATCGTGGTGGGATGCTCACATGTTCATCGACAACACTTAGGGTAAGATGCTGCTTTATGGTTTTCATCGAATGGATGGCTTCATCCATCGAAAGTGATGAGCTTGAATCCTGATGCTTATTGAGAAAATTTATGCCAATATTAGGCCGAGGGAACAGGGCTGTAAAACTATGAAGATCGCAAGACAGGTATGTCCCGTGGCAGTCATTCGCGCTGTGCATATTCCAGACAACGTAATGAAGGGTCCTCCTGCGGTGTGAATTTGTGGGTCGTCCCAAATGGTCGTGACTTTCCTCAACTGCGCAACAAATATTCCATTCATCACTGATCAATCGGCCTCTGTGTCGAATACAGCGGTAACTTTCAGCTCGTCAATAGCCGCCTTTAAGTCAGATGTCCTGACATTTGCGGTGCAGATCGTCCACAGCGTCGGGTCATGCCTTCGGCGGGTATGTGGATTTTGGATAGGACGTGTGGTCGGGGCTTCTGGGTGGCAGTGTCCATTTCAAGTTCGGTCGCGTCATGGTCGAGCTCGTGTTTGTGAGCAGCGTCGGCGTCGCAGATGCGCTGTCTTGATGCGTGCTGGTCGGTGTAGGATCTTCGTCGTTTCGCTGGTGAGCAAGTTTGTCTGCAATGGTCACTTTTTTTTATTTCCCCTGCGGTGGCTGAGGGGATCTTCCGCGCAGAGCCGCTGCGCAGATCCGGCCCGGCGACGCAAAACGGGGCACGGACGGTGATGGTGAGCGGGAGAGACGACTAGATGACACGTACTCCTCTTGACGCAGGTACTTGTCGATATCCCACGGTCTTTGGCCAGGACGGGGTCATGGTGCATTTACAGGGATACCACGCAAGGCCATTTTTTTGTGTGGGAGCATTGCGGAAGAATGATGCCGTTTTCTCCACAATAGAGGCACAGTGCGCGGCGCTGGTGGGGGTCCTCCCGAGGTCAGCTTTTGTTGGGTTATCTTGCAACTTTATTTATTTATTTATTTCAAAATACTGCAGGCAGCAGTGCTGCCCAGACAGGAGAGGGTTACAAAAGGTAAGCTTGCAAAGAACGCTCAAAGGTAATAATGTTAGTACATTCAACAATCGAAGCAGGCAGGCGATTCCATTGCTCGATTGTGCATGGGAGAAGATTTTTGGAACTGCTTAGTCCTGGCATTGTATAGCCTTATCACTTTTGTGTGGTTCAGCCTTGATGATCTTTGTGGTGGACAAAGTAAATACGAATGACGTGGCAATCCTGTTTTGTTAGGATATAATAAGTGCAAAAATTTTAACCTGGCGATCTGGCTGCTCATCTGGAGTGGCTCCAAGTTATGCTGCCTCAACATATTAGTAACGGAACAAAGTTACCTGTAATGGGATGAGATGAACCTGGCTGCATGACGTTGGATGCGCTCCACCTGCTCGACGTTTTTTACATGATACGGATCCTACACAATAGAGGCGTACTCTAGGACCGGTCGAATCAAAGTGCGATATGCTACAAGTTTTAACGCTCGATGGGGATCCTTTTAATTTCTTGCGTAGGTAGCATAATTTCCTGAATGATTTCGAGCATATATCATGGAGATGCATATCGCATTTAAGATTGGCAGTAATTGTCAGGCGTAGATATTTAATGGATGTGACTGCATTTATGCTTTGATCTCCAATTTAATAAGCGTATTGTAGGGGCTGTTTTTAGTTGTAATTGTCTTTGACGCAGTTTTAGAAAAATTGATTTTCAGCGCTCTTTGTTCACACCTGTCCGCGAGTTTACATAAATTGGTATTTAGTAGTTGCTGACAGGAAGAATTCTTGAGGACTGAATAAATGACACAATCATCGGAAAACAATTTTACAGTGATATCTTCATCAACATTTTGAGCAATATTATTAACATATATGAGGAACAAAAGTGGTCCCAGCACAGATCCCTGCGGTACACCGGACAGAACACGCACTCGGACCTCACTCCACCACATTCAACAAACTGTCCGCTTTTCTGTAGGTACGCTTGCAAACATCTGATAAGAATGTCTGGCATCCCGATTTCTTATAGCCTCTCAATATGCAAGTCCTGCGGCACACAATCAAATGCCTTGGATAAATCCAGGAAAATTGCATCTTTTTGTTAGCGGTTATCAATGGCCAGAGAAAAGTCTTGAATTACGGATAATAGCTGCGTTGAAGTGGACACGTTTTTACGGAACCCATGCTCAAATTCGACAAAAGAAGTTGACCGATTCAAGATAGTTGGATATATGATGAGCTATTATGTGCTCAATTTGCAACGCGTACATATAAGTAAAATAGGCCGGTAGTTTCCAGCATTAACTTTTCACCGGACTTAAAGACTGGCACTACTATTGCGACTAACCAGTCACTAGGCAGGCAACCTTGATCAGTGAGGCAATAAAAATCACGTATAGGTAGTAAAACATAATTTCAGAGTAACGATGGAGAAAAGCATTAGGAATGACATCGGCGCCATTTGACTTTTTTGTTTTTATATTTAATAAACGTGGATATATTCCCTCGCGGCTTAGAACTAAATTCGGCATCTTAAAACAGGGAGGAAATGCATTAACACTGGTGCGATATGATGAGGTAGAAATCTGAGCGAATGCTCTTTGAAACGTAATATTTAATTCATTAGCAATGTCATTAAAGCTGAATTAATATTACCATTAATACGTAGCTGGTCAACACTCTGCTTACTACCGGAAAGAAAGCGCCAATATTTGCCAGGAGAATATTTTATAAAACAAGCAAGGGTATTCGCATAGAAGTTCTTGCGCGCATTTCGCAGTTTGGAAACCAGATCTTTGAGAGCATGCAGGTTAGCCTTACAACCCTTTGATTTCCGTTTCCGTGCTCAGCGCCGCTTCAGGTGGATGATATCACGGCTGATCCAAGGGTTGTGATGCCTCGTTTTCTTACGCCGGACAGGAATATATCTGTTAATGCATTCCATGACCGTATTCTTGAACCTTTCCAAAGGAGCGAGACGTCACCTCCGTGTTCGAACTTGAAAAATTTAAAGGGCAAGGTATCAAGAACCGATTCGTCATCTCCAGCTGAAATATCACGAAACGTTTTAAGAGAAGGCAGTACTTTGCTCCCATGTGCGTTTAAATTTATATGGACTGACTTGTGATCAGCGATGCCTTCCGTTATGGACACATTACAATCTTCTGCAAAATTTTAAAGAAATATGAGATCAAGGGTCGTTGCAGTTGTTTCTGTCACACGTGTGGGAGAAGTAACCAGCTGTGTTAGGTCATGAGGAAAAGCTGCATCAAGGAGAAGACGGGCACTCTCGGCATCATGCGATTCTGTTATTTTTAAAGAGTTACAATTTATACCGGGCAAGTTTAAATCACCGGCTAGCACAAATCTTTGATTAGGTCTTATTAAGCCTTCAAGATGATCAGTCAGTTTTGCGATGAAAGATACTGGGCTTCGGGAGGATCTAGAAACGACGCCGAGTAGAGTGAAAAAGTCGCGATAGCTGATTTTACACCACATGCTGTCGTGATCTATAATCTGATCGACTAAGACGCATTCAATTTCTTTTTTCGCTATCACAGCCACTCCACCCCCTCGCCCATTGCGATCTCACCGCACTATCTTATAGGAAGGGGGCACAATTTCAGAGTCAGTGATTTGGGATGACAGCCATGTTCCAGTAACTGCCAGTATATGGGTATCATGAAGAAAAATAACGTCTTCAAGTTGACTTGCTTTGTTAGCAGGACATCTTGAAATTAATAAAGAAAAGCGGAGTGATTTGGGGGAGTGGGTGATTGATATTTTTGGGGCAATGCATACGGCTCATGGCGCTGAGTGGGAGGACGCCTTTGGCTGCGAACCGCGGCAGTGTAAGTCATGGCCTGGGGCTGTGTGTCCTTCCAAGTGCCAGTGTCGAAGTGCAAAGTGTCGAAGTGCCAAAGTTCCGAAGTGTCGAAGTGCAAAGGGCCAGTTGCACTTCTCGCACCATATTCATGAGGCTCGCTGCTTGAGCATGTGGGGATGTTGGCAGCAGTCGTCGTAGCTCTTCGCTGACGATTTCGCGGGTAACTCCCCGCAAGTTGGGACTAGGTGGGGGTCGTCGTGTCTGCACCAATGGAAGAGGCATAAGCTGTGCGGTTGTACTGCCGAGTCCGGATGTCGAGGGTCTTCTCGATCGTGCAGGCTCCTTGCATGAATTCCTCGACAGTTTTTGGCGGCTGGCGGACGAGGCTAGGAAAGTGTTGTTCTTTTACGCCGTGCGTAAATAATTGAACTCTCTTATCTGTGATCTCGTGGTCGACGCGTCAAAAAAGGCGCTTCATCTCTTCGACGTATCCGCGGACGGGTTCGTTCGGAAGCTGGATCCCGGACTCGAGTTGTTCGGTTCTTTCTTTCCTCACGATACTGGTGAATACATTCAAAAGTTGCTTCTTGAATAACTCTCATGTCGCTAGGAACGACTCGTGGTTTTCAAACCATTTACGTGCTGAGCCTCTAGGAAGAAAAACGCGCCTCCCATTTTCGCTGCATCATCCCAATTGTTGGATAATATCATGTGCTCAAATTGGTCCAGTTATTTTTTGGGGTCTTCGCCTAGGGATGTATTGAAAGTTGGCGGCACCCGCGGCTGCTGCAGTATGATTGGGGCCGGCATCTTAGGTGAAGTTGTGATGCTCGTAGCATCGTCTTCTTTAGTCGGGTGCGGTCCGGCAGGGTGTCGAACTCAGGCTGCTCTCCCTGGAGACGTCGGCCTGCTCGGTCAACTGGCGGCTCCTGCTCCGGTGCGAAGCGCAGAGGGCTGGCGTCATGACTTGCAGGGGGTGTCCGATACATGGACGGCAACCCCGTACGTTTACTAGATGTGCATAATGGTGACGGCAGTCTGGCATGCAGGAAGATATCGAAAATGGTTTACGAACGAAATTATTTATTAGGCTGACTTGCGCCTAAATGAGTTAGCGGTGACGTAGCAACAAGCCTGCTTGGCAGTCGTCGAACAGAATTCCCGCCGCTCTCGGCCATGCTGTCTTTAAAACTATTAGCTAACTTTAGAGATGCGGCGTGCAAAGTTAACACAAAACTTTGGAACAACGTATAATCAGCTCCGCCTGGAAGAGATCAGTGTAGATAAATCTTGTCGCGTCTTGCAAGCAAAACGATAATGCAGCGTGCGGCAGCATTGAAGAATGAAGCAGTACACAGACTCGCGGCAATATTCTGTGCATTACCTGCACTTCCTCGTACAGTAGAGAACGTGCAGCGCATAATCAAGTTTTGTGAAAAAAAATGTTTCACGGTACACTGCATGCCAGCATGCCAGCATATATCCTGCATGCCAGGACTGCTATGACGGGACACATGGCACCGAAGACGATATATTATGGGAATGCACTAGCAAAACCCTCCGACTACACACTTGCCAGCTCCTTCGGCGGAGGAATGGGAGAAGCTGTTAGCCAGTTCTAGAAAAAACAACGCAGCTGGCCCTCATCATTCGAGCTCAAAAGGTAGCCCCCGACTGAAGGCCATCCTGCACTCTCCCCGGCCCCATCCTTACATTCCATTGTGTGGCAATAAAGTTGCAACCACCACCACCACCCCTAATTTAGCGAGAGGAATTTAGAGTTCCTGTTGCCTCAGTAACGACGGCACATACCCACGTTGGTGGATAGGCCAGGGTTTGGTGCGGATCCGGACAAAAGAAAACTCATCCACTTTTGGATTAAGCGGCTCATGAATTGAGGTAAAGGAGTATGCGAGAAAAATTAATCATGAATTTTGAGAGATCTTCAGGAATTTGCTTAAACTGCAAGGGACTATCGTGCTGTGCATTGCACGTCGTCATCTTCACCAACATCCACTGAGCCACGAATGAGCCTATCAGGATAATCACATGATTTCGCACGTCTACTCGGTTTACCCACGTTAAAACAATATCACTTATTATGTGAAAAGTTGTTTTTGACGATAGCAGATGGCGCAGTAACTTCATTAAATCTCGGTGGGCATCTGAACCCCAATTTAAGGGAAGGGGTAAAAAGTATGGAAAGGCATACAAGTGAGGGTGTTAGACGTAATGTGTCTGGAAGGGCGTCATAAAATCTATCACCGTTTCTAGATAGTACTCTAAAACAATCCCCTTAAGATATTCTCAACGTGCACACACATAATCCCCTCGGAAGTTGGTGCAAACGAAAGAGGTTAACTGAACGCCTTGATCCAACCAATGGCCTATTGAAATGCTAAAGTAGAGCTCGAAAAGACGGGACAAAACGCAACTGCAGCGTCAGCACCTTCTTTCAAACATAAACAGTAACTGGCCAAAGAGTAACTTTTTACGAGACGGCTACTCTTATATCTAAGTAATCTGCAATTCGCTGATGAGATTGCCTTGCTGAGTCACTCAGGAAATGAACTGCAAAGCATGATCAATGAGTTAGATAGGCAGAGCAAGCAGCACGTTGAAGCTAAAAACGAACATACGGAAAACAAATTTATTGTTCAACAGTCTCGCAAGGGAACAGCAGTTCACAATTGGAAGTGAGGTGGTGGAAGTGGTAGGGGAAAACGTCTACTTAGGCAGGTAGAGACCGCTGATTAGGATCAGGGAAGCGAAATATTTAGAAGAATAACAAGAGGATGAAACATATGGCAGGTTCTCTCCGATTGTGAATGGAAGTTTACCAGTATCCTTCAAGAAAGAGGTGTGCAATAGCTGTATCTTACCCGTGTTGAGCTATGTGGCAGGAACGCGTAGGCTAAGGAAAGGATTCAGCAGAGGTTGAAGACAATGCAACGATCTATTTAAAGAAA